>NC_086445.1:989770032-990083157 GCF_028390025.1 Pseudophryne corroboree
ATGTCAATCATGAGGAAATGTTACTGATGCAAATTGAACGAGCAGCAGGAGTAGGACACAGATCTATTTACTAAGCCTTGGGTGGAGGTAAAGTCGCTGGAGATAAAGTACCAGCCAATCAGCTCCTAACTGTCATTTTTCAAACACAGCCTGTGGCATGGCAGTAAGGAGCCGATTAGCTGGTACTTTATCTCCAGCGACTTTATCTCCATCCAAGGCTTAGTAAATAGATCTGTCTCCTACTCCTGCTGCTCGTTCAATTTGCTTCAGTAACATTTCCTCATGTAATGTACTGTACCACACATGCGACTTATCTATAAGCTACAAGAATCAGGGCTAGGAAGCACAATATGCACTTGGGTCAAAAACTGGTTAGATAACAGGGAGCAGCGCGTTGTGGTTAATGGATCATTTTCAACTTGGACTGAAGTGCTAAGTGGTGTGCCGCAAGGCTCAGTATTAGGACCACTATTGTTCAACATTTTCATTAACGACCTAACAGAAGGTCTAGAGAGCATGGTGTCAATTTTTGCAGATGATACCAAATTGTGTAAGGCTATAAATACAGAGGAGGATGCCGAGTCTCTTCAGAACGACTTAGTTAAATTAGAAGCATTGGCAGCCAAATGGAGAATGCGCTTTAATACAGACAAGTGTAAGGTAATGCACTGTGGTAACAAGAACAAAAATTACACCTACATACTAGATGGGGTAACATTAGGGGATTCTGTACTGGAAAAGGACTTAGGTGTTCACATAGATAACAAACTAAGCAGTAGTACCCAAAGTAGGACTGCAGCAAAGAAGGCTAATAAGATATTAGCATGCATAAAATGGGGAATTGATGCAAGGGACGAGTGTGTTATACTCCCATTATATAAATCACTAGTGAGGCCACATCTTGATTACTGTGTTCAATTTTGGGCACCATACTACAAAAAGGATATTCTGGAGCTAGAAAAGGTTCAGAGGTGGGCGACCAAACTAATTAAGGGCATGGAGACCCTGGAATATGAGGGAAGGCTTGCAAGGCTAGGCATGTTTTCACTGGAAAAGAGGAGACTAAGAGGGGACATGATCAACATCTACAAATATATAAGGGGACAATACACAGGGCTTGCGCGGGACCTGTTTTTGGTAAGATCAGCACAGAGGACACGTGGTCACTCGCTTAGGTTTGAGGAGAGGAGATTCCGCACAATGCGGCGTAAAGGTATTTTCACAGTAATGAAAATACATGTTTGGAATTCCCTGCCTGAGGGAGTTGTAATGTCGGACTCAGTCAACACCTTTAAGAATGGGTTAGATAAATTCCTAATGGATAAGGATATACAGGGTTATGGTGCGTAGTCGCGCACTATAGTTACTTTGAAAAGAGGAATAAAACACAACGGCTGACATCAGCATCAGACAAAATTTAGACCAAAATTATCCTGCATAGGAGACCACAAATAGGTTGAACTTGATGGACAAATCGTCTCTTTTCAACCTTAGATACTATGTTACTATGTTACTATGCTGCAGCTTTTGGGGCACTACGAACAGTGTTGCATCCCCTGACCCGCAGATCCACAACACTGTGAAAATAGGATGCAGTCAGGATGCCGGGTGTCGGGTTGCCGGCAGTCGGAATCCCTGTGCTGGAATCCCAACATGCAGTCAGAATGTTGACGCCGGAACTTCGACATCCGTCAAAATGCTGACGCCGGAATCCCGACACCCGGCATCACGATCATAAATATGTGGTCCATTGTTAGAGTTAGCTCGTCGGAGGCCGGGGGGGGGGGGGGGTAAGTTTAGGCTGCAGGGAAGGGAGGGTTAGGGATAAGCTGTGGTGAAGGGGGGTTAGGTTTAGGCTGCGGGAGGGGGGGATAGGGTTAGGCTGGGGGGGGGGGGGGAGTTAGGGCCAGGCTCCGGGTAGTGTTAGGGTTAGTGGGATATTGGGGGATGGTAAGTATACTTAACTAGTCCCTTTTTGGCTCTCCAAACTTCCATTGAAAGTATAGGAAAAGGGGCATGGCCACTCCCCTTTTACCCATGGACACGCCCTCTTTTCGAATTTGTACAGATTTTTATGTGTAAAATGTTGGAGGGTATGTGAATGATTATGTGCAGGGGCAAATGCAGGATTTCTGAAGGGGGGTTTCCAAATGTTTGAGATCAATTGTCGCCAGTCCATGAAGTATGCATACTGTAACTAGCATATGACAAGCTGTAGTCTGCCCCAAACAAAGTGCAGTTTATGTGATGCAGTACGTCAGACATATGCAAGCCCAATGATCATGGTAAGCCACTTACCAGATTCTCTGTCTGGTGCTATGATTGAGCACTCAGATCCCCAGACACACACACAGCAGACTTAAGGGGGCACTCACGGAGAGATCCATGCCTAAAATCTAAGCAATCTGACTAGATTGCTTAGATTTTAAGCACAGATCACTCGTGTGTACCCCCTGCAGCGATAGCGATGCGCAGCCCCGCACATCGCTATCACCGGTGCTAGATTGAGCCTGCATGCAGGCCAATCTAGCAGGTCGCTCACTTTACCCGCTGGGTGAAATGAGCAGCCCCCGTCCTCCCCCCGCAACGCTCAGCACACATTGCGCTGTGCTGAGCGGCAGGGCCGGTTCTAGCCCTTTTTGCGCCTCGGGTGCAGCTTCATATACGGGCGTGGCTTCATACAGGGGGCGTGGTCAGTTACGCCCCCTGTACAGTAGAGTAGCGCAGCTGAAATGCTGTGCGGTGCGCGATGACGTCACCGTGCACCGTACTGCAAAGGTCCTCTCCACGAAGGGAACTAGACGCTATGCGTCTAGTTCCCTTCACAGCGGGACACAGCGGGCAGCGGGGGGCACAGCAGTAGCGGATCTTGCCATTGCAGGCGCCCTCCGGATGGCGCTGGCGTCCTCCGGAAGGTGGCGCCGCGGGCAAAAGTCCTGCTTGTCCGTTTCAAGATCCACTACTGCTGAGTGGCAGGAGAGATGTGTGCTGAGCGGTTTGCTCAGCACACATCTCTCCCATGTATACCCCCCTTAAGTAGGAAAATCCGCTGCATCGGCTCCCTGTGGCATGCATAAACCATATCTGTAAACTCTGCACTATCTCTGACCAGGGCTGGTTCTTGCTCTTGTTGCGCCCCGGGCAAAACTATAGGGGCGTGGCTTCACACGGGGTCGTTGTCAGTTACGCCACCATTTATGCCCCCTGTAGCGCCGCTGGAAGAGAATTAAAAAAAAAAAAAGTATACTTACTATCCCCATTCCTGATTTCAGACCACTGCAGACAGCCGCCGGCGCCGCTCCTCTCCTCGGATCAGCATAGACCCTAGAGGTCAATTATGACCACTAGCGTCTGTGCCACACTGCTGTGCGGTGCGTGATGACGTCATCGTGCACCGCAGAGCAAAGGTCCCCTCCACGAAGGGAAACTAGACGTGTAGCGTCTGGTTCCCTTCAGAGCGGGGGGCACAGCGGCGGGGGTCACAGCAGGGGGCACAGCATCGGGGGGCACAGTAGCGGATCTTGCCACGGTGCAGCGCCCTCCGGACGGAGCGAGTCTGCCCATTGTTTTAAAGGGACAATCATTTAAAAAGCAAAACCCGTCCCTTTGCCTGACATTTTTCAGCGATTGCTAGGGATTGCACTGTCAAAATTTGTTGGCTCCGATTTATCGAAATTTACCCTGAATTATTTTGAAAGGCTCAATTGAGAATGTGAGATCATACAGTACTGTACACAAACGGCAGCTAAACCACGTATATGAGGTAAAGGAAATATACAGTATGAATGCGTAATGTATTTAATTGAAAACTGTGTACATAAGAGAAAACACACTGGGAAGAGGATTAATGTGTTCTGCATAAGATAGTAACAATAGCAGCCACAGCCCCGGCTATTATCAGTCACTTACTAATTATTACAAATTGTCTTATGAAAATGCTAATTATCTGGAGCACGCTCCCTCTCTCACTATTCCAATAACTATACTCAAGGAGTGACGACCTCATATTTCTCACAGTCTAACACTGCTTCCCATTCATCTTCACGCAGGCTTCCTTCTATACAACACGTAAATGTATTGTACAGCCGCTCACTTCCCGTGAGCCCTTCATATCTGGGTTTCTGGAATGTTAAATTAATTAGATTTAGCGCCTTTGGTCCCCCCGGCTCTCTAACCCTGACCCCAATACTATCATCACTTATCTAGGAGATAAACACTGTGCTGTACCAGACTTCTTAGCGGAATTACAGGTTTATTAAACAAGCCGGGAGGAGAATACAGCCATACTGTAATATATCAGTTTAAAGAAAGAGGGAATTAGGGAGAGAGTTATCAAAAATAAGGGGGTATCCAATTAGAGCCCATCCATATTATTTGGCGGGTGAAAATGGCCGGATATTATCGCGATTAATGACCGATGGTCATTATCGTGTTATCCTATTACAGCCTGTTTTCATTGTCCGAAAACGGACCAGCAATTGCGCAAAAACACATGGGATCGGGGCTCCGGCAGCCTGTTTATCGCGGATTATGCTTCGGGTGCCTGAGGAGTAGGAGAAGCACAATAGGTGAAAAGTGCCTGCATCAGGGGGAAGGAGCCCACCGCATCAGGGGTAACAGGATAGCCCCCAGCGATACATTCATTGACTGCAGGTAATTGGATACCCCCCATAGAGAGGAGTTATGGGGCAGATGTATTAAACCCTGTAGAGTGATAAAGTGGAGAGGGATAAACTACCAACCAATCAGCTGTTGTCATTTTTCAAACACAGCTTGTAACATGGCAGTTAGAAGCTCATTGGCTGGTAATTTATCTCTCTCCAGTTTAACACTCTACATTGCTTAGTACATCTCCCCTACAGTACTAACCAATCAGCTCCTGTCATTTTTCAAACGCAGCCTATAAAATAACAGTAAGTAGCTGATTAGTTGGTATTTTGTCTCCCTCCAAAATTTGATAAGAATCTTTGTGAGGTAAAATAAGGTTTAGACATTAGGGGGTGGGTTAGGGTTAAACTGTGGGATGGGAGACTAGAGTGAGGCACTAGGGGAGGGTTAGGCATTAGGGAGAGGTATAGGGTTAGACTATCAGAGAGGAGATTAGGGTTAGGCACTAGGGAGAGGGTTAGGCTCCTGGAAGGGAGGGGTAGGGTTAGGCAATAGGTGGGGGGTTAGGGCTAAACTGTTGGAAAGGAGGGTTAGGCACTAGGGGGAGGGTTAAAATGCAGAAGGGTTAGGGTTAGACAATAGGGGAGGAATAGGATGCAGGAAGGGAAGGTTAGACATTAAGGGGGAGGAATAGGGTTAGGCTATGGGAAGGGAGATTATGGTTAGGCACTAGGTGTGGGGGGGGGGGGGGTTAGGCTGAATGAAGGGAGGATTAGGCACTAGGGGGAGGAATAAGGTTAGGCTATGGGAGGGTGGATTAGGGTTAGGCAATAGGAGAGGATTAGTATGCAGGAAGGGAGGATTAGGCACTGGGGGGAGGGTTAGATTATGGGAGGGGAGATTAGGGTTAGGTACTAGGTAGGGGTAGGATGCAGGAAGGGAGGATTAGGCACTATGGGGAATGGGGTTAGGCTATGGGAGGGTCAGGGACGTGCAGTGAGCTAAATGGCTCAGGAGGCACTGGCTAACCCCAGAGCCAGATTTAAATGCAATACATGAGCCAAAGGGTACATCTGGGCATTATACACAGGTGCAGCAGTATAAACTAGAGATGAGCGCCGGAAATTTTTCGGGTTTTGTGTTTTGGTTTTGGGTTCGGTTCCGCGGCCGTGTTTTGGGTTCGACCGCGTTTTGGCAAAACCTCACCGAATTTTTTTTGTCGGATTCGGGTGTGTTTTGGATTCGGGTGTTTTTTTCAAAAAACCCTAAAAAACAGCTTAAATCATAGAATTTGGGGGTCATTTTGATCCCAAAGTATTATTAACCTCAAAAACCATAATTTACACTCATTTTCAGTCTATTCTGAATACCTCACACCTCACAATATTATTTTTAGTCCTAAAATTTGCACCGAGGTCGCTGTGTGAGTAAGATAAGCGACCCTAGTGGCCGACACAAACACCGGGCCCATCTAGGAGTGGCACTGCAGTGTCACGCAGGATGTCCCTTCCAAAAAACCCTCCCCAAACAGCACATGACGCAAAGAAAAAAAGAGGCGCAATGAGGTAGCTGACTGTGTGAGTAAGATAAGCGACCCTAGTGGCCGACACAAACACCGGGCCCATCTAGGAGTGGCACTGCAGTGTCACGCAGGATGGCCCTTCCAAAAAACCCTCCCCAAACAGCACATGACGCAAAGAAAAAAAGAGGCGCAATGAGGTAGCTGACTGTGTGAGTAAGATAAGCGACCCTAGTGGCCGACACAAACACCGGGCCCATCTAGGAGTGGCACTGCAGTGTCACGCAGGATGTCCCTTCCAAAAAACCCTCCCCAAACAGCACAAGACGCAAAGAAAAAAAGAGGCGCAATGAGGTAGCTGACTGTGTGAGTAAGATAAGCGACCCTAGTGGCCGACACAAACACCGGGCCCATCTAGGAGTGGCACTGCAGTGTCACGCAGGATGGCCCTTCCAAAAAACCCTCCCCAAACAGCACATGACGCAAAGAAAAAAAGAGGCGCAATGAGGTAGCTGACTGTGTGAGTAAGATAAGCGACCCTAGTGGCTGACACAAACACCGGGCCCATCTAGGAGTGGCACTGCAGTGTCACGCAGGATGTCCCTTCCAAAAAACCCTCCCCAAACAGCACATGACGCAAAGAAAAAAAGAGGCGCAATGAGGTAGCTGACTGTGTGAGTAAGATAAGCGACCCTAGTGGCCGACACAAACACCGGGCCCATCTAGGAGTGGCACTGCAGTGTCACGCAGGATGTCCCTTCCAAAAAACCCTCCCCAAACAGCACATGACGCAAAGAAAAAAGAGGCGCAATGAGGTAGCTGACTGTGTGAGTAAGATAAGCGACCCTAGTGGCCGACACAAACACCGGGCCCATCTAGGAGTGGCACTGCAGTGTCACGCAGGATGGCCCTTCCAAAAAACCCTCCCCAAACAGCACATGACGCAAAGAAAAAAAGAGGCGCAATGAGGTAGCTGACTGTGTGAGTAAGATAAGCGACCCTAGTGGCCGACACAAACACCGGGCCCATCTAGGAGTGGCACTGCAGTGTCACGCAGGATGTCCCTTCCAAAAAACCCTCCCCAAACAGCACATGACGCAAAGAAAAAAAGAGGCGCAATGAGGTAGCTGACTGTGTGAGTAAGATAAGCGACCCTAGTGGCCGACACAAACACCGGGCCCATCTAGGAGTGGCACTGCAGTGTCACGCAGGATGGCCCTTCCAAAAAACCCTCCCCAAACAGCACATGACGCAAAGAAAAAAAGAGGCGCAATGAGGTAGCTGACTGTGTGAGTAAGATAAGCGACCCTAGTGGCCGACACAAACACCGGGCCCATCTAGGAGTGGCACTGCAGTGTCACGCAGGATGTCCCTTCCAAAAAACCCTCCCCAAACAGCACATGACGCAAAGAAAAAAAGAGGCGCAATGAGGTAGCTGACTGTGTGAGTAAGATAAGCGACCCTAGTGGCCGACACAAACACCGGGCCCATCTAGGAGTGGCACTGCAGTGTCACGCAGGATGGCCCTTCCAAAAAAACCTCCCCAAACAGCACATGACGCAAAGAAAAAAAGAGGCGCAATAAGGTAGCTGACTGTGTGAGTAAGATAAGCGACCCTAGTGGCCGACACAAACACCGGGCCCATCTAGGAGTGGCACTGCAGTGTCACGCAGGATGGCCCTTCCAAAAAACCCTCCCCAAACAGCACATGACGCAAAGAAAAAGAAAAGAAAACAGAGGTGCAAGATGGAATTGTCCTTGGGCCCTCCCACCCACCCTTATGTTGTATAAACAGGACATGCACACTTTAACCAACCCATCATTTCAGTGACAGGGTCTGCCACACGACTGTGACTGATATGACGGGTTGGTTTGGACCCCCCCCAAAAAAGAAGCAATTAATCTCTCCTTGCACAAACTGGCTCTACAGAGGCAAGATGTCCACCTCATCATAATCCTCCGATATATCACCGTGTACATCCCCCTCCTCACAGATTATCAATTCGTCCCCACTGGAATCCACCATCTCAGCTCCCTGTGTACTTTGTGGAGGCAATTGCTGCTGGTCAATGTCTCCGCGGAGGAATTGATTATAATTCATTTTAATGAACATCATCTTCTCCACATTTTCTGGATGTAACCTCGTACGCCGATTGCTGACAAGGTGCGCGGCGGCACTAAACACTCTTTCGGAGTACACACTTGTGGGAGGGCAACTTAGGTAGAATAAAGCCAGTTTGTGCAAGGGCCTCCAAATTGCCTCTTTTTCCTGCCAGTATAAGTACGGACTGTGTGACGTGCCTACTTGGATGCGGTCACTCATATAATCCTCCACCATTCTTTCAATGTTGAGAGAATCATATGCAGTGACAGTAGACGACATGTCCGTAATCGTTGTCAGGTCCTTCAGTCCGGACCAGATGTCAGCATCAGCAGTCGCTCCAGACTGCCCTGCATCACCGCCAGCGGGTGGGCTCGGAATTCTGAGCCTTTTCCTCGCACCCCCAGTTGCGGGAGAATGTGAAGGAGGAGATGTTGACAGGTCGCGTTCCGCTTGACTTGACAATTTTCTCACCAGCAGGTCTTTCAACCCCAGCAGACTTGTGTCTGCCGGAAAGAGAGATCCAAGGTAGGTTTTAAATCTAGGATCGAGCACGGTGGCCAAAATGTAGTGCTCTGATTTCAACAGATTGACCACCCGTGAATCCTTGTTAAGCGAATTAAGGGCTCCATCCACAAGTCCCACATGCCTAGCGGAATCGCTCCGTGTTAGCTCCTCCTTCAATGTCTCCAGCTTCTTCTGCAAAAGCCTGATGAGGGGAATGACCTGACTCAGGCTGGCAGTGTCTGAACTGACTTCACGTGTGGCAAGTTCAAAGGGCATCAGAACCTTGCACAACGTTGAAATCATTCTCCACTGCACTTGAGACAGGTGCATTCCACCTCCTATATCGTGCTCAATTGTATAGGCTTGAATGGCCTTTTGCTGCTCCTCCAACCTCTGAAGCATATAGAGGGTTGAATTCCACCTCGTTACCACTTCTTGCTTCAGATGATGGCAGGGCAGGTTCAGTAGTTTTTGGTGGTGCTCCAGTCTTCTGTACGTGGTGCCTGTACGCCGAAAGTGTCCCGCAATTCTTCTGGCCACCGACAGCATCTCTTGCACGCCCCTGTCGTTTTTAAAAAAAATCTGCACCACCAAATTCAAGGTATGTGCAAAACATGGGACGTGCTGGAATTTGCCCATATTTAATGCACACACAATATTGCTGGCGTTGTCCGATGCCACAAATCCACAGGAGAGTCCAATTGGGGTAAGCCATTCCGCGATGATCTTCCTCAGTTGCCGTAAGAGGTTTTCAGCTGTGTGCGTATTCTGGAAAGCGGTGATACAAAGCGTAGCCTGCCTAGGAAAGAGTTGGCGTTTGCGAGATGCTGCTACTGGTGCCGCCGCTGCTGTTCTTGCGGCGGGAGTCCATACATCTACCCAGTGGGCTGTCACAGTCATATAGTCCTGACCCTGCCCTGCTCCACTTGTCCACATGTCCGTGGTTAAGTGGACATTGGGTACAACTGCATTTTTTAGGACACTGGTGAGTCTTTTTCTGACGTCCGTGTACATTCTCGGTATCGCCTGCCTAGAGAAGTGGAACCTAGATGGTATTTGGTAACGGGGGCACACTGCCTCAATAAATTGTCTAGTTCCCTGTGAACTAACGGCGGATACCGGACGCACGTCTAACACCAACATAGTTGTCAAGGCCTCAGTTATCCGCTTTGCAGCAGGATGACTGCTGTGATATTTCATCTTCCTCGCAAAGGACTGTTGGACAGTCAATTGCTTACTGGAAGTAGTACAAGTGGGCTTACGACTTCCCCTCTGGGATGACCATCGACTCCCAGCAGCAACAACAGCAGCGCCAGCAGTAGTAGGCGTTACACGCAAGGATGCATCGGAGGAATCCCAGGCAGGAGAGGACTCGTCAGAATTGCCAGTGACATGGCCTGCAGGACTATTGGCATTCCTGGGGAAGGAGGAAATTGACACTGATGGAGTTGGTGGGGTGGTTTGCGTGAGCTTGGTTACAAGAGGAAGGGATTTACTGGTCAGTGGACTGCTTCCGCTGTCGCCCAAAGTTTTTGAACTTGTCACTGACTTATTATGAATGCGCTGCAGGTGACGTATAAGGGAGGATGTTCCGAGGTGGTTAACGTCCTTACCCCTACTTATTACAGCTTGACAAAGGCAACACACGGCTTGACAAATGTTGTCCGCATTTCTGGTGAAATACTTCCACACCGAAGAGCTGATTTTTTTGGTATTTTCACCAGGCATGTCAACGGCCATATTCCTCCCACGGACAACAGGTGTCTCCCCGGGTGCCTGACTTAAACAAACCACCTCACCATCAGAATCCTCCTGGTCAATTTCCTCCCCAGCGCCAGCAACACCCATATCCTCCTCATCCTGGTGTACTTCAACACTGACATCTTCAATCTGACTATCAGGAACTGGACTGCGGGTGCTCCTTCCAGCACTTGCAGGGGGCGTGCAAATGGTGGAAGGCGCATGCTCTTCACGTCCAGTGTTGGGAAGGTCAGGCATCGCAACCGACACAATTGGACTCTCCTTGTGGATTTGGGATTTCGAAGAACGCACAGTTCTTTGCGGTGCTTTTGCCAGCTTGAGTCTTTTCAGTTTTCTAGCGAGAGGCTAAGTGCTTCCATCCTCATGTGAAGCTGAACCACTAGCCATGAACATAGGCCAGGGCCTCAGCCGTTCCTTGCCACTCCGTGTGGTAAATGGCATATTGGCAAGTTTACGCTTCTCCTCCGACAATTTTATTTTAGGTTTTGGAGTCCTTTTTTTACTGATATTTGGTGTTTTGGATTTGACATGCTCTGTACTATGACATTGGGCATCGGCCTTGGCAGACGACGTTGCTGGCATTTCATCGTCTCGGCCATGACTAGTGGCAGCAGCTTCAGCACGAGGTGGAAGTGGATCTTGATCTTTCCCTAATTTTGGAACCTCAACATTTTTGTTCTCCATATTTTAATAGGCACAACTAAAAGGCACCTCAGGTAAACAATGGAGATGGATGAATACTAGTATACAATTATGGATGGACTGCCGAGTGCCGACACAGAGGTAGCTACAGCCGTGGACTACCGTACTGTACTGTGTCTGCTGCTAATATAGACTGGTTGATAATGAGATGTAGTATGTATAAAGAAGAAAGAAAAAAAAACCACGGGTAGGTGGTATACAATTCTGGATGGACTGCCGAGTGCCGACACAGAGGTAGCTACAGCCGTGGACTACCGTACTGTGTCTGCTGCTAATATAGACTGGTTGATAATGAGATGTAGTATGTATAAAGAAGAAAGAAAGAAAAAAACCACGGGTAGGTGGTATACAATTATGGACGGACTGCCGAGTGCCGACACAGAGGTAGCTACAGCCGTGGACTACCGTACTGTACTGTGTCTGCTGCTAATATAGACTGGATGATAATGAGATGTAGTATGTATGTATAAAGAAGAAAGAAAAAAAAACCACGGGTAGGTGGTATACAATTATGGATGGACTGCCGAGTGCCGACACAGAGGTAGCTACAGCCGTGGACTACCGTACTGTGTCTGCTGCTAATATAGACTGGTTGATAATGAGATGTAGTATGTATAAAGAAGAAAGAAAAAAAAACCACGGGTAGGTGGTATACAATTATGGATGGACTGCCGAGTGCCAACACAGAGGTAGCTACAGCCGTGGACTACCGTACTGTACTGTGTCTGCTGCTAATATAGACTGGATGATAATGAGATGTAGTATGTATAAAGAAGAAAGAAAAAAAAACCACGGGTAGGTGGTATACAATTATGGATGGACTGCCGAGTGCCGACACAGAGGTAGCTACAGCCGTGGACTACCGTACTGTGTCTGCTGCTAATATAGACTGGTTGATAATGAGATGTAGTATGTATAAAGAAGAAAGAAAAAAAAAACCACGGGTAGGTGGTATACAATTATGGACGGACTGCCGAGTGCCGACACAGAGGTAGCTACAGCCGTGGACTACCGTACTGTACTGTGTCTGCTGCTAATATAGACTGGATGATAATGAGATGTAGTATGTATAAAGAAGAAAGAAAAAAAACCACGGGTAGGTGGTATACAA
This sequence comes from Pseudophryne corroboree, assembly GCF_028390025.1. Classification (NCBI taxonomy): domain Eukaryota; kingdom Metazoa; phylum Chordata; class Amphibia; order Anura; family Myobatrachidae; genus Pseudophryne; species Pseudophryne corroboree. The sequence continues at coordinate 989,782,342 of NC_086445.1, forward strand.
TTATGGACGGACTGCCGAGTGCCGACACAGAGGTAGCTACAGCCGTGGACTACCGTACTGTACTGTGTCTGCTGCTAATATAGACTGGATGATAATGAGATGTAGTATGTATAAAGAAGAAAGAAAAAAAAACCACGGGTAGGTGGTATACAATTATGGATGGACTGCCGAGTGCCGACACAGAGGTAGCTACAGCCGTGGACTACCGTACTGTGTCTGCTGCTAATATAGACTGGTTGATAATGAGATGTAGTATGTATAAAGAAGAAAGAAAAAAAAAACCACGGGTAGGTGGTATACAATTATGGATGGACTGCCGAGTGCCGACACAGAGGTAGCTACAGCCGTGAACTACCGTACTGTGTCTGCTGCGACTGGATGATAAATAATGATATAAAAAATATATATATATCACTACTGCAGCCGGACAGGTATATATTATATAATGACGGACCTGCTGGACACTGTCTGTCAGCAGAATGAGTTTTTTATTTTATAGAATAAAAAAACACCACACAAGTCACACGACGTGTGTTTAACTTTTACAGGCAGACATTCACAATACAATATAGTATACTATATACTGGTGGTCAGGTCACTGGTCAGTCACACTGGCAGTGGCACTCCTGCAGAAAAAAAGTGTGCACTGTTTAATTTTAATATGTACTCCTGGCTCCTGCTATAACCTAACTGCTCCCCAGTCTCCCCCACAATTAAGCTGTGTGAGCACAGTCAGATATTATACATAGATGATGCAGCAGCACACTGGGCTGAGCACAGATATGGTATGTGACTGAGTCACTGTGTATCGTTTTTTCAGGCAGAGAACGGATTATATTAAATAATATAAAACTGCACTGGTGGTCACTGGTCAGTCACTAGTATAACTAACTAATACTATCAGCAAAATTCTGCACTCTGTCTCTGTCTGAGTACTCCTCCTAAGCTCCAGTAAATGAAGTGTCACTGTCTCACTCTGTCACTAGTATAACTAACTAATACTATCAGCAAAATTCTGCACTCTCTGTCTGAGTACTCCTCCTAAGCTCCAGTAAATGAAGTGTCACTGTCTCACTCTCACTCTCCTAAGTATCTATTTCTTCTCTAAACGGAGAGGACGCCAGCCACGTCCTCTCACTATCAATCTCAATGCACGTGTAAAATGGCGGCGACGCGCGGCTCCTTATATAGAATCCGAGTCTCGCGATAGAATCCGAGCCTCGCGAGAATCCGACAGCGTCATGATGACGTTCGGGCGCGCTCGGGTTAACCGAGCAAGGCGGGAAGATCCGAGTCGCTCGGATCCGTGTAAAAAATCATGAAGTTCGGGCGGGTTCGGATTCCGAGGAACCGAACCCGCTCATCTCTAGTATAAACTCCTGGAAATCTGGTGAGTTTTGATTAGAGATGTGTGGAAAGGATACACAGGTGAGGCACTGCCTCACCTGCCATAGACTTTTTACTCCAGAGTTTGGGCTATAAAAATTATTAGAATAATGCAAAGAAGATATTTCAAACAAATTATCAGTATTTTTCATATATTTTATTCAGTCAAAACTCTGGTTTAAACGTAAGTATGACAGAAAAAGCTCTGCCTCACCTGCCTCACCCCACCGCACGTCACTGGGGAGGGTGGATTAGGGTTAGGCACTAGGAGAGGATTAGGCTGCAGGAAGGGAGGATTAGGAATCTGTGGGAGGGTTAGGTTAAGGCTATGGGAGGAGAGACCGGTGAGGCACTAGTGGAGGGTTAGTGTTAGGATATGGGAGGAGAGGCCGGTCAGGCACTAGTGGAGGGTTAGTGTTAGGATATGGGAGGAGAGGCCGGTGAGGCACTGGGAGGAGGGTCAGGTTTAGGCTATGGGAGGAGAGACTGGTTAGGCACTAGTGGAGGGTTAGTGTTAGGATATGGGAGGAGAGGCCGGTCAGGCACTAGTGGAGGGTTAGTGTTAGGATATGGGAGGAGAGGCCGGTGAGGCACTAGTGGAGGGTCAGGTTTAGGCTATGGGAGGAGAGGTCGGTGAGGCACTAGTGGAGGGTTAGTGTTAGGATATGGGAGGAGAGGCCGGTGAGGCACTGGGAGGAGGGTCAGGTTTAGGCTATGGGAGGAGAGACTGGTGAGGCACTAGTGGAGGGTTAGTGTTAGGATATGGGAGGAGAGGCCGGTGATGCACTGGGAGGAGGGTCAGGTTTAGGCTATGGGAGGAGAGACTGGTGAGGCACTAGTGGAGGGTTAGTGTTAGGATATGGGAGGAGAGGCCGGTGAGGCACTGGGAGGAGGGTCAGGTTTAGGCTATGGGAGGAGAGACTGGTGAGGCACTAGTGGAGGGTTAGTGTTAGGATATGGGAGGAGAGGCCGGTGAGGCACTGGGAGGAGGGTCAGGTTTAGGCTATGGGAGGAGAGGCCGGTGAGGCACTAGTGGAGGGTTAGTGTTAGGATATGTGAGGGAAGATTAAGGTTAGGTGCTGGGCGAGGGTTAGGCTGCAGGAGGGAAGGGTTAGTGTTTGGCATTAGGGTAAGATTAGGCAGCAGGTAGGGAGAATTAGGCACTGGGGGGAGGATAGGGATAGGCTATCACAAAGGAGATTAGGGTTAGGCACTAGGGGACGGTTAAGGTTCAGGGTTAGGGGTTAGGATTAGCGATATTTACTGCTGGAAGCCATCCTGGGCCTGAGGACACTGCAGGAGCCACCATGCTAAGTAAATCACTGATAGACCATCACAGATGTTTTGTCGACATTCTAATTATGTCGACATTACATTAGTATCCGACATGATAAATGTTGATTTATGTCAATGTTGAAATGACAAACATATCAACATTACAACCATGACAACATTCTCATCTCGACATGATGAATTGCAACAAAATATACCACACCCCATATAAATACCTATACTCCAAAATATTAGAGATGAGCGGGTTCGGTTACTCGGAATCCGAACCCGCCCGAACTTCTGGGTTTTATACACGGGGCCGAGCAGGCTCGGATCCTCCCGCCTTGCTCGGTTAACTCGAGCGCGCCCGAACGTCATCATCACGCTGTCGGATTCTCGCGAGGCTCGGATTCTATATAAGGAGCCGCGCGTCGCCGCCATTTTTCACACGTGCATTGAGATTCATAGGGAGAGGACGTGGCTGGCGTCCTCTCCGTTTATATATAGAGATTCGAGAAGAGAGTGAGACAGTCTCACTAGAGAGAGACACAGTAGTAATTTTGGGGAGCATTAGGAGGAGTACTACTACTACTAGTACTTGCTGAAGTGAAGTGATAGATAGTGTGACTGTATTGTATTATCTGACTTGTGGGGGAGACACTGACAGTGGGGAGCAGTTAGAGTCTGAGAGCAGGACTCAGGACTCAGGAGTACATAGTACATATAACGTACAGTGCACACTTTTGCTGCCAGAGTGCCACACCAGTATAATATATATTGTGATTGTATGCTTAGGAGTACTACTTGCAAGTTGCTGATAGTGTGACCAGTGACCTAACCACCAGTTTAATAATCACCACCAGTTTAATTAATATATATATATATATATAATTGTATATAATTAATATATATATAATATTATAATTGTATACCACCTACCCGTGTTTTTTTTTTTTTCTTTCTTCTTTATACATACTACTATAGTAGCTTACTGTAGCAGTCTGCGGTGCTGCTGAGCTGACAGTGTCCAGCAGGTCCGTCATCAGTCATTACATAATAAATATATATACCTGTCCGGCTGCAGTACTAGTGATATTATATATACATATATATATTGATCTCATATCATTATCATCCAGTCTATATTAGCAGCAGACACAGTACGTTAGTCCACGGCTGTAGCTACCTCTGTGTCGGTACTCGGCAGTCCATCCATAATTGTATACCACCTACCCGTGGTTTTTTTTTTTTTCTTTCTTCTTGATACATACTACTATAGTAGCTTACTGTAGCAGTCTGCGGTGCTGCTGAGCTGACAGTGTCCAGCAGGTCCGTCATCAGTCATCATTACCTAATAAATATATATTTACCTGTCCGGCTGCAGTACTAGTGATATTATATATACATATATATATATTGATTTCATATCATTATCATCCAGTCTATATTAGCAGCAGACACAGTACGTTAGTCCACGGCTGTAGCTACCTCTGTGTCGGCACTCGGCAGTCCATCCATAATTGTATACCACCTACCCGTGGTTTTTTTTCTTTTCTTTCTTCTTGATACATACTACTATAGTAGCTTACTGTAGCAGTCTGCGGTGCTGCTGAGCTGACAGTGTCCAGCAGGTCCGTCATCAGTCATCATTACCTAATAAATATATATCTACCTGTCCGGCTGCAGTACTAGTGATATTATATATACATATATATATTGATTTCATATCATTATCATCCAGTCTATATTAGCAGCAGACACAGTACGTTAGTCCACGGCTGTAGCTACCTCTGTGTCGGCACTCGGCAGTCCATCCATAATTGTATACCACCTACCCGTGGGTTTTTTTTTTTTCTTTCTTCTTGATACATACTACTATAGTAGCTTACTGTAGCAGTCTGCGGTGCTGCTGAGCTGACAGTGTCCAGCAGGTCCGTCATCAGTCATCATTACCTAATAAATATATATCTACCTGTCCGGCTGCAGTACTAGTGATATTATATATACATATATATATTGATTTCATATCATTATCATCCAGTCTATATTAGCAGCAGACACAGTACGTTAGTCCACGGCTGTAGCTACCTCTGTGTCGGCAGTCGCTCGTCCATCCATAATTGTATACCACCTACCCGTGGTTTTTTTTTTTTCTTTCTTCTTGATACATACTACTATAGTAGCTTACTGTAGCAGTCTGCGGTGCTGCTGAGCTGACAGTGTCCAGCAGGTCCGTCATCAGTCATCATTACCTAATAAATATATATCTACCTGTCCGGCTGCAGTACTAGTGATATTATATATACATATATATATTGATTTCATATCATTATCATCCAGTCTATATTAGCAGCAGACACAGTACGTTAGTCCACGGCTGTAGCTACCTCTGTGTCGGCACTCGGCAGTCCATCCATAATTGTATACCACCTACCCGTGGTTTTTTTTTTTTCTTTCTTCTTGATACATACTACTATAGTAGCTTACTGTAGCAGTCTGCGGTGCTGCTGAGCTGACAGTGTCCAGCAGGTCCGTCATCAGTCATCATTACCTAATAAATATATATCTACCTGTACGGCTGCAGTACTAGTGATATTATATATACATATATATATTGATTTCATATCATTATCATCCAGTCTATATTAGCAGCAGACACAGTACGGTAGTCCACGGCTGTAGCTACCTCTGTGTCGGCACTCGGCAGTCCATCCATAAGTATACTAGTATCCATCCATCTCCATTGTTTACCTGAGGTGCCTTTTAGTTGTGCCTATTAAAATATGGAGAACAAAAATGTTGAGGTTCCAAAATTAGGGAAAGATCAAGATCCACTTCCACCTCGTGCTGAAGCTGCTGCCACTAGTCATGGCCGAGACGATGAAATGCCAGCAACGTCGTCTGCCAAGGCCGATGCCCAATGTCATAGTACAGAGCATGTCAAATCCAAAACACCAAATATCAGTAAAAAAAGGACTCCAAAACCTAAAATAAAATTGTCGGAGGAGAAGCATAAACTTGCCAATATGCCATTTACCACACGGAGTGGCAAGGAACGGCTGAGGCCCTGGCCTATGTTCATGGCTAGTGGTTCAGCTTCACATGAGGATGGAAGCACTCAGCCTCTCGCTAGAAAAATGAAAAGACTCAAGCTGGCAAAAGCACCGCAAAGAACTGTGCGTTCTTCGAAATCCCAAATCCACAAGGAGAGTCCAATTGTGTCGGTTGCGATGCCTGACCTTCCCAACACTGGACGTGAAGAGCATGCGCCTTCCACCATTTGCACGCCCCCTGCAAGTGCTGGAAGGAGCAGCCGCAGTCCAGTTCCTGATAGTCAGATTGAAGATGTCAGTGTTGAAGTACACCAGGATGAGGAGGATATGGGTGTTGCTGGCGCTGGGGAGGAAATTGACCAGGAGGATTCTGATGGTGAGGTGGTTTGTTTAAGTCAGGCACCCGGGGAGACACCTGTTGTCCGTGGGAGGAATAGGGCCGTTGACATGCCTGGTGAAAATACCAAAAAAATCAGCTCTTCGGTGTGGAAGTATTTCACCAGAAATGCGGACAACATTTGTCAAGCCGTGTGTTGCCTTTGTCAAGCTGTAATAAGTAGGGGTAAGGACGTTAACCACCTCAGAACATCCTCCCTTATACGTCACCTGCAGCGCATTCATAATAAGTCAGTGACAAGTTCAAAAACTTTGGGCAACAGCGGAAGCAGTCCACTGACCAGTAAATCCCTTCCTCTTGTAACCAAGCTCACGCAAACCACCCCACCAACTCCCTCAGTGTCAATTTCCTCCTTCCCCAGGAATGCCAATAGTCCTGCAGGCCATGTCACTGGCAATTCTGACGAGTCCTCTCCTGCCTGGGATTCCTCCGATGCATCCTTGAGTGTAACACCTACTGCTGCTGGCGCTGCTGTTGTTGCTGCTGGGAGTCGATCGTCATCCCAGAGGGGAAGTCGTAAGCCCACTTGTACTACTTCCAGTAAGCAATTGACTGTCCAACAGTCATTTGCGAGGAAGATGAAATATCACAGCAGTCATCCTGCTGCAAAGCGGATAACTGAGGCCTTGACAACTATGTTGGTGTTAGACGTGCGTCCGGTATCCGCCGTTAGTTCACAGGGAACTAGACAATTTATTGAGGCAGTGTGCCCCCGTTACCAAATACCATCTAGGTTCCACTTCTCTAGGCAGGCGATACCGAGAATGTACACGGACGTCAGAAAAAGACTCACCAGTGTCCTAAAAAATGCAGTTGTACCCAATGTCCACTTAACCACGGACATGTGGACAAGTGGAGCAGGGCAGGGTCAGGACTATATGACTGTGACAGCCCACTGGGTAGATGTATGGACTCCCGCCGCAAGAACAGCAGCGGCGGCACCAGTAGCATCATCTCGCAAACGCCAACTCTTTCCTAGGCAGGCTACGCTTTGTATCACCGCTTTCCAGAATACGCACACAGCTGAAAACCTCTTACGGCAACTGAGGAAGATCATCGCGGAATGGCTTACCCCAATTGGACTCTCCTGTGGATTTGTGGCATCGGACAACGCCAGCAATATTGTGTGTGCATTAAATATGGGCAAATTCCAGCACGTCCCATGTTTTGCACATACCTTGAATTTGGTGGTGCAGAATTTTTTAAAAAACGACAGGGGCGTGCAAGAGATGCTGTCGGTGGCCAGAAGAATTGCGGGACACTTTCGGCGTACAGGCACCACGTACAGAAGACTGGAGCACCACCAAAAACAACTGAACCTGCCCTGCCATCATCTGAAGCAAGAAGTGGTAACGAGGTGGAATTCAACCCTCTATATGCTTCAGAGGTTGGAGGAGCAGCAAAAGGCCATTCAAGCCTATACAATTGAGCACGATATAGGAGGTGGAATGCACCTGTCTCAAGCGCAGTGGAGAATGATTTCAACGTTGTGCAAGGTTCTGCTGCCCTTTGAACTTGCCACACGTGAAGTCAGTTCAGACACTGCCAGCCTGAGTCAGGTCATTCCCCTCATCAGGCTTTTGCAGAAGAAGCTGGAGACATTGAAGGAGGAGCTAACACGGAGCGATTCCGCTAGGCATGTGGGACTTGTGGATGGAGCCCTTAATTCGCTTAACAAGGATTCACGGGTGGTCAATCTGTTGAAATCAGAGCACTACATTTTGGCCACCGTGCTCGATCCTAGATTTAAAGCCTACCTTGGATCTCTCTTTCCGGCAGACACAAGTCTGCTGGGGTTGAAAGACCTGCTGGTGAGAAAATTGTCAAGTCAAGCGGAACGCGACCTGTCAACATCTCCTCCTTCACATTCTCCCGCAACTGGGGGTGCGAGGAAAAGGCTCAGAATTCCGAGCCCACCCGCTGGCGGTGATGCAGGGCAGTCTGGAGCGACTGCTGATGCTGACATCTGGTCCGGACTGAAGGACCTGACAACGATTACGGACATGTCGTCTACTGTCACTGCATATGATTCTCTCCCCATTGAAAGAATGGTGGAGGATTATATGAGTGACCGCATCCAAGTAGGCACGTCACACAGTCCGTACTTATACTGGCAGGAAAAAGAGGCAATTTGGAGGCCCTTGTACAAACTGGCTTTATTCTACCTAAGTTGCCCTCCCACAAGTGTGTACTCCGAAAGAGTGTTTAGTGCCGCCGCTCACCTTGTCAGCATTCGGCGTACGAGGTTACATCCAGAAAATGTGGAGAAGATGATGTTCATTAAAATGAATTATAATCAATTCCTCCGTGGAGACATTGACCAGCAGCAATTGCCTCCACAAAGTACACAGGGAGCTGAGATGGTGGATTCCAGTGGGGACGAATTGATAATCTGTGAGGAGGGGGATGTACACGGTGATATATCGGAGGATGATGATGAGGTGGACATCTTGCCTCTGTAGAGCCAGTTTGTGCAAGGAGAGATTAATTGCTTCTTTTTTGGTGGGGGTCCAAACCATCCCGTCATTTCAGTCACAGTCGTGTGGCAGACCCTGTCACTGAAATGATGGGTTGGTTAAAGTGTGCATGTCCTGTTTATACAACATAAGGGTGGGTGGGAGGGCTAAGGGTGGGTGGGAGGGCCCAAGGACAATTCCATCTTGCACCTCTTTTTTCTTTAATTTTTCTTTGCGTCATGTGCTGTTTGGGGAGTGTTTTTTGGAAGGGCCATCCTGCGTGACACTGCAGTGCCACTCCTAGATGGGCCCGGTGTTTGTGTCGGCCACTAGGGTCGCTTATCTTACTCACACAGCTACCTCATTGCGCCTCTTTTTTTCTTTGCGTCATGTGCTGTTTGGGGAGTGTTTTTTTGGAAGGGCCATCCTGCGTGACACTGCAGTGCCACTCCTAGATGGGCCCGGTGTTTGTGTCGGCCACTAGGGTCGCTTATCTTACTCACACAGCTACCTCATTGCGCCTCTTTTTTTCTTTGCGTCGTGCTGTTTGGGGAGTGTTTTTTGGAAGGGCCATCCTGCGTGACACTGCAGTGCCACTCCTAGATGGGCCCGGTGTTTGTGTCGGCCACTAGGGTCGCTTATCTTACTCACACAGCTACCTCATTGCGCCTCTTTTTTTCTTTGCGTCATGTGCTGTTTGGGGAGTGTTTTTTGGAAGGGCCATCCTGCGTGACACTGCAGTGCCACTCCTAGATGGGCCCGGTGTTTGTGTCGGCCACTAGGGTCGCTTATCTTACTCACACAGCTACCTCATTGCGCCTCTTTTTTTCTTTGCGTCATGTGCTGTTTGTGGAGTGTTTTTTGGAAGGGCCATCCTGCGTGACACTGCAGTGCCACTCCTAGATGGGCCCGGTGTTTGTGTCGGCCACTAGGGTCGCTTATCTTACTCACACAGCTACCTCATTGCGCCTCTTTTTTTCTTTGCGTCATGTGCTGTTTGGGGAGTGCTTTTTGGAAGGGCCATCCTGCGTGACACTGCAGTGCCACTCCTAGATGGGCCCGGTGTTTGTGTCGGCCACTAGGGTCGCTTATCTTACTCACACAGCTACCTCATTGCGCCTCTTTTTTTCTTTGCGTCATGTGCTGTTTGGGGAGTGTTTTTTGGAAGGGCCATCCTGCGTGACACTGCAGTGCCACTCCTAGATGGGCCAGGTGTTTGTGTCGGCCACTAGGGTCGCTTAGCTTAGTCATCCAGCGACCTCGGTGCAAATTTTAGGACTAAAAATAATATTGTGAGGTATTCAGAATAGACTGAAAATGAGTGGAAATTATGGTTTTTGAGGTTAATAATACTTTGGGATCAAAATGACCCCCAAATTCTATGATTTAAGCTGTTTTTTAGGTTTTTTTGAAAAAAACACCCGAATCCAAAACACACCCGAATCCGACAAAAAAAATTCGGTGAGGTTTTGCCAAAACGCGGTCGAACCCAAAACACGGCCGCGGAACCGAACCCAAAACCAAAACACAAAACCCGAAAAATTTCCGGCGCTCATCTCTACAAAATATACTGTATACGTGAAGCCCCTTATTTATACAAAAAGGTCAACAGATACACAGTTATGGGGCCCACCATCAAGGGAGTATCAGGGCAATTACCTGTTCTCATTGTGCCTTGGGAAATCCTCAATTTACCGATTCCGACCAAAAATGATTGGGATTGGCGAGTCAGGGATCTTTAACATGTAGATTTTTTGCAGATTTCCCCAAGGATCGCCGGTCATCAGTGTCCACCATTGGACTGTCATCGTCAGAATGGGGAATCGGCCGTAGATGTATGGGCCCCATAAGAGCAATAACACGAAAATAGACTTTTTTCTTGATGAAGTTTAGCGTTGCATTAAATGATAATTGTATCCTCATTGTAGAAAACAAATGCTTCCCCCATAGTGTTAGTACCTCTGAGATGTGTTCTTCCCAGCTCTAATGATTGAGCCTGACGTCTCGTGATATAAAACCTCCCACTTGGTGAATAATATCCACAGTGAAAATGTTTTGTGTTGCTGTAATAAATGTACTCAATTAGATAACAGCTGCTTAAACATTTTAGATCAAATTACTTAAGACATTAATAATCATCTATTTGTTTCCCTTTGTTGTTTCAACACACATAACAGTCATTTCATGTTGTTATTTATTACATCTAATTGAGCTATCCGAAAGCAGTATTGTATATAGTGACGACCAATGTTTCCAGACATACAAGACAAGACCCTGTGATTATGACTGTGATATTTTACAATTCAAATCATTTTATACTTGGAACATTGATGAAAGTGTGTATTTGGCTAATTTTTATTGTTTCCATCAAGAATGTTGTATTTTAATAACGTGACGACGGGTAACATTGTAAAACGCAGGAGTGATGCTTTTTGTATTCTGAGCTTCTGTCTTAAAATCTTAAAATTCGCTGTGTAGCAATATTACATACCTTCCCAATTTTTATGTAAAGGCAAGCAAAAGAGGGCATGGGGGTGTGGCTTAGTGGGAAAATGCCACACCCACAAATCACGCCTCCCACATTCGCCATACTCCATGAGCTGATGGCATAACCCCAGTCCCTCTCCTCACTCAGGGCCGGATCTAGGGGGGGGGTGAAGGGGGCGACCGCCCCCCTAACACAGTCATAGCCACGCCCACTTTTGAGCGGAAGAGAGCTCTTCGGGGAGAGCCTGAGGCAGAACGATGTGCTGCAGCTTATACCACAGCAGCATAGAGGAGCCAGGAAAGCAAGGGTTACAGAGCATTTGCCCCTCACTTGCTGGTGTGTGGGTACTAGGGCTAATAAATACAATTACCCCATAGCACAGTCACATGTACATAGAACAATCACAAAGCACTATCTCAGTCTCACTCAAAAAGTTCAGTCAGAATTGAGAGGAGGAGGAGTTAGGATTGCAGATGGGAGGAGTTGGGACTGTAGAGGGAGGAGTCAAGATTAAACAGTAAATCGCCCCCCCCCTAAAGAAAAGTCTAGATCCGTCCCTGTCCACTGAATATATGCATGCAGCATCTATAGTATTTACCTATAAGCTGATCAGCGGGTTAGAGGGGAACTTCTAACCACACCCCCACTGTGGGACACTGACACAGCATACCTCCCAACATTTGTATGTTATGATGCGGGATCTGCCGCTCCTCTGGCGCGTCCTCGTCCAGAAAGCGGTCAGGGATTTAGAGGAAGGGATGGGGCCTTGTCAGAAGGGGGCAGGGCCTCGCCACCCAACCCCCATTTTTGTCATTTTGGGGGATCCCAGCGCTCCCTGATCCGCTGGGCAACCCCCGTCTCACTGCCCGCACTGTTTAGATGCCGTGCACATGTAGGTATGACACAGTGGGACAGTGCCCGAAAAGCGGGGCTGTCCCGCCAATATATGGACGGTTGTGGGTTTATGATATTATTGTAAGATGTCTATTTGCCTTTTTTATTTACCAGGAGAACTACTGTACTGGAGGAAAGAAGATCCTCATTTATAAAGCTTCACTTTGCGGATCTTGTTAAATAGAGTGTCCATTGAAAGCTACGGGGGTGACAGCTGTGGGACCTGGCAGACAGAAAGCAGGCTTTCCTCTGTGGTACATTTAAGGCCGTTTCCCGAATATTTAAAAGGCAGAACTGATTACTATGCCCCCTAGTGTTTCCTCTCAAGTCGGCAGCACCCTGGACACCCATTCACACAGCAGCGTCGCACGGCCCTGACACCAGCGCGGTTTTCTGTTAGGCATGTTAGAAATCTTTTTTGGGCGTTCTCACCTGCTGAGCCTGTTATTCTTGAGATACTGTGCCAGCCTTACCTTTAATGTCACATGACTCATTCTGGAAGTGTTTCATGATGGAATTTACAACAGAATAATCACTTACATGCTACTTGTTTACGCGCAGCTTTAAAAGAGATACACAATCCTGCTTTATTACCTTTTATTGCCGATTCTAAAGCTGTAAAACAAACAGACACAACACATTGCGCTGTGTTTGAATAATTTCCCATTTATGCAAATAACCGGATGCGTTGTGGCTGGCTGCCGTCTTAGAACCAGACCTATCGTAGTAGAATCAACATTGCAAGAGCAGTGCTGTACAGTACAGAGAATCAGAGCTGCCTTAGGCATTGATAATAAATACGCCGTTATCTAGTTACTGCGCTCCCTCCTCTACTATTATATTTACAAGGGAAAACAGGTGGCTGGCAAGGACAGAAGGGACTCAGATTAAAACCATTTATACAGTATGCATCACCAGGAGCATCTATCTCATCATTTCTGTTCAGCGCTGTACACTGTAGGAGACAGCTGCCAATGCAATCTTTTTTCTGATGCCCAGGATACAAAGACTGGGGCCCCAGTTTCAGCCTGATATAATCTCTGGGTCCAAAAAGTCTCTTTGGGGGAGATGTATCAAACCCGAGAGAGAAGTTTCCCACAGCAAGCTGTCATTTTACAGACCAGGCCTGGCCAACCTGTGGCTCTCCAGCTGTTGTGAAACTACATTAGGGATGGCCATCAACCATCGATGATTCCGAATCATCGATGGTCTATGGTCGATGTTGAATACTTTAGCCATCGATAGTGGAGAACCACATGGTTTTCTGCCATCAATGGTAAAGACCAACCCTTTACAATGTGTTGGACACGGAGCATAGCTCTGCCCCCTGACAACTGTGAAGCCCCAGTCACTGATTGGCCCACAGACCACCTTATATTAAAGCAGGGATAACCATTGATCGATGAAACCATCGATGACTCCCTAGCAGATAGTTTCATGCCATCAATGGTTGCCATGGAAACCATCAATGGATAACCCACAGATGGATATCCCTAAACTATACATGCCAGCATGCCCTTCCAGAGTTTCAGCATTTCCTGATAGCCATACTGTGGCGGGGCATTCTGGGACTTGTAGGTTCACAACAGCTAGAAAGCCACTGCTTGGCCAGGCCTGTTATAAACCATGCTGGATAAATTATATCCAGAAGTCGACTGGTTGCCATAGGCAACTTCTCCACTTTATATCTCTCAAAGGTTTGATACATCTTCTCTAAGGAGAGAAAGTGACTTCTCACACATAGCTGGGATTTCAGGAGTCTCCAGTACCTCTGTAGTGACACTGAGAGGAGGAAAAACTGGGTGCAAGATAACTCAAAGCCCCGGCAACTAAGGAGGCCTAGCCCTGCCCCCAAGATGGTGTGACCACATCCCCTTCAGCGGGCGGCACAGCATCTAAAGAGGTCCCTTATTCACAACAGGATAGGGTTGTGCACTTTATTCACCAATCAGATATCCATTTTCACCAAGTGCCGTGAAAAAAACAACAACTCTGCCTTGATGATATAAAGCTTAGATGAAGAGCATACAAAAGTCAGAGAGATAAAACAATGTATATAGAAGTTGTTGCAGTAAGGCGCACGCAAACCTATAAAATTAAATAATCTGAAGGTGAATCAGAGGCATATTTACACAGAAAAAAAATATATGGCTCAAATGCGCTTTAGATTTTTATTTTACATTATTATGATTTTATGTTTTGCATTTTTCTTTGCTACGTGCATTATAGAAGCTTCACACTTCCTATCGGTTGTGTCTTATTTACGAACCCTCTACAAGAGCCTACTCCAGTTTTATGACACAGGCGCCAATAACGGCCGCAAACCAATTAAACCGAGCATCTGTCCGTGAGAGGGTTCCTGGCACTGCTTTCACCTGGGCTCTGAATTAAAAGCTTCAAACATATGTCCATGGAAAATCCGTGCTAAATAGAGAAAGCGGCCATTTTTAAGGATTTTATCTTTTTCTTTAGCGAGATTAAGCCTAAATTAGTATTTGAGGATTCCAGTAAGTCTATCAATCTGCATCATTTCCAGCGCAGTATTCTATTTGTACCGAGGAGCACTGATTTCCATCAGATGGACGAGGATTTTAAGGACTCAGCCTTCACAAATGAAATTCTATTGATTGAGATGCTCAAACTGCTGGACCGACTCGACATGAACTTTTGGTGAAACCAATCGTGAAACTTTTTAAATTCTCTTTTTGCTTCCACCACGGTGGTACGTGAGGTGTAACCGCTAAGCTGGTAACTCGAATTTGAAGTTCAAAGTCAAAGTTTGCGTTCGGAACTCACGGTTTAAAATAAAATATTCCATTTATGCGTGGTTGGAGCCTACGGGGAATTTGATTCCTGCAGAAAGAATGATCAGTTTTGACAAATCACAGTTCATTGCATTTCCTCTTAATTGGATACAGACATTTTCTTTTCATTAGTGCAGTGAATTTGTGCAGCGAAATGTACTCAAGTTCAAAGTTCAAGTTTGGTGTTTTGCCTGTGACCCTGACCTCGGACCACCTAACTACATATTTGCCTGTGGCTTTTGTTAGCGAAGGCTGAGGAGTCTGTTTCACCCCCGCCTTGCCCCTGTCACCACCAATCCTGGTTTGGCTCCGGCATCCTACCTGCCCAGAATGTGATAATATTTATATATTTTGCTACTAACGTAGGGCCTAATTCAAAGTTGATTGCAAAACAACATTTTCCTCTAATGGGCAAAACCATGTGCACTGCAGGTGTGGGCAGATGTAACATGTGCAGAGAGAGTTAGATTTGGGTGGGTTATATTGTTTCTGTCCAGGGTAAATACTGGCTGCTTTATTTGTACACTGCAATTTAAATTTCAGTTTGAACACACCCCACCCAAATCTAACTCTCTCTGCACATGTTACATCTGCCCCCCCCCCCCCCCCCCCCCCTCGCAGTGCACATGGTTTTGCCCATTAGAGGAAAATGCTGTTTTGCAATCAACCTTGAACTAGGCCCTTAGTGCATGTCAAGCTGGACAGGTGACCTATTACCTCAGGGACTTCCCTTGTTTTGCAGATACATTTTGAGACTATCCTACTGGGGGACATGAGTTACAAAAATTTGTGACTATGGGGGATATGTACTAAGCCTTGGAAAGTGATAAGATGGAGAGAGATAAAGTTATAGTTGCCTACTGTCCCGGGAGTTGAGGGAGCCTCACAAATTTTGGGAAAGTCCCCAACATCCCCTGTAAGAGACGGCAGGTCTCCCACATCCTGCACATACCCTAGTAAAGCGGGCAGGATAAAGAGATAATCACCGGCATTCGAGTGTCCATGGGGTGAGGGAGGGGCTAAAATGATGCAAATTGTGCCATTTTAGCTCCGCCCTATTCCTGTGGACCTGCGAATCTCTGCAGTTTCCAGAGGTGGGGGCGGGTTTTGATGATATAAAAGCCAGACCCGCCCTCCGATGTTCTCCAACTCCTAGCTGCCATATTATAGACTGTTTGAAAAATGACGGTTAGGAGCTGATTAGTTGGTATTTTATCTCTCCAAGGCTTAGTACATCTGCCCCTGTGGAGTGTGGAGCATACTTGCCGACTTTAAGGCTGCTCTCTCTGGGAGAGAGCAGCCAGGTCAGTTCAGCAAGGGGGCGGTCAGCAACGTGCGTGCAGAGGGGGGCGGGGGCGTGTTGCGGGATCGTGTCATGTAGCCCCCCCCCCCCCACTGTGTAATGCCGCTATTACCGGCATTATGCAGCAGGGGGCGTGGCTATGATGATGCGATTCAACAAGAATTGCGTCATCGCCTGCCCGGACCGCTCACTTTACCCATTATCGGGAGTCTTGCCTGCTCTTCTGGGGTGCCGGGGGGGGTGTCACCCGATTTTCCTGCCTCTGGCCAGCTTTTCAGTCCATTGGCCCTTCTGGCAGATGGCCAGTCTGGCCCTGTGCACCACTGTCTTTTCTCTGTGGTCAATAAATGTAAACTGGGCAGCAACAATGCAAACGCACACAACGAGATCCGTTTTGCGGGTGTGCGTGTCGGAGGCATGTAGCCAGAGTTACTTGCCATTCTGAATTGTGCACATGCAATGAGAATGCCAAGCTCAGACAGACTCACGCACCTGGCATGGGGTACAGTAGGTGTTAGTGTGGGGGTATAATGATGGCAGTGCGATAGTATAGATGTGTACAACTCAGGATGTGCATAAAGTAGGTATTAGCATTCTGGTCGCATCTGGAATTGCATCTGGGTTAAAAGGGAGATGTATCAAGCCTTGGAGAGAGATAAAGTAGAGCAGTTGCCCAATGTAACCAAATCAGCTGTCATTTATCTTGCACAGTCTATGACATTACATTTATAACCTGACTGGTTGCTGTGAGCCGGGCCGCCATCAGTGGGGGAACTACCGAGACTGGAGACCCAGGCCGTGACAGGGAGGGGCCCAAAGCTGGTGGAACTGCAGCTACGACCCCCCCCCCCATCCCCTCTTACCTCATTAAAAATAGGCCCATAGGAGAGGACACTGCCAGTGCTGACAGGAGCACAGACTGCCAGCGGTGCATGGCGTATGTATAATGGGTGCAGTGTGTGCAGTGCACACAGGCCCCGAGGGTCCAAGGGGGCCCACACAGCACATCCTGCACCCATTATTTTTAATACTTACCCTCCGGAGTCCCACAGCACAGCAGCAGCAGCACTGCAGAAATGACTGGGAAAATGGTACGGCACCATTTTCCCGGTGTTTCGCGCATGTGCAGGAGAAGAATCACTGGGAAAATGGTGCTGCAGACTCTGGGACAGCGCTAGTGTCCCGCAGGGACCCTGTGCCCAGAGCTAAGCACTGCTGACTAGATGGAATTTGGCCTCTTCCTCTGTAGAAACACCTCTGCAGCGGCGTCCTCCCGAGCCCCGCCTCTTCTGCCCCTGGCACCGCCCTTGCACTCTCTCACCTGGTCGTCAGTGACATCAGTCTGCCTGCTTAGAGCCGTGCGGGCAGTGTGGTGGCCACCCCTTCCACTCCTCCAGTCCCCTCCTGCACAGTCACAAACTCTGCTGGAAGACTATTACATGTATCTATCACCCTTTCCTGACGTTTACATTCAGTATTTCCCCCTGCCCCCAATTCTACTGGGTGTTGGGGGTCATTCCGAGTTGATCGCTCGCTAGCTGAATCATGGAGTGAGAATAATTGGTGGGTCGCCCAACAGCTCACGGGTTCTATACCTTTGAGTATATTTAAGAGACTCAAAAATTTTACGCTGGAAATCCAAATTCAAAGTTCTCCCATGTCTCCAAAAAATGAGATGCCCGCATTACTTTTTCCAGTGTGGTTTCAACCTGAAATAACTTCAAGGTAGGGGGCGTGATATCAATCCAAGCCTTTATTATTTATTTATTTATTTATTTATTTATTTATTTATTATTTATTGACAGTTTCTTATATAGCGCAGCATATTCCAATGCGCTTTACAATTAGAACAACAGTAATAGAACAAACTGGGTAAAAACAGACAGACATAGTGGTAGGAACTAGGAAGGCCCTGCTCGCAAGCTTACAATCTATAGGGAAATAGGCATAGATACACAAGTATAGATGCTATCTATTGCATAATGGTCGACCAGATTGCTAGGTTCCTAATGGGTTGTATGATATGATCACCCAGCAATGTTGGCCAAGTGTCAGGAGGGTGTGAGAGTAAAGAAAGACAAGATATGTGATGTTATGTGTACTGTACAAAGAGGATGTAATTGTATAGGGGAGCACTGAAGGTTATGTGGGTCTGGAATTTGATAGCCTTGCCTGAAGAGGTGAGTTTTTAGGGAACGTTTAAGGGTTAGGAGACTAGCAGTGGCAAACGCAGGATTTGCATGGGGGGGTTTCCAGAACTGGGTGGAGCCAATCACGGGGGTGTGGACTGAGGTGACCCAGTATATGCTGGGTCCGTAAAACTAGTGTGTCTGTGTGTGTATATATATATATATATATATATATATATATATATATATATATATATATATATATATATATATATATATATACATAGCATATTAAACAGGCATACATATATATATATATATATATATATATATACACACAGTACATGTATATATACACATGTATATATCATGTGTGTGTGTGTGTGTGTGTGTGTGTGTGTGTGTGTGTGTGTGTGTGTGTGTGTGTTTATATGTATTTATATACATGTGTATATATATGCATGCACATGGATATATATACTGTATGTACTATAATTAAAATAAAGTAAACTTTTATTAAGCACTTACAAGTGCCACCAGGAAGACAGCAGGCTGCAGAGGACGCTAGACAGCCATTAATAATACTCATGCAGCAAAAAATAAATAAATAAAAATATTATTATTATTTTTTGGTGGAGGGGGGTTTCTGGGTGCTCGGAAACCCCCCCTGGGTGCGCCACTGACTAGAGGTGAGTCTTATTGTACGTGGGAAGGCATTCCACAGAGTGGGGGAAGCCCGGATAAAGTCCTGTAATTCTGGGTGGGAACAAGTAATACGTGTGGATGAGAGATGCAGATCTTGTGCAGAGCGGAGAGGTCGGGTAGGGAGATATTTTGAGATGAGTGAAGTGATGTACGTTGGTGTAGTTTGGTTAATATCCTTGTATGTCAGTAAAAGTATTTTATATTTAATACGGTAGAACACCGGTAACCAATGGAGAGACTGACAGAGTGGATCTGCAGATGACGAACGTCTAGCGAGGAAGATTAGCCTTGCAGCTGCATTGAGAATGGATTGTAGTGGTGGGAGCCTATGTTTGGGAAGACCAGTCAGGAGACGATTGCAATAATCAATGCGGGAGACAATGAGAGCATGGATCAGAGTTTTTCCTGTGTCTTGTGTAAGATAAGGGCGTATTTTGGATATGTTTCTTAGATGTATGTAACATGATTTTGAGACAGATTGAATGTGGGGGGAACAAAGGACAGTTCAGAGTCAAGAATGACACCTAGGCAGTGAGCTTGTGGAGTAGGGATGATTGCTGAGTTATCAACAGTGATAGAGATATCAGGTTGGTAACTACTATTGGCTGGTGGAAATATAATTAATTCTATTTTGGAAATATTAAGGGGTAGATTCAATTGCAGTCGAAAGCTGACGTCTATCGGAAAGACGGCAGTTTTCAACTCTTTTAGGTTGGAAGCGATTACGACCTATTCAATACACCCCAGAATTTCCAACAAGTCGGGAATTCCAACTTGTTGGAAAGCACGTGGCTCGCCGGAATAGCCGCCGATCCGAGTGCTTCTGTCGGAAACGGGGCCAAATCCGACAGGTTTTGGCCCGTTTCCGGCCATCTCAATCTGACTTTTAAAAAAGTCAGATTGAGATGAGGGAGCTGAGAGTAGGAGACGGGGGAGAGCAGCGGTGAGACGGGGGAGAGCAGCGGTGAGACGGGGGAGAGCAGCCTGGAAACGGGGGAGAGCAGCGGTGAGACGGGGGAGAGCAGCGGTGAGACGGGGAGAGCAGCCTGGAAACGGGGGAGAGCAGCGGCTACAGCGGCGTAGCAGGAAGATGGGGCACCGCCGACGCTCACAGCAGCATCCACCCGGCTCCAGCAAGCGTGTTCCCGCTTGCTGGAGCCGGATGGACGCTGCCGTGAGGTCTGGCGGCAGTGTCCCATCTTCCTGCTACGCTGTGCTGTAGCCGCTGCTCTCCCCCGTTTCCAGGCTGCTCTCCCTCAGCTCCCTCATCTCAATTCAACTTTTTTTAAAGTCAGATTGAGATGGTCAGGAACGGATAAATCCTGACGGATTTGGCCTTCATTGAATAGCCCTTGTCAGATCCATTCCGACAAGTGCATGTCGTAATGGATCCGACTTTAATTGAATATACCCCTAAGTTTGAGGTGGCGAGATGACATCCAAGATGAAATGGCAGAAAGGCATTCAGTGAGACAGACTAATACAGATGGTGACAAATCTGGGGAGGATAGGTAGATTTGAGTATCATCAGCGTACAAATTATACTGAAATCCGAAAGAGCTGATTAGTTTGCCAAGAGATGAGGTATAGATTGAGAAAAGCAGAGGACCTAAGACTGAGCTTTGCGGTACTCCAACTGATAGAGGTAAAGAAGAAGAGGTGGAATCAGAGAAGGGAACACTGAAGGAGCGATTAGATAAGTAGGATGAGAACCAAGAAAGGGCTGTGTCCCAAATACTGTACCTAGGGATTGTAGTGCATGATAGCTCTTCCAGCTACATCGCTTATGGTTAGCAAAAACTTCGTACACCCTCTTGTCACTCGCTGACCCTCTGGTAAAATACCAAATTATCGCCCAGAGACATCAGTAAATGGAACATAATTCTCCAAATGTTTAATGACATATTTAAGATGCACCCTTATGGTGGTACCTCAGGGGAGGAGTTGCTGTGGCAGTGGAGGATTGGAAACAAGAAACAGAACCCCACTGAATGACCGTCTAGCGGCAGCACATCCCAAAACCCTGATGTACCAAGCGGTGATGGTCTTAATGAAAAGTCTATCTTTGGTATTTATGACTAATGGCTCTAGAAGCAGGTGACCCGACATCCAGATTCATCTGGCTTCTCATGAGATGAGAAGACATACTGAAAGAGCGCAGCATTGCTTTGTGTAGCCAGTACATACTAGTAATAGCAAAAACATCAGTTCTACTGTGCGCAGGCCCGGCGCTAGCCGCTCAGCAAAGGGATACAGTGCAGGTAGGCGCCAGACTGGAGAGGCGCTCTCCCTGCTCTGCATCCCTGTGCTGAGCTGCTGCTGCTGTCCCAGCTGCTGTCACACTTTATGATATGCAGTGAAGCCGGCAGCACAAAGCCTCCTCTCCCCCTCCCCTCCCCTGTGTAACAGTTCAGTGGCCTGGCGGGATCCAAAGGGGGGCCGCGCTAAATGGGAATAAGGGGTGGAGCAACACGGGACCAGGCTGCAGCAGGAGGATGAGCTGCTACCGCTCCGGCCAGCCAGACTTCCTTAGGTAAGTGTCTGGAAAGAGACTGTGTGTATGTGTATACAGTATCTGTGTATACTGTATATAAGTGTGACTGTGCACATATGTATGTAATATATGTACAGTATGTATGTGTGTGTATGTATACATATGTGCATGTGGTGTGTGTATCTGTGTGTGTATGCGTGATTGCGGCATAATGTGTGTAAGCGCCACTGATACAGGAGGCATTACGTGTCTAAGCGGCACTGGTACAGAGGGCGTTACATGTCTAAGCGGCACTGCAACAGGGGGCATTACATGTGTAAGAGTCACTACTACACGGGGCATTACATGTGTGAGCGTCACTACTACAGGGAGCGTTACGTGTGTAAGCGTCACTACTACAGGGGGCGTTAAGTGTATAACCGGCACTGGTACAGGGGGCGTTACATGTGCAAGTGGCACTGGTACAGGGGGCGTTAAGTGTATAACCGGCACTGGTACAGGGGGCGTTACGTGTATTACCGGCACTGGTACAGGGGGCGTTACATGTGCAAGCGGCACTGGTACAGGGGGCGTTACGTGTATTACCGGCACTGGTACAGGGGGCGTTACATGTCTAAGCGGCACTGGTACAGCGGGCGTTACTTGTCTAAGCGGCATTGGTACAGGGGGCATTACGTGTGTAAGCGCCACTGATACAGGAGGCATTACGTGTCTAAGCGGCGCTGGTACAGAGGGTGTTACGTGTCTAAGCGTCACTGCAACAGGGGACGTTACATGTGTAAGCGTCACTACTACATACAGGGGGCGGCGTTACATGTGTAAGCATCACTACTAGAGGGGGCGTTACACGTATAAGCGGCACTGGTACAGGGGGCGTTACATGTGTAAGCGGCACTGGTACAGGAGGCGTTACGTGTATTAGCGGCACTGGTACAGGGGGCGTTACGTGTGTAAGCGTCACTGCTACGGGGGGCGTTACGTGTCTAAGCGGCACTGGTACAGGGGGCGTTACGTGTGTAAGCGCTACTGATACAGGAGGCATTACATGTCTAAGCGGCACTGGTACAGAGGGTGTTACGTGTCTAAGCGGCACTGCAACAGGGGGCGTTACATGTGTAAGCGTCACTACTACAGGAAGCGTTATGTGTATTAGCGGCACTGGTACAGGGGGTGTTACGTGTGTAAGCGTCACTACTACAGGAGGCGTTACGTGTGTAAGCGGCACTGGTACAGGGGGTGTTACGTGTGTAAACGTCACTGCTATGGGGGGCGTTATGTGTGCAAGCGGCACTGGTACAGGGGGCGTTACGTGTATTACCGGCACTGGTACAGGGGGCGTTACATGTCTAAGCGGCACTGGTACAGCGGGCGTTACTTGTCTAAGCGGCATTGGTACAGGGGGCATTACGTGTGTAAGCGCCACTGATACAGGAGGCATTACGTGTCTAAGCGGCGCTGGTACAGAGGGTGTTACGTGTCTAAGCGTCACTGCAACAGGGGACGTTACATGTGTAAGCGTCACTACTACATACAGGGGGCGGCGTTACATGTGTAAGCATCACTACTAGAGGGGGCGTTACACGTATAAGCGGCACTGGTACAGGGGGCGTTACATGTGTAAGCGGCACTGGTACAGGAGGCGTTACGTGTATTAGCGGCACTGGTACAGGGGGCGTTACGTGTGTAAGCGTCACTGCTACGGGGGGCGTTACGTGTCTAAGCGGCACTGGTACAGGGGGCGTTACGTGTGTAAGCGCTACTGATACAGGAGGCATTACATGTCTAAGCGGCACTGGTACAGAGGGTGTTACGTGTCTAAGCGGCACTGCAACAGGGGGCGTTACATGTGTAAGCGTCACTACTACAGGAAGCGTTATGTGTATTAGCGGCACTGGTACAGGGGGTGTTACGTGTGTAAGCGTCACTACTACAGGAGGCGTTACGTGTGTAAGCGGCACTGGTACAGGGGGTGTTACGTGTGTAAACGTCACTGCTACGGGGGGCGTTATGTGTGCAAGCGGCACTGGTACAGGGGGCGTTACGTGTCTACGCGGCACTGCTGCAGGGGGCGTTACGTGTGTAAGCGTCACTAGTACAGGGGGCATTACATGTGCAACCGGCACTGGTACAGTGGGCATTACGTGTGTAAGCGTCACTGCTACAGAGGGCGTTTTGTGTGTAAGCGGCACTGGTACAGGAGGCGTTACTTGTCTAAGCGGCACTGGTACAGGGGGCGTTATGTGTGTAAGCGGCACTGAAACAGGGGGTGTTACGTGTCTAAGCGGCACTGCTACAGGGGGCGTTACGTGTGTAAGCGTCACTAGTACAGGGGGCATTACATGTGCAACCGGCACTGGTACAGGGGGCGTTTTGTGTGTAAGCGGCACTGGTACAGGAGGCGTTACTTGTCTAAGCGGCACTGGTACAGGGGGCGTTATGTGTGTAAGCGGCACTGAAACAGGGGGTGTTACGTGTCTAAGCGGCACTGCTACAGGGGGCGTTACATGTGTAAGCGTCACTACTACAGGGGGCGTTACATGTGTAAGCGTCACTACTATAGGAGGCGTTACGTGTACTAGCGGCACTGGTACAGGGGGTGTTACGTGTGTAAGTGTCACTGCTACGGGGGGCATTACGTGTGTAAGCGTCACTGCTACAGAGGGCGTTATGTGTGTAAGCGGCACTGTTACAGGGGGCGTTACGTGTGTAAGCGCCACTGATACAGGAGGCATTACGTGTCTAAGCGGCACTGACACAGAGGGTGTTACGTGTCTAAGCAGCACTGCTACAGGGGGCGTTACATGTGTAAGTGTCACTACTACAGGGGGCGTTACATGTGTAAGCGTCACTACTATAGGAGGCGTTACGTGTACTAGCGGCACTGGTACAGGGGGTATTACGTGTGTAAGTGTCACTGCTACGGGGGGCGTTACGTGTGCAAGCGGCACTGCTACAGGGGGCATTAAGTGTATAACCGGCACTGGTACAGGGGGCGTTACGTGTGTAAGCGGCACTGGTACAGGGGGCGTTACATGTGCAAGCGGCACTGGTACAGGGGGCGTTATGTGTATTAGCGGCACTGGTACAGGGGGCGT
The DNA here is from genome assembly GCF_028390025.1 of Pseudophryne corroboree. Lineage (NCBI taxonomy): Eukaryota > Metazoa > Chordata > Amphibia > Anura > Myobatrachidae > Pseudophryne > Pseudophryne corroboree. Next base: position 989,806,818 of record NC_086445.1, read on the forward strand.
TACGTGTGTAAGCTTCACTGCTACGGGGGCGTTACGTGTCTAAGCGGCACTAGTACAGGGGGCGTTACATGTCTAAGCGGCACTGCTACAGGGGCCGTTACGTGTGTAAGCGGCAATGGTACAAGGGGCATTACGTGTGTAAGCGGCACTGGTACAGGGGGCGTTACGTGTGTAAGCATCACTAGTACAGGGGGCGTTACATGTGTAAGCGGCACTGGTACAGTGGGCGTTACGTGTGTAAGCGTCACTGCTACAGGGGGCGTTACGTGTGTAAGCGTCACTGCTACAGGGGGCGTTACGTGTGTAAGCGTCACTTCTACAGGGGGTGTTACGTGTATAAGCATCACTGGTACAGGGGGCGTTACGGGTGTAAGCGGCACTGGTACAGGGGGCATTACGTGTGTAAGCGGCACTGGTACATGGGGCGTTACGTGTGTAAGTGTCACTACTACAGGGGGCGTTACGTGTGTAAGTGTCTCTGGTACAGGGGGTGTTACGTGTGTAAGCGGCACTGGTACAGGGGGAGTTACATGTGTAAGCGTCACTACTACAGGGGGCATTATGTGCGCTGTCCCTTTGTAAAGTATGGGAGGGCGCAAATTTATAGTTTGCAGGGGGACGCCGAACACTCTAGCACCGGGCCTGTGTGCGCCCTTCTAATGAATTATCATGTACTTATACAATAATTTATATACAGGATACACTGTACGTCATGCGTATTATTTGTCGAGAAAAAAACTATTTTGAGAATTATTTTCCTGCTGGCGTTTCCCTCCTAGTGCCAGTGGCTACAGTATGCAAATGAGAGAGGGGATTCCACAATATCACTAGGATAACAAGAAAGATGGATTCTTCCACTGTGCTTTGGTGGGGTGATAGGTCCATTATGGAGGTGACGGGTCCATTTATAAATATCTCTTAAAAGAGTTTTCTTTTTCTATGAATAAGTTAATAAAGTCATAGGTGCAGCACAGAATCTTAGTGCCAGAGATTCTCAGTACCAGGTACCATCCATCCCACGTTCAGCGCAGCAAGTAGATGTGTTCATCTAGCTGGGAGCACAACAGTCAGTAACAAACTGGATAAGTAAAGGAGAAGGATCTGGGTACAGTGGCAGAACTAAAATGTTTTTTGGCTCCTCTTCAGGACCTACGCTGCTTGGCAGCTGTTCCTATCGTCCACTAACAGTTCCAGTGTAATGTTAGGGACGCGGGTACATTGTGCAGCACACAGGTTACCCCCTATAGTCCCTATGTTGTGGTCTCACGTGTGCATATGTTACAGCTTTCTGGAGATTCTGCTGCACTTTCCTGCTATAATTACCGTTTTTCCGGATTGCAAGCTTGGTTACACTTACATTATGTTTTATTACCATTGTTTAAAATGGGTTTAGTATGAAATGCCTACAATCAAAATCCCGACGGTCAAAATCCCAACAACAATTGACCGACAAGGTCAAACTACCGATAGTTGGGAGTATGACAGTTAGGAGGGGATTGGCTGGTATGTTATCACCTGCCACTTTATCACTTTTCCAGGCTTAGTACATCTGCCCCTCAGTCCTCAAGGAGCAGTAACAGATCACGTTTTCCTGCTCACCCAGCAACTGCACTGTGTTTCAGCAACTGTCATATTTTAAAAGAAAATTTACAGGTGACCTGGAAAACATGAACTGTTATGCTGGGTGCACACTGGAACGATGTGTACCCACTACCCAGATGATATGCCGGCCGACGGGCCAACATATCGTACCGTGCGTACACATCAGAAAGATGTAATGAAAGATGGAGCAACGTCTCGTTCTGTCCTTCATTACACTGCATGCGATATTATCCGGTTGACCATGCAGCGCAGATTGGCGTGCACACTGTACGATCCAGCCAATATGACTTTCTGATTCAGCCGGAAACAACATATCGGGAGAAGATTGCTCCAGTGTGTACCCAGCTTTAGAGTTCCTTGAGGACCTAGTTTGGAAACCACTGGTCTATATAATAATCTTTTACGGTCTGTCCCATCTCCAACATGCACAGTGGGAAGTGGGGTGCATATCGCAGGAGCTTCCCCCTCCAACTGCTTCCACTACAGTGAGTGACAGGCAGACCAGGTTAGGGGATCACTCTGTGCCTGATAGGGGCAGAATAGTGTGGAGCAGGTGGCAGACCAAATTAACCCAGCATATGCTGGGTCCCTTTGCTAGATAATAATAATAATAATAATAATAATAATAAATACATGCATAGATGAATATTTGTAAACAAACAATATCTTGCTATATAAGGTCCTGTATTTAGCTAACAAAAGTTTGTGTAAGTGTAGTTAGGAGGCTGCGTGCTAAACGCCTGATTTGCACAACTTTTTTATTTTATTACAAAAACAACTAATTAATTTTGTATACAAAAGTTTAAAATATTTTTTTTCTCTTAAAATCAGTGTAACAGAAGTGTGTGCACTCTATTTTTTTTTTATTTTAAATTAAGGCTGGGTGATTCAACCCTGCCTCCCTAACTGCTGTAACAACTTTGTGCCACAAAATGTAACAACATTGAACTTGATACATCCTCATCTCTGTATCTGACTATAGGAACTGTCGGGTACAGCTCCTGCAATCCACAGCATTGCAGGAGCTGTAGGATGATAGTGATACAGGTGTAGGATGATAGTGATACAGTTACAGGATGATAGTGATACAGGCACAGGATGATAGTGATACAGGATGATAGTGATACAGGTACAAGATAATAGTGATACAGGTACAGGATGATAGTGATATAGGTACAGGTTAATAGTGATACAGGCGCAGGATGATAGTGATACAGGTACAGGATGATAGTGATACAGGTACAAGATAATAGTGATACAGGTACAGGATGATAGTGATACAGGTAAAGGATGATAGTGATATACTGTAGGTACAGGATGATATTGATACAGGTATAGGATGATAGTGATACAGGTACAGAATGATAGTGATACAGGTACAGGATGATAGTGATACAGGTATATGATGATAGTGATACAGGTAGAGGATGATAGTGATACAGGTGCAGGATAATAGTGATCAGGTACCGAATGATAGTGATACAGGTACAGGATGATAGTGATACAGGTACAGGATGATAGTGATACAGGTACAGGATGATAGTGATATACTGTAGGTACAGGACGATAGTGATACAGGTATAGGATGATAGTGATACAGGTACAGGATGATAGTGATACAGGTGCAGGATGATAGTGATCAGGTATAGGATGATAGTGATACAGGTACAGGATGATAGTGATACAGGTACAGGATGATAGTGATACAGGTGCAGGATGATAGTGATACAGGTATATGATGATAGTGATACAGGTAGAGGATGATAGTGATACAGGTGCAGGATAATAGTGATCAGGTACCGAATGATAGTGATACAGGTACAGGATGATAGTGATACAGGTACAGGATGATAGTGATATACTGTAGGTACAGGACGATAGTGATACAGGTATAGGATGATAGTGATACAGGTACAGAATGATAGTGATACAGGTGCAGGATGATAGTGTTCAGGTACGGTGTGCAGGTATTTATGGAGAGTCAGAGGAAGGGACTGTGGTGACTGGAATACTTGCACTGAGCATCAGTAACAAAGGGTGACCATTACAGCTCAGTCCATTGGCCCTCATTCCGAGTTGTTCGCTCGGTATTTTTCATCGCATCGCAGTGAAAATCCGCTTAGTACGCATGCGCAATGTTCGCACTGCGACTGCGCCAAGTAACTTTACTATGAAGAAAGTATTTTTACTCACGGCTTTTTCTTCGCTCCGGCGATCGTAATGTGATTGACAGGAAATGGGTGTTACTGGGCGGATACACGGCGTTTCAGGGGCGTGTGGCTGAAAACGCTACCGTTTCCGGAAAAAACGCAGGAGTGGCCGGGGAAACGGTGGGAGTGCCTGGGCGAACGCTGGGTGTGTTTGTGACGTCAACCAGGAACGACAAGCACTGAAATGATCGCACAGGCAGAGTAAGTCTGGAGCTACTCTGAAACTGCTAACTCGTTTGTAATCGCAATATTGCGCGTACGTCGGTCGCAATTTTAAGAAGCTAAGATTCACTCCCAGTAGGCGGCGGCTTAGCGTGTGTAACTCTGCTACATTCGCCTTGCGAGCGAACAACTCGGAATGAGGGCCATTATCTGTTGGTACTTGTGGCTCCACCAGCACAAGAACTTGTGACCAGCCCTTGTAGGCAACGATGCTGATGTAACTCATCAGCAACTGAAGGAACAAACAGAATTGATGCTTATCAGAGGCTGGCATGGGCATGCTGTGACTTGTAGTTCCCCAACTGCTGGAAAGCCACAGGTTGCCTATTGTTTATGGTTTTAAACAAATCTCTCTTTCTATCTGTGCGCGCTGCTATCCCTAGGTGAGAGCTGTCAGCACCTGGGCTAGGACTACCCATCATTGCAGGACCTGTATCAGCTGTGCACAAGCCAGTCCCTGCCTGCGATATCGATCCCTCCGCTAGTCTATTCATCTCTGACTAGAGGAGCAGGTGAGAGGCTGCTGTAACCTTCCCCATCACTGGAGCTCTAGGCACTGAGCGGTCCTGAGGGTGGTCCCAGCCACGATCACTGGGAAGGGAGAGATGTGACTTGTTACAGTTTGTACTTACATGTTGCTGCTGCTGGCATTGCAGCCTAATCCTCATCCTCAGCCTCTTCTCCACTCCCAGCCAAACATGGAGATTAGGCTGCTGGCTCTTATCACCAGATCCCAAGCAGAGATGCAATCATCCCCGGCCAGGGGAGCGCTGTAAAGTACTCGCAGGGAGTGGATGTGGCTCAGACTGGAAGATAATCTACTGAAGATCAGAGTGTGTGCAGGCTCCCTGCTCACTGTGCTGCTGCTGGAGAGGAGAGGGGCCCCAAGGAGACAGTGATGGGCTAGTGTGGGGGCCACACAGGAGCAGAGACAGCAAGTGACATAGGATGAGGGGGGACTGTCACTGGCAGCAGCAGCGTGTGCTCCTTACAGCCTGGGAATAGCTCCTGACTGCTGGGGAATAAGGGGACGCCTGGCATATGCAGCACACAGCCCTCATTGTGTAGCATGGATCTCCCTGCCAGCTGTGGACTTGTACTCCCCCTTCTCTGCATTTTCACTGGCATCATCCCCCAGACGTCCCAACAAGTACTACGGATCGGTGAGTGCCGGGCTAGTCCCTGACCTGCTGTACTCTGTGCATTGCACTCTGTGGGGATGTGTACTCTGTGATGTGTGCTCTGTGCATTGCACTGTATGGGGATGTGTGCTCTGTGCATTGCACTGTATGGGGATATGTACTCTGTGCATTGCACTTTATGGGGATGTGTGCTCTGTGCATTGCACTCTATGGGGATGTGTGCTCTGTGCATTGCACTCTATGGGGATGTGTGCTCTGTGAATTGCACTCTATGGGGATGTGTGCTCTGTGCATTGCACTCAATGGGGATGTGTGCTCTGTGCATTGCACTGTATGGGGCACTGTATGGGGATGTGTACTCTGTGCATTGCACTCTATGGGGATGTGTGCATTGCACTCTACGGGGATGTGTGCTCTGTGCATTGCACTCTATGGGGATGTGTGCTCTGTGCATTGCACTGTATGGGGATGTGTGCTCTGTGCATTGCACTGTATGGGGATGTGTGCTCTGTGCATTGCACTCTATGGGGATGTGTGCTGTGCATTGCACCGTATGGGGATGTGAGCTCTGTGCATTGCACTCTATGGGGATGTGTGCTCTGTGCATTGCACTGTATGGGGATGTGTGCTCTGTGCATTGCACTCTATGGGGATGTGTGCTGTGCATTGCACCGTATGGGGATGTGAGCTCTGTGCATTGCACTCTATGGGGATGTGAGCTCTGTGCATTGCACTCTATGGGGATGTGTGCTCTGTGCATTGCACTCTATGGGGATGTGTGCTGTGCATTGCACCGTATGGGGATGTGTGCTCTGTGCATTGCACTGTATGGTGATGTGTGCTCTGTGCATTGCACTCTATGGGGATGTGTGCTCTGTGCATTGCACTCTATGGGGATGTGTGCTGTGCATTGCACTGTATGGGGATGTGTGCTCTGTGCATTGCACTCTATGGGGATGTGTGCTCTGCATTGCACTGTATGGGGATGTGTGCTCTGTGCATTGCACTCTATGGGGATGTGTGCTGTGCATTGCACTCTATGGGGATGTGTGCTCTGTGCATTGCACTTTATGGGGATGTGTGCTCTGTGCATTGCACTCTATGGGGATGTGAGCTCTGTGCGTGGCACCGTATGGGGATGTGAGCTCTGTGCATTGCACCGTATGGGGATGTGAGCTCTGTGCATTGCACTGTATGGGGATGTGAGCTCTGTGCATTGCACTGTATGGGGATGTGTGCTCTGTGCATTGCACTGTATGGGGATGTGTGCTCTGTGCATTGCACTGTATGGGGATGTGTGCTCTGTGCATTGCACTGTATGGGGATGTGTGCTCTGTGCGTTGCACTTTATGGGGATGTGTGCTCTGTGCGTTGCACTCTATGGGGATGTGTGCTCTGTGCGTTGCACTCTATGGGGATGTGTGCTCTGTGCATTGCACTCTATGGGGATGTGTGCTCTGTGCGTTGCACCGTATGGGGATGTGTGCTCTGTGCATTGCACTGTATGAAGATATGTACTCTGTGCATTGCACCGTATGGGGGTGTGAGCTCTGTGCATTGCACTCTATGGGGATATGTGCTCTGTGCGTTGCACCGTATGGGGATGTGAGCTCTGTGCATTGCACCGTATGGGGATGTGAGCTCTGTGCATTGCACCGTATGGGGATGTGAGCTCTGTGCATTGCACTGTATGGGGATATGTACTCTGCGCATTGCACTGTATGGGGATATGTACTCTGCGCATTGCACTGTATGGGGATGTGTGCTCTGTGCATTGCACTGTATGGGGATGTGTGCTCTGTGAATTGCACTCTATGGGGATATGTACTCTGTGCATTGCACTGTATGGGGCTGTGTGCTCTGTGCATTGCACTGTATGGGGATGTGTGCTCTGCACTGCACTGTATGGGGATGTGTGCTCTGTGAATTGCACTCTATGGGGATGTGAGTTCTGTGCATTGCACTCTATGGGGATGTGTGCTCTGTGCACTGCACTGTATGGGGATGTGTGCTCTGTGCATTGCACTCTATGGGGATGTGAGCTCTGTGAATTATACTCTATGGGGATGTGAGCTCTGTGAATTGCACTCTATGGGGATGTGTGCATCCTTTCATCAAAACTATTAATCAGATTCTGTATTAAGCTAATTTAACCTACAAATCGCTCAAGTGTCCAGGTTTCCATTGTGCTCCCCAACATGGATGGGTGCTGATTGTCCATTGTGCGGGCTGATGGTCCATTGTGCTCCCCCAGCATGGATGGGGGCTGATGGTCCATTGTGCTCCCCCAGCATGGATGGGTGCTGATGGTCCATTGTGCTCCCCCAGCATGGATGGTTGCTGATGGTCCATTGTGCTCCCCCAACATGGATGGGTGCTGATGGTCCATTGTGCTCCCCCAGCATGGATGGGGTCTGATGGTCCATTGTGCTCCCCCAGCATGGATAGGGGCAGATGGTCCATTGTGCTCCCCCAGCATGGATGGGTGCTGATGGTCCATTGTGCTCCCACAGCATGGATGGTTGCTGATGGTCCATTGTGCTCCCCCAGCATGGATGGGTGCTGATGGTCCATTGTGCTCCCACAGCATGGATGGTTGCTGATGGTCCATTGTGCTCCCCCAGCATGGATGGGGTCTGATGGCCCATTGTGCTCCCCCAGCATGGATGGTTGCTGATGGCCCATTGTGCTTCCCCAACATGGATGGGGGCTGATGGTCCATTGTGCTCCCACAGCATGGATGGTTGCTGATGGTCCATTGTGCTCCCCCAGCATGGATGGGGTCTGATGGCCCATTGTGCTCCCCCAGCATGGATGGTTGCTGATGGCCCATTGTGCTTCCCCAACATGGATGGGGGCTGATGGTCCATTGTGCTCCCCCAGCATGGGTGGGTGCTGGTGGCCCGTTGTGCTCCCCCAGCATGGGTGGGTGCTGGTGGCCCGTTGTGCTCCCTCAGCATGGATGGTTGCTGATGTGAGAGGATGGTGATGGGTGAAATCTTACAAGAACTCCCTGAAGGTGTCAGGATACATAAACCATAGAGAGCAGTAACATAAAGTACCTCAGACATTCCCAGGTCTGGCTGTACTAGAGACACGCTTGTTCTAATAGACGGCTGCTTCCTCTCTTCTACACTAAGAGCAGTTTATATACCTACATTCCATGTTATTATCTCCCCCTATATCCTCATCTCATCCTTTCTCTGTGCAGTAATCTCAGTGAGACAGAAATTAGAGAGATATACAGTGACTGCATACAGAATGCTCTTCCCCGCTCACCTGAGCTCCTGAGTGACTTCTAGCTTTCAGTCTACAGACATTAAAGAAAAGTCATTTAGCAATATTTGCTTTTGGGGTGTCACTGAATTATCTGGGTGTAGTAGGCAGGGCATCACATGCAATATGGACACAAGGTGCACATGCCAGGGGTATCTTAAAAAAATTCTATTAAATGTTTATTTTATTTGTTGTTTTGCAATTTTATTGTTTTGCACTTTTATTATTTTGCACGTTTATTATTTTGCACTTTGATCATCATTGTTTTTTAAAAGTGTTGGACCTACAGTGACATGAGCCTGCCCAGTGCCCAGACACAGCGTATTTACCTGTACATACAGCGCCTGGGGCAGTGCTAACCGGTAACACGTCCCTTTATTAGGCGTGAGCAGCCGTGATTCGTGACATAATATTGTGTAAGGACAGTAGGATGGGATGGGACTGTCTATAATGATTAGAGACCATATGGGGGAATATCATATACTGTATGTACAGTACTGCGTCTTCACAGCATAGGTTCTCACACTCAGTCCTCAGGAGCCCAACAGGTCATGTTTTCCAGGTCTCCTTACAGAATTGCAAGTGGCATAATAAGCTACACCTGAGGTTTTTTTTTTACTGTGTCAGGGGCAGATGTACTAAGTTTTGGAGAGTGATAATGTGGATAGAGATAAAGTACCAACCAATCTGACCTGTCGACCTAGAAACCCTGTCGACCTTCCATCCCTGTCGACCTAGTGACTGTCGACCTATAGTGGTCGATCTAAACATTGTCGACCTAGACAGTGTCGACCTTCAAACCGGATCCCCCAACCAGCTCCTAACTGTCATTTTTTTAGCACAGCTTGTAACATGGAAGTGAGGAGCTGGATGGTTCTTTATCTCTCTCCGCTTTTTCACTCTCCAAGTCTTCACATCTCTCCCTCAGTGAGTAATGAATACACCCGTGCGCCTGCTAGGTGAACTGGAAATTGTGAACTGTTTGGGGTCCTGAGGACCGAGCTTGAGAACCTCTGCTTTATACCATCTGAGTGGACATGTACTTTAGATCTGTCTGTACTATCACTATGAGGGGCAGATGTACTAAGCCTTGGTAGTGATAAAGTGGAGAAAGATAAACTAGCACATACTTGCCTACTCTCCTGGAATGGCCGGGAGGCTCCTGAAAATCGGGTGACCCTCCCGGCCCCCCGGAAGAGCAGACAAGTCTCCCGACTTTTCACTTCCCACCTGCCCGGCCGCCCAATTTGAGAGTAAACCGGGCGGTCCGGACACTCGATGACGCGATTCAACAAGAATCGCGTCATCGTAGTCACGCCCCTGCTGTAAAATGCCGGTTATAGCGGCATTACAGAGCGGGGGGCGTGGCTTGAAAGCTGTGTCAATGTAACCCCGCGCTCGTACCGCCTCCGACCCACCTCCACCACGCCCCATTCCGCCTCCTCCCCGCCCCCTCCTGTCGTCATTGTCCCGGACAGCTTCTCCACTGGGCCGACCTGGCAGCTCTCTCCCTGAGAGGGCTGCCAGAAGGGGTGTGGTATTGAAGGTCGACAGAAACTAGGTCGACAATGTCTAGGTTGACCACTATTGGTCGACAGTAAGTAGGTCGACAGGGCGTCTAGGTCGACAGGGTCTTTAGGTCGAAATGTTCTAGGTCGACAGGTCAAAAGGTCGACATGAGTTTTTTGTGTTATTTTGGTGTCGTTTTCTTCGTAGAGTGACCGGGAACCCCAATTAGTGCACCGCGTCCCCGCGCATGGCTCGCTTCGCTCGCCATGCTTCGGGCATGGTGCCTTCGCTCCGCTACCACTTCGCTCTGCACAGATTACTGTTCCAATCATAGTCCACATGGATCATTAAGTATGAAAGGTTCAAAAAAAGAAAAAATTTGTAAAAAACTCATGTCGACCTTTTGACCTGTCGACCTATAACATGTCGGCCTAAAGACCCTGTCGATCTAGACACCCTGTCGACCTAAGTACTGTCGACCAATGGTGGTCGACCTAGACATTGTCGACCTAGTTACTGTCGACTTAGAGACCGGATCCCGCCAGAAAGTAGGTAAGTATGAACTAGCAGCTCCTGTCATTTTTCAAACGCAGCCTGTGACATTACAGTTAGGAGCTGACTGGCTGATACTTTATCTCTCTCCACTTTATACCGTTCCATAGCTTCCTACTTCTCCCCCTGGCTCATTGTTTGCAATCAGTATGTATTTACCTGTTGTAAATTATTGCACACGATAGACAAATGTATTGGTTTTTCTTTGGCAGAGATCTCTTTCTGAATGGAGATCTGAGCCATTCACTCCATTTCATTCACAAGCACAAGATTGCAGGGTGTTCTTTCTTCTGTACAATATTGAGCGTGTAAAACATAAAGAGTGTTCCAGTAAGGTGTAATTACAGCTGCGTTGTGTTTAGTGAGTATTGCACACATAACGCAGACACAGAACCCTGTGAGACTTGGGTGTAGGGAAATTCATTAGTAGCTGTGTGATCCTGTGTGATCCTGTCACACTTGCCTGTAGTAGTTATTATGAGAGACTGCGGTCTACAATGTTTCCTAGAAGGCAATCAGCGAATGATATCCCCACGGTTACTATGAATTGGGAGCAGCACTTTGTAAATCCAGGACTGGCAAACTTTAGGCTACGATACTGTAACCACATAGGGTACTGTAATACCTGTGAAGGACTGATGATATTTCATAGGCTTGCAGTATCGCTGTATGAGTGTAAAAGTCTGTAATCTTCTGGTAAAAGTTACATTTTTATTTATTACCAGTTAATTATATAGCGCACACATATTCCGCAGCGCTTTACAGAGAATATTTGGCCATTCACATCAGTCTCTGGCCCAGTGGAGCTTACAATCTATATTCCCTACCACATGTATACACACACACATTCACGCTACGGTTCATTTTTGTTAGGAGCCAATAACCTACAAGTATATTTTTGGGTTGTGGGAGGAAACCTACACAAGTACGGGGAGAATATACAAACTCCACACAGGTGAGAAACGAACCCATGGTGGGAATCAAACCCATGACCTCAGTGCTGTGAGGCAGTAGTGCTAACCACTACACCATTTTTAGGGAAGAATAACCATAGATGTTCACTTAATAATCCCTGTTCTGAACATTTCCCGGGCACAGTGCACGGAAAGGGTACCGAGTCTTTGGGTTGACTAGTTATAAACGCTTGATTTTTTGAGAGGAACGGAATTCGTACGTTTAGTTTATTTTGTATGTTGAACTGTTAATTGGTGGTATTGCATTGTGCAGTACATGGGATGCATAAACAGGCTATAAATACAAAGTGTGGAATGAAACCGTTGACACACGACACAGGTAAGTCAAGCATACAGAAATGAGGTTATAATGCCTGGATAGACAATCCGATAACCTCATTTATGGATGCAGAAACAAAGATAAGAGAGAAAAGAGAAAGATGAGTGCTAGGAAAAAGTGGAGATAAAAGGATGAGGGAGGAAGGGTGATGGCTCTCTTGGAGGGTAATCCCTGGAAGGTAGGGTATTAGCAGAGTTGGACTGGTCCACATGGGTAGAGGGGCAAATTCCTGGCGGGCCCCACAACTCGAGGGCCCAATTACCCAAGAGCCCAACCCCTTCCTCTAATGTCAGGGTCCAGACAGTGCACTCAAATTATACGTTGTTACTCTATTAGAGGGACAGATACATGGTCTTTTATAGCTGTCCAAATCTCGGTGCAGGCTGGTCTCACCCCGTGGTAACTGGCCACACCCCTTAAGCATGGGCCCCTGCCACTGCATTCCACTGGTGGGCCCTTCATGTCCGACACTGAGTATTAAGCTGGGTGCACACCGGAGAGACGTAGGGCCCATTTGCCGTTTCATAATGACAAATCTCCTACATCTCTCAGTGTGTACAGGTGATTCCGCGACCGTTAGCAACGGACAGTAGATTTGATGGGCTGCGCATCAAACCTAGCGATATCACTCATTACCTTGTTTATGCTTATGAAGGACGGAACATGATTGCTCCATCCTTCATAAAACCCGTTCCAGTGTGTATACAGAATTTGGACTTAAGGGCATTTGTACCGATGTCGGAATGAATGCCTGTCGCTCCAATGTGTACCCAGCTTAAGTGTATCCCACACGCTGGGTTACTCCAAGAAACTGCAGAGTTTAGCAGACTGGAAGAGTTTGGTTATGGACCTGAGCCATATAGGTCTAGCAGGTCTTAGAGAAGGTTGTTGTTAAGAGAGTACATAAAAACGAAAAACATCTATTATCCGTTATTTATATATCACACACATATTGGCAGCCATGTTACAGAGAATATATCAGTGATTCACATTAGTGGTTCATTTTGCCTGAAGCCAATTAACATACCAGTATATTTGTTTGTAATGTGGGAGAAAACTGGAGTGCCCAGAGGAAACCCACTCAAGCAAATGGAAACTATACAAACTTCACACAGCTAGGACCATGGTGGGAATTAAACCCTATTCCTCAGTGTTTTGTTAGGCAGTGATTTATTATTTATTACCAGTTATTTATATAACACACATAAATTCCGCAGCGCTTTACAGACAATAATTGGCCACTCACATCAGTCCCTGCCTCAGTGGAGCTCACAATCTATATTTCCGACCACATATTCACGTTAGGGTTAATTTTGTTGGGAGCCAATTAACCAGCAAGTATATCTTTGGATTGTGGGAGGAAATCCATGCAAGCACAGAGAGAATATACAAACTCCACACAGTTAGGGCTATGGTGGGAATCAAACCCTTGACCTCAGTGCTGTGAGGCAGTAATGCTAACCATTACACCATCCGTGAAGCTATTACACCAACCCTGCTGCACGGTTGGTGTATGATAACTTTATTTTGAGATGTTGGGGTAGACGAAGAGGAAAGGAACATATTTAGGGTTGGAGGGGGGGGGGGGGTCCATAGTGGCAGTGTTTAAAATTAGATTCCTGACCTCTGACAGAATCTTTTTGTACAATCCCACCAAAGATGAAGGAAAGTGCCTCATCTGTGTACAGAGAGTAATGTAATGGACACACCAATTGAGCCTTGTAATAGTATTTAGTAAGGATGGAGACTTAAGACATTCCTTTGGATTTCTGGAGGATTTGCGAGTGGACAATAGGATTCTTTCTGGAACAGCTTTAAAAGAAAATGAAAGCGTTTTTAAGGGTTTATTTCCCAAGACAACAATCATTATGTATTGCTGTCTATCGCAGTGATACATGATGTCCTGGCTCGCCAATTTACCATGCCAGTTCTCTAAACCCCTTAACGGCTGTGGGCCGTCCAGTTAAACTTCTAAATCTAAAATTAAGACTCGGATACCTGAATTTGTCAGGAAACTTGACGGTTATTTATTTATAAGTAGTAACTTAAATATACCTAATACAGTAAAGAAATTAAGAGTATGCTGGCAAGAAAGAACGGCAGTAACAATCTTACCCAGGCCACACCAATGCTCTGTACGAACCCAGCCAAGGAAAACAACACTAAGGAGCATATTCATCATCCTTTAAATGTCATCTACATTCCCCAGGGAAGTAGAAATTGGGACAATCATCAAGCTCCGAAAAAGCATTTTTTTCGGGGGTTTGAAAGGGAAACTTGAGATGGCGAACAGGTTCCTGAATGTGTGCACAAGATCTGTGCGGCTTACCTTCCCTGTTCTCCTCAGTGCTGCCAGCCTTCAGTGACTCTCCCGCTGCGGCCGCAGACACGGCCTGGGAAGGGGGGGGGGGGGGTTCAGCCGCGGACACATGGTGCCGGCAAAGAGGGTGCGGGGGGCCGCACCTGCACGGGGTGTGCAGCAGCTGGCCAGCCCCGAGATGCAGTGTAGGTGCCTGGAGGGGGGTGCGGGAGGCAAACAAGTCTATTGTGCTGCCGGGCTGCCCTGGCAACTAGCAGCCCGGCTGTAGTGTGTGGGGTGGCATGGCCGCTGACAGTAGATAGATGCGGGTGGGGGTGTATGCCGCTGGTTTTTAAAGTGCCGGCGGGGGGAAAGAGCGGCCGCAGCAAACATATAAATTGCCACGGGGAAATGCGGCCGGCAGCCAAGACACATGTACAGTAAGTTGCCGGCAGGGATGTGGGGGCCGGCCGGGGGGGCACTAGTAAGGTGGTGCCAGAGGCAGGTGGGTGCTGAGGGCTGCAGCTCTTTGGAGCAAAGTTTTCACTTTCCGAAAAACTGACTTCTCAAAAAGCCCAGTTTTTTGGAAGTGATAATTTTCTCATGGGGGCATAATGAATACTGAAAAAATTGTGTGAGAATTGAAAACTTGAAATTCTCATTGCACAATTTTTTCATGATGAATATGCCCCTCAAACACCAAACAAAGGTATCCACTCAACCTTCGCTTGACTACCCACCCGTCCAGGGGGTGAGGCTGCCCCCCCCCCCCCCCCCCCCCCCGTTAGGGTGATCCAGCAAATGTTATAACAGTCATCAAAGGTTAGCACACCCAAACCAATTAGCAAACAAGTAATAATCCGTTCTTTCCCGCCACCGTAACCACAGACCATCTCGAAACAATCCACCATCAGCAGAGAAAAACAAAAAGGGAGGTAGGAAAAAGCTTCTAGATAAACGGCTGACCCAAACTGCCAGCTCCCTGATACAAATCTGGGACAACCCCTACAGCCTGGGGTGTTTAACCCTCTCCTGTCCCATTCTGTCCTTTCACTCTACTTCTGGGAGCCCTGGCGATATCCTTGTACCTCATCAAGAGTCTTTGCCTGGTTACTAGCAACCTATCTCTGCTGGCAAAGAAAATCAAATAAAAAGATATGTGCATGACTTTGTATATGTGTAGTGGTTGGACCCAGACTGGATCCTATGAAGCATCTTTAGTGCAATGGTCCCAATTACCTGCTAATGTTCTCCTAAGACGACTAGGCATTTCTCCGCTATTTAAACGGAATAAGGGGGACATGTACTAAGCAGTGATAAAAGTGGAGAAGGGAGCCAGTGAAGAAGTTGCCCATGGCAACCAATCAGCTGCTCTGTATATGTTTATAGTATGCAAATTATAAATGTTAAATCGCTGCTGATTGGTTGCCATGGGCAATTTCTCCACTGGCTCACTTATCCACTTTTATCACTGCTTAGTACATATCCCCCTAAGGCTGTTGTCCTAGAAAGGTCTATAGGCAGAGGTACTGCCGGAGAAATTTGTGATTTCTCTAACTTTTAGTAAATTGCGAGAAGCTGACATGAGCCCTTTCTCCAGCATACACAAGAGAAAGATTTTATCTCGGCTTCAGAAATAGAGCCCTTTGTACTGTATATGATTGGCAGGGTTTGCAAACTGTTTAATAGTCTGGGCAGGACAAGACGGAGGTTATGCCTCCTTCCAGCAAATGGTCACCTCATTCCAGGCATCCATTTCTGAAAGAACTGATGCTAATACAGCAGAACATGTTCCCTATAATATGCATCCAGGTTATCAGTCAGAAATATCCCTATAGTGGGTCCTGAGCTCTGCGAGGCTGCAATACTACATCTTCTTGTAAATGACTGTACCTGACTCCTTATTAATAGAAAACACTTGTCCTTGTAAAGTCTGGTGAGATTACCATAAAGATATCCATGTACTGAGATGATATGCACATGGATTTATTACCGTATGACATGTGAAATTAATTAAATGAAAAGCATTCTGTAATAAGGTTACCATGCCTTTTCACTGGGGTTGAGCTGTAGATTGCTTTGGGTATATTGTGCTTTTGTATAAGGCTTATTCTGTGCTATAGAATATAAACTAGACGATTGCATATGATGCATGCCTTATTTATGAAGGTCTCAGGGTTGTATGGATGGAATCAGGGCCAGACTGGCCATCTGGCACTTCTGGCAAATGCCAGAAGGGCCGATGGCCACGTGGGCCGGTCCAGCGCTCACTGAGACACGCTGCCGCTCAGTCCGGCGGCAGCGTGTCTCAGCTGTCAGGGGAGGAGAGCACGCCAGCGCGGCTATGTCTGGCGGCGTATAGTGGACTTCAAACCAGCCGCCGGTTCGTGAGCCAATCAGAGCTCGCGGACCGGCAGCCAATCAGGAGCCGCTGCTGCCGGTCCGCGAGCTCTGATTGGCTCACGAACCGGCGGCTGGTTTGAAGTCCGCTACATGCCGCCAGACATAGCCGCGCTGGCGCGCTCTCAGCTCATGACAGCCTCAGTCACTCACATCCCAGCCGGAGGAGCAGCAGCAGCAGCGATAAGCAGCTGCAGC
The DNA here is from genome assembly GCF_028390025.1 of Pseudophryne corroboree. Lineage (NCBI taxonomy): Eukaryota > Metazoa > Chordata > Amphibia > Anura > Myobatrachidae > Pseudophryne > Pseudophryne corroboree. Next base: position 989,823,521 of record NC_086445.1, read on the forward strand.
ACTGCTGTGGGGGCACTTGGCTGGCACTGTGGGGGCAATTGTTTACCTGGCACTGTGGGGGCAATTGGCTGGCACTGTGGGGGCATTTGTATAGCTGGCACTGTGGGGGCATTTGTATAGCTGGCACTGTGGGGGCATTTGTATACCTGGCACTGTGGGGGCAATTGGCCGGCACTGTGGGGGCATTTGTATACCTGGCACTGTGGGGGCAATTGGCCGGCACTGTGGGGGCATTTGTATACCTGGCACTGTGGGGGCAATTGGCCGGCACTGTGGGGGCATTTGTATACCTGGCACTGTGGGGGCAATTGGCCGGCACTGTGGGGGCATTTGTATACCTGGCACTGTGGGGGCAATTGTGGATCTGGCACTGCACTATTGGGGGCATATGTCTGTGTATAACGCTCCATTTTAATTGGCCACACCCATATTTTTGGCAGTACCTCTATGGGACACTCTCTGTCTGATTGGTCGCCGCTTAGCCCCCGCCGGGAGTGCACACAGACGCTCTCATTCTAGTGAATGGGGCGCGTGCGTGTCCACGCCCCTTTTCATACCCCCACTTCAACATTTCCACTTCAACCAATGGTTGTGTGTATTTTAATACAGAAGGATGTACACTTGTATGTTGTTACAGTTATAATATTAATTTATATTTGTAAGAGCAAGGACTAAGAAGTAGGAGGAGCCGGGAATAGTAAGGGGAGGAGTCAGATGCTGACACCGAGGTGGGCCTGTGTGCTTCAAAAATGCCAGGGCCTATTTTTGGTGCCAGTCCGGCCCTGGATGGAATACATACTGACCCGATCTGACCCGATCGCACGCGGGCCTCTACGATCGCCTCTTCCTGATTGACAGACAGAGGCGGTCGCTGGGCGCGCGGGGGGGGGGGCGTAACGGCGGCGTTTGGCCGGCCGCGGTGGACGGGCCGAATGGGGGGCGGGCCATTGTGGCTGCGTGAAATCACACGCAGCTGCTGCGGGCCGGGGAGCGATGAGTAGCTCCCGGCCAGCACGCTAAAGCTGCGCTGGTCGGGAGCTGCTCTTGAATTGCAAAGGCATCACCGCCGTGCGATGCCTTTGCACTTCGGGGGGGGGGGGGAAGGGGCTGGGGGCGGCACTGACATGCGGGTCGGGATAGCCCTGTGCTGGGCGTCCTCCCTGCATGTCAGTGTGAATGATCGTAGCTGTGCTAAATTTAGCACAGCTACGATCATCTCAGAATGACCCCCAATATCCCGGCGCTTGGGATGCCGGCTGTCAAAATACCAAGCAGTGTTGGGATTCCAGGCGCTGGGATCCTGACCGCATCCCGTATGGATTGCCAATTTAGCATAACAGGAGCTATTCCCAAAATATGGTATCTTAATAATATGAATACTGGACGGGTGGTCTTCTGTTTGCCGGCGGTCGGGCTCCCGGCGCTCAGTATACCGGCGCCGGGAGCCCGACAATTATTTTCCCTCGTGGGGGTCCACGACCCCCATAGAGGGAGAATAAAATAGTGTGGCGCGCGTAGCGCGCCACCGTGCCCGTAGCGTGGCGAGCGCAGCGAGCCCGCAAGGGGCTCATTTGCGCTCGCCAAGCTGTCGGTAAGCCGGCGGTCGGGCTCCCGGCGCCGGGATGCTGGTCGCCGGGAGCCCGACCGCCGGCCAGCCGTAGTGAACCCATACTGGACCAAGAGATTCCATTTATCTCTGTTACCTTGTTGCTAGACTGCTCCCAGTTCTGTGTTCCAGCCGGCAGGACCTCATTGCTATCACCTTGAAACTAGACGGTAAGGGTAACTGCAGATTAGAAGTTGTTCAGATGTCAGCGCTGTGAGTTACTGTACGGTGCCGAACTGTTTCCTTCAAACAAGCAGGAGGTGACGATCAGGAGGAGTGAAGGGGAATGGCCTTTATCCCTCAGAGTAGCGAGGTACTGTGTCACTCTTGGGACCAGATTCAATTAAGAACGTGCTCTCGTTACTCGCGCAGTGTGTCTCCGTAGGATCTTACTGGTACTAAACATTGCACCTCATCTGGCTGATTACTCTGGCAGCTAAATGTATCGTGTTTGGCTTGTTGTGGGCAAGGGATTGACAAGGCCACATTATTACAGATCCACATACACCTGTCCTCAAATTGCGCCAAATAGCCCCATTTGGCACACCATGTAAAATGCGACTAAGCTGCGGCATGTACCTTCTTCCTTCAATAAATTATTTCATTTGCATCTTGTTGGCACTGCTGTTAAGCACAAGGGGGGTAATTCAGAGTTGATCGCAGCAGCAAATTTGTTAGCAGTTGGGCAAAACCATGGGGATAATTCCAAGTCGCAGCAGGAAATTTTTTAGCAGTTGGGCAAAACCATGTGCACTGCAGGGGGGGCAGATATAAAATGTGCAGAGAGAGAGATAGATTTGGGTGTGGTGAGTTCAATCTGCAATCTAAATTGCAGTGTAAAAATAAAGCAGCCAGTATTTACCCTGCACAGAAACAAAATACCCCACCCAAATCTAACTCTCTCTTAAAATGAGCGTCAGATGGTCAAAAAAAAAAAAATCTTGTTAATAAAATGTATAATGAACCGTGTAACCTGTAAAAAATTAGTGGTTAGTAAAATGTTTACAGCTCCTTTAAGCAAAAGATTAGTGAGTGGTTAAATGATGTTCCCAATTACATAGTCCGTTTTGCCCTTGCTGTCCCTACCTCTAAGAGGATCTGTTGGCGAGTCCGGTGAGCAGTCCAGGGCTTGTTGGTGTATTCAGCTCCCGCTGCACGTGGTGCAGACGCCGCGTCCAGCGGCCGCAGGCTCCGGATGATGACATCACTTCGGCAGGCGGCAAACGGGTGCAATAGCACTGAAGGATGTTGGCGCTTCCACTCCTGTAGTCTCCAACGCGTTACGTGCGCCTAGCGCACTTAATCATGGATGACTAGATCACTGAAAAGATTGCATATTTATACATAAAACTTTGAAAAAACGTAATTGTCCAGACCGGAAGTCCTGGCCGGAAATATTAAAAACGGTGGTAACCATGTGGTAAAAGGAAGATTTATTTCTCCACTGTGCTCCATTTTAAAATGTTTGGTATATAAATAGTCCAAAATTTAAATAAAGGTGCCACGTTCATATAAAAATATATGTATAAAAATATATTTAAAGTTATTAAGATAAATAAGCATTGAACTCAAAATCTATATTTAGTCCTTGCGGTTCGAATGTTCTTAATTCGTATATCCATCGACTCTCACGTTGTTTCAAATCACTGCAGGTGGGCAGATGTAACATGTGCAGAGAGAGTTAGATTTGGGTGGGTTATATTGTTTCTGTGCAGGGTAAATACTGACTGCTTTATTTTTACACTGCAATTTAGATTTCAGTTTCAATACACCCCACCCAAATCTAACTCTCTCTGCACATGTTACATCTGCCCCACCTGCAGTGCACATGGTTTTGCCCAACTGCTAACAAATTTGCTGCTGCGATCAACTCTGAATTAGGCCCAAGGTGCACACATTCAGTCGTGGATTTGCGTGCTGTGACAATGTGAAAACGGATTGGAGACCGATATGACTGAGCCGCACCATGCGTCCCGCTACACAGCATCGTGGGAGTGTACTCTGCAGAAAAGTACAAATCCGAAGTCCCCAGTACAGTTCAGTCCTGTTTGTGCGTGGCTGCGATGTGATACAGATGCTATGCAGTGCAGAACAGATGCTCAATTGCAAAAATCCCAAACTAGCTATCCATAGGGGATGTAGTTATGTGACCACCGGTCACTTTACCGACAGTTACATCCCGCCCCCTCTAAATCCTGACAGTCGGCATGCCGGCTAGCAGGAACTATTCCCACTCATGGGACTAAAACTTGTGGCGAGCGCAGCTCACCACCGTGCCCGCAGCGTCGGCATTCTGCTGCCAGGATCCCGTGGCCGGTAAGACATACCCAACTCATCCATAGCACCAGTTGTCTTGCTCCATATGTCGCATGAATGCTAGGTGTATGAAGACACCTGTATATTTGGTTTCTACTTCCTGCTCACCTGGGAAATCCTTGTTTCTGAAATGGGCAGGGATACAACATCCTGTAGCCAATCGGATAATTGGCATGTTAAAAGCAGCACTGAGTATTTCAGCAAGTGTGCTGATCCTGTTGGAAAGCGTGAACTATGGGCGGGAGGGGGCGGCACGGCGGCGTTCGGCCTCCGTTTTCAGGGCGCGGTCCTGGCCGGACCGCGCGGGGGGGGGGGCGGGCCGCAGCGACTGCGTGATGTCACACGCAGCCGATGCGACCCTGGCAGCGACAGGTAACTCCCGGCCAACCGCAGAAGCTGCGCTGGCTGGGAGTTACTCTACAAGTACAAAAGCATTGCCGCTTTTGTACTTGTGCGCTGGGCGTCCCCCCGCATGTCTGTGTCAGTGATCGTAGCTGTGAATTTAGCACAGCTATGATCAGGTCGGAATGACCCCCGTTATCTCTTTCTCCAAGGTTTGGTACATCTCCCCCTATTAGAAATGAAGGATATACATCCACTTTGCGGCAGCTTTTATCAATGTCGCCCATACCACCGATGCAGGTTTCTGACCTGCGCTGACACTTCTGACTGCTCATGTCATCACAAATGGCTAAAGCACCCAGATGTGATAAATCTGCTTACAGAAGGGAGCCACCATTCTGAGTGACCACTCGTGGTAACGCTATTGAGACGTATATATCCTGTCTGGATCTATGGCTGATCCACAGACTTTTCCTGTAAAGTAGCTGTTTATATCTACTACTTTATTTTCCATTTACGTGCACTCTAACTGAGGCGTAATTATATATCACAGCGGTGGAACAGATTGAAATGAGATGAGAAGGTAGCAAATTGGAAAGCGTAGGAAAAGCAACCACTGGGAAAAAGATGAGACAAGACAGAATGCAGAAGCAAGCAGCACAAAGGGAAGAACAATGATACGCACTACACATAGGAGAGAATAAACTGAAATGTTTTTTTCCTCCCTTACCCAGCACTACTTTTATTCAGCAAATGAAGCTTTATAAAGGACATGAAGCCCGTCAATATGAGACTCTTATACCATGGGTACTATTGGGCTGATCAGCAGTTTTGATAATAATCATAATTGCATTTTGTGATGCAGTTTATTTCTATAAAGAGAAAGCACTCCCTGCAAATCACATACAGGCCTGGGTGGAGGTGTTTTCTTCCCCTGGGACTGCCAGTCCGCCTGCAACAGCAGAGAGGGCGCTTCCCTTGGAAAGCCACTCCCCTGCTATAACGTCAGCCCAATCTGGCTTCTATTGGCTGCAGCTAAGCCCTGCCTCTCGGTGACAGATCTAAGCCCCGCCTCCCTGTGATATCAGTCATTAGTCACCAGATCAGGTAGAAGAAGGTTGCAGACCGCACCGGCCAGACAGGTAATGAGCCGCCGCTGGATCTAGATACTTGTAAGGCAGAGGATCTCACCTACTGCAAAATGCAGACTACTCAGAAGCCGTGTTGGGGCATTTGCATATAGCGATATGTCGGCTCTCCTCCAGATGAAATGGGCACCAAGGTACTGATGTGCCCTTTCTTACTGTTGCTTCAGTCCCCTCCCTGTGCGCCAGGTGCTTCACAACATGGCTGCACTAAGCGCCTTTCTCGCTGAAACTGTGCGTCATGTTCATATAAATAAAACTGGGAATGGCAGTAATACATGGCTACTTGCACTGATCAATTTAAAGTCGAAGACTGGCGCCTCTGGCACACTGTCAGTGGTGTTTCGCTGCGTCTGCGATGCGACCAGGATGCAACTATTAAGAGGACACCACACCTCTCGTAGCGCCTCAGCCGTGCCTGCCTATTCAAGCCATGTGGCAATGGCATACAGACTCCTCTGTATTCTGGGGAAGGGGGAGGGGGGGTTTGGAGTGCGCGGAGGGTATGTTCTTATGGTCACTTTATAAAGCACTAGTCCTAAATGGCATTTTACAAAAGGTGCCAGATTTCCTTTAACATCAGCGTGAGGTCAGAGTGCTAGAAATTGATGAGAGAGAGGTTTTGTTAATAAGTATTTATTTTATAGACTACTGGGACACAATGTGGAGTTGGATAAATCAGTAATAGAGGGAACCACTGACATGTCAATGAAAGGTGAGGAGATAATTATGGGAAATTACAATAAGCCTAATGCAGATTAGAGTGTGCTAATTGTAAAATCAGTCAGGAGTACTGACATTCTGGTTCCATGCATTGGGAATCTCTATAGTGATTAGGGGATGAACATCAAGGAGCCAATCCTAGGTTTAGTTCTCACAGGTACAGACATCGGAACATATTTACTAACCACTTAGTGCTAATAACGAGTAGCGCATACAGATGTATTCTCATATATCTAGCATCAATACGCCAGGCAGCGCGAGATGCCTGGTGCGAACAGGGGGTGTGGCCTAATCACAGGAGGCGTGGACAGGGCCGGTTCAAGGGCGCTCTGCGCCCCGGGCAGGAAAGGGGCGTGGCCTAATACAGGGGGCGTGGTCAGTTACGCCCCCTGTACATTGCTAGCGCCGCTTGAATGCTGAGCGGTGCGCGATGACGTCATCGCGCACCGCACAGCAAAAGGTCCTCTCCATGAAGGGAAACTAGACGCTATGCGTCTAGTTACCTTCGTGGAGAGGACCTTTGCTGTGCGGTGCGCGATGACGTCATCGCGCACCGCTCAGCAAAGTTACTCTCCACGAAGGGAAACTAGACGCATAGCGTCTTGTTCCCTTCACAGGAGGCGGACGGGGACGGCAGCGGGCAGGGGAGGCGGACGGGGGACACAGCGGGCAGCAGTGGCGGATCTTGCCACGGTGCGGCGCCCTCCGGATGGCGCTAGCGCCCTCCGGATGGCGCCAGCGCCCTCCGGAAGGCGGCTCCCTGGGCAAAAGTCCTGCTTGCCAGTGGCAAGATCCGCTACTGGGCGTGGTCATGCATCCTTAGAAAAAAAAAACAGAATAAATCTCCTATATAATAGCCCTGTGATTCTGTGCCTGGGTTTCTAACACTGGGCGTGGCTAGGAGCTCTCATTGGGTTAGTGGCAGGTCTATCACACCCAGCCCACAGCTGATTGGCCGAGAAATGCCCTCCCACACAGGTTACATCCAATGGGAGGCTCTGCCCTGTGGCTGCTGTGTTTTCACAGAGCAGGATTAGCACTGGGACTGATGGAGCTGCAGCTCCAGCCCCACATTCCAAAATAGTCCCACTGCATCTGCAGCAACATACCCTCCAACACTTTACACATAAACATTGATACACATTCGAAAAAGGGGCGTGGTCACGGGTACAGGCGCGTGGCCACGCCCCTTTTCCTATACTTTCAATTGAAGCTTGGAGAGTCATTAATCGGTACAGACCATAAAAAAAGGGACTGTACCTGCCAAAAAGGTGCAGCTGGAGGGTATGCCACTGCATCTGCAGCAAGTCTCTGCGCTGTACATAGGGGAAAAAACATCCTTTCACTGCAGCGTCCTATGGGAGTCATTCCAAGTTGATCGCTAGCTGCATTCGTTCGCTGTGCAGCGATCAGGCAAAAACTCGGCACTTCTGTGCATGCGTATGCAGCGCAATGCGCACGTGTGGCGTACTATTACAACGAGCGATATAGTTTTACACAGGGTCTAGCGATTATGCTTTTCAGTCGCATAGGCAGCCGCACAGTGATTGACAGGAAGAGGGCGTTTCTGGGTGTCAACTGACCATTTTCAGGGAGTGTTCGGAAAAACGCAGGCGTGGCTGCCCGAACGCAGGGCGTGTTTATGAACTGAATGGTCTGAAATGATCGCAAGTGCCGAGTAAGTCTGAAGCTGCTCTGAAAATGCACAAACATTTTTTGTACCCGCTCTCCTATCCCTTCGTTCCCACTTCTGCTAAGCTAAAATACACTCCCACTGGGCGGCGGCATAGCATTTGCACGGCTGCTAAAAACTGCTAGCGAGCGATCAACTCTGAATGACCACCAATGTCTTGCTGCCAGTCCACCTGCCCCCTCCGGCATCAACAATCCCCACTCCCTAGCCGCGCCGCAGGTGGAACAAAAGCTGCTGCGGCCACCGGCATAGATGTGTATGAAAGCGGTGCAGCGGAAGACTTTCATAGGCCTCCCTGCGCCGCATACTCTCTGAGCCCTGGAGCCTGTTCTGCGTGTGATGTCACAGAAGTGCCTCCCCGCCACAGCCACGCCCAGATCTCCAGAGGCTCTGACTCCGCAACACAGCACCTGGGCTGCCGGCCTGGAAGCCCCGAGATGGTTAATGTAGCGGATAGAGTGGGTGATATCGCGGAGGGTAATGTATGGACGCTGAATTAATGTAAAAGGTGACAGTGCTATGCAGTGCAGTGGGTGTGCAGTCAGGGCCGTTGCTAGAGTGTTCGCCGGCCCCCTGCAAACTATAAATTTGCACCCTCGCATACTTTACAAACGCACAGCGCACATAATGACCCCTGTAGTAGAGACACTTACACATGTAATGCCCCCTGTACCAGAGACACTTACACATGTTATGCCCCCCCTGTACCAGTGACGCTTACACATGTCACGCCCTCCTGTACCAGTGACGCTTACACAAGTAACACCCCCTAGAGCAGTGAGGCTTACACCCGTAATGCCCTCCTGTACCAGTGACGCTTACACATGTCACGCCCCCCCCTGTACCAGTGACGCTTACACAAGTAACACCCCCTGTAGCAGTGACAATTACACACGTAAGGCCCCCTGTAGCAGTGACGCTTACACACGTAACGCCCCCCTGTACCAGTGACGCTTACACACATAACGCCTCCTGTACCAGTGACGCTTACACACGTAATGCCCCCTCTCCCAGTACCATTTACACACATAATGCCCTCTGTACCAGTGCCGCTTACACACGTAACGCCCCCTGTACCAGTGACACTTACACACGTAACGCCCCCTGTACCAGTGACGCTTACACACGTAATGCCCCCTGTACCAGTGCCGCTTACACACATAACGCCCCCTGTACCAGTGACGCTTACACAAGTAACACCCCCTGTACCAGTGACGCTTACACACGTAATGCCCCCTCTCCCAGGACCGTTTACACACATAACCCCCTCTGTACCAGTACCGCTTACACACGTAATGCCCCCTGTGCCAGTGCCGCTTACACACGTAACGCCCCCTGTACCAGTGACGCTCACACACGTAACGCCCCCTGTACCAGTGCCGCTTACACACGTAATGCCCCCTGTGCCAGTGCCACTTACACACATAATGCCCCTTGTAGCAGTGCCGCTTACACACGTAACGCCCCCTGTACCAGTGCCGCTTACACACGTAACGCCCCCTGTACCAGTGACGCTCACACACGTAACGCCCCCTGTACCAGTGACGCTTACACACATAACGCCCCCTGTACCAGTGCCGCTTACACACGTAACGCCCCCTGTATCAGTAACACACACATTATGCAACAGTCACACACACACACACAACACATATATACAAACACACACACATACATACTGTACATACATTACACACATACACAGTCACACATATATACAGTATACACAGACACTGTATATACACACACATACTCACTCTCTTTCCAGACACTTATCTAATGAAGTCTGGCTGCCAAAGCTGTAGCAGCTCTTCCTCCTGCTGCAGCATTGTCCAGTGTAGCTCCGCCCCTTACTCCCATCTAGCCCCGCCCACTTTGGCTCCCTCCCGGCCACTGAATGTCACACAGGGGAGGGGAGGGGGAGAGAGGAGGCTTTGTGCTGCCGGCGCCGCTGCATGTGTGACAGCAGCCGGCAGCAGCAGCAGCAGGGATAGCAGCAGCAGCTCAGCACAGGGATGCAGAGCAGGGAGAACGCCTCTCCTTCCTGCCGCCTCCCTGCACTGCATCCCTTTGCTGAGCGGCTAGCGCCGGACCTGTGTGCAGTGTCACTGACACTGACACTGCACAGCACTCTCACCTTTTACATTGATTCAGCCAGTGACTCAGTTCTGACAGCCAGTCACTATTGTTAGCACCAGTCTCCCAACGCGCCATATTACAGAGAAGTAGATGCACTAAATAAACTACAGCTCCCAGCAGCCCTTAGCACCGAAGCATTCCGCCCCTTAGGGCTGCTGGGAGCTGTAGTTTATTGCGTACATCTTCTTCCCTGTAATGCAGCATATTGAGACATCGGCGCAAACAATAGTGACTGGCTGCTGTGCGAGTCTCCGGGAGAGCCACTGCCAAAGGGAGGACAGCAGCTTAGCTGCTGACAAGAGGAGAAGCAGGATAAGCATTACCCGCCCCTCCCCCACTCAAAGTACCTCCGGGCCCCATCCGCGGCACCCCCACACACCCCCTCCAGCGCCGCGATAGCTCTGGATCCCCTCCCCCACCCGAAGCGACCCCGTACCTCCCATCGCACCACCGCATCCACACCTCCCCCACCTGGGGCAACCCCGCAACTGCTCCTCCCCCACCTGCAGCAGCTCCGGACCTCCACCCGCGGCACCCACGCACCCTCCCCGACCTGCGGCACCACCACAACTGCCCCTCCCGTGGCACCCCAGGATCCCATCCGCCTCTTCCCCGCACCCCCTACTCCCTCAACCACGTTGCAAGGGGCTTCCACCCCTTAACTATTGCACGCCCTTTGTCCGTGCAATATATAACCACTCACACAATTAGGATTGGATGTAATACTCCATATAATAAAAATATTGCACGCCACAAGGGTGTGCAAGGGTTAAGGGGGCGTAGCCCCTTACGACGGTGTGAAGAGCGCCCGTAGGGCGCGATGAATCACCTAGTTGTATTATAAACACCTCCCTGGCAACACAGCTGCCAGGTAAGGGGGGGAGGGGTGTGTGGAACCCACGGCCCTCACTGGGCCCCTCAATCAGACCTGGGCCCGGATAATTGGTACTCCCCCCTCACCTCCACTGGTTGCGATTGAGCCGCCAATAAACGGCATCTTTTTTTATTTGCCGTAAATGCATCTTAGTCGCAATGCTCACCAGAGACTGTGCTGATTAATATGATATGCAACACTTGTATATCTGTGTGTGACTCACTGAGTCACTGGGGGTAATTCAGACCTGAACGCTCGCTAGCTGTCTTTTTGCTGACTGCGTTTACATTGTCGCCGCCCACCGAGGAGTGTATATTAGCTCTGCAAGTGTGCAATCGCATATGCAGCCGAGCGGTACAACTAAACTTTGTGTAGTTTCTGAGTTGCCCAGAACTTACTCAGCCGCTGCGATCACTCCAGCCTGTCCGGTCCTGGAATTGACGTCAGACACCCGCCCTGCAAACGCTTGGACACGCCTGCGTTTTTCCAACCACTCCCAGAAAACGGTCAGTAGCCACCCACAAATGCCTTCTTCCTGTCAATCTCCTTGCGAACAGCTGTGCGAATGGATTCTTCACAAAACCCATCGCACAGCAGCGATCCGCTTTGACCCGTGCGACGCGCCTGTGCATTTCGGTGCATACGCAGTTCTCACCTGATTGCAGCGCTGCAAAAAATGCTAGCATGCGATCAGGTCTGAATGACCCCCTGTATACGGAGCACAGCGGAACTTGGCTTGGAAAAAAGCTGCGGCCACTGCATTGTAGCTCTTTGTATACGGATTCAGGGGGACATTTACTAAGCAGTGATAAGAGCGGGGAAGTGAGCCAGTGGAGAAGTTGCCTTATCAACCAATCAGCAGCTCTGTATCACTTTATAGTATGCAAATTATAGATGTTACTTGAGTGCTGATTGGTTGCCAGGGGCAACTTCTCAACTGGCTCACTTCTCCGCTCTTATCACTGCTTAGTAAATGTCCCCCTCAGATACTCGGTCACACACAGAAATTCAATCAATCTGCACAGTCTCCTGGTTTGTCTGAGCCCCACCACATTGCGACTAAGAGACGCATTTTCAGCAAATCAGACGCACAATGCTAGCAGAGTCTCTCTGGACCTGGCGCACAGAGAGGGGCTGTTTGGCGCAACTGCAGCAATGCTGTATGAAGGCACATCTGTATGGCGGTGGAATTTGACCTAAAAGTCACTTTGCGTGGGTTGGTTTTGCCGTGCGAGGAGACATAAGCCAACTAATGGTATTCTCAGAGAATGTTAATTATTGTGAAAGAAAAAAAAAAAGACTGCACAAATACAAAAATTAACCATCAGCAACACTGGCCGAAGGTGCAGTTGCGCAGAGGCTCCCTACATTGGCCTTTTGGAGAGGGGTAAGGTACTCTTACCGCTGCTGAACAGTATTGCGGCGGAGCAGAACATCACTCATCAGCCCGATTTATATTTTAAAAAATATTGAGGGTAAACTAGAATTTTTCATGGCTGTGATAAGACACTACCACCCAGCTTAGTAAATAGACCCTATAATATAAAATGTGTCTATAGGAAAGAACATGGAGTCTAGCGTCCATGGCGCAGTTTGGTTACATATTACAGTCAGCAGTGGAGCAGAATAACATTGACCAAAACAAAGGTTTTAGATTTTTGAAAAGGGCATTTTAGTGTACTGAGAAATGATTTATGTGCCTCTGACAGGGTGGGAACTGCCACGAAATTGGCTAAGAAGACTGGATATAGTAGTATAGGCAGACCCAGTCAGAGGAGAAATCCCATACCGCTAGTCTAAGGAGACACAGCGTGCTAGGAGGCAAACAGAAAGTAAGGTCAGCATTCTTTATATATAAACATTAGCAAAATAAAAAATGGCTTATTTATCAAAGTTATACAGCCCTAACTAAATAAACGAGCATTAAAAAAAAAGTTTAAAAAAAGAGACGCGATCACAGGGTCTGGTTCTGGCATGGACGCAGTTCATACCAAAATATGCAAAAGCATTAGGGGGCGTATTAATCAAATAGGTGCCTTATGCGTGCTTGTAGGAACTGATGCTGCATCCGAGTATGTAGTATTGGACCCCTTGCGCGAACATTGGCCAGCTGGGTAACCAAGGACGCAACCACTGGCCTAGCCACTCACAAAAAATGGGGGCAACTCCCCCATTTTTCGGGAAAGCAGCCAAGCTCCGCCCACTTCCCACCCCCAAATGGTGGCAGCCTGCCAATCAGGCTGCGGCTTGAGGGGACTGTGTGCAAGGGCACGGGACCCGTTCTGCACATGCAAAGGACCGGTTGTCCACATGCGCAGCCGCCCCACTATTGGAGATATACGTAGACCATCAGACCCACAGCGCCATTAACCAGACTTTTTTTTTAAATATCGTGTAGTTCCAGTTGATTGGTACCACCACACAAAAAGGGAGCAAGAACTATGCTAACTATAGGTAACACCAATAGTACACACATTAACAATTTCTAGTGTTGACTAACTGCACATCACATGATCCAAGACGACACGGAATTGCAGTTAAGATTTTATATTAAACAAAGCTAGTGGATGACTTCGACTCATTAACTAAAAAAGCTCCTTGGAAAAAATACCATAATATAGCCAGGTCTGTAGAGAGCTGGGTCAGGCCCAGGTAATTTTTTTGGTGTGTGACCTAATCACGGGAGGCATGGCCGCGTCCCCTTAGAAATAAACGATAGAAAACATTCGCTGAACTAGGGGGGTGCCGTGAGCCCTTTAGTGAAGGGAAAATCCAGGGGGTAGGAGGGAGATCAGTGTGATCACACCCCTACAGGCAGAGGGCATTGCTGCTGTTCAGTGTAGGGCTGCATGTCCTGTGCTGAGGGAGAGAGGCTGCTGCTGAATTGAAAGGAGTAGGGGGCAGGAAGCTACATCGGACCATCAAGCCTTCTCAGTGCATAACCATATTACGCAGGACTTTACAGAGAATATTTCAGCGTTAGTCCCTGTCCCATTGGATCTGTCAGCCTAAATGACCGACCACACACACACACACACACACACTTTCACACGGAGGTATAATGGGTGGCACGCCCCCCCAAAAAAATGCAGGTGCACACTCTAAGCATTAAGAATAGGTATGGCCATTGACCATCAATGATTAAAAATCATCCATGGTTCATGGTCGATGGTAACTCCTTTTACCAACGAAGGGGAGAACCAGAGCCACCAAATGTTATTTTTTCTCCCCCAAGGTGTCAGACACTGAGCCTAGCTCCGCCCCGATGCTCCCATGAAGCCCCACCCCCAGGCTCTGATTGGCCCGCAGACCATTGAACAGTAAAATGGGTGATCATAGGGGGGTGAAATCATCAATGGTTCCCTTCCAGATGGTTTCACACCATCAAGATTAATAATCAATTGTACAATAGATGGTTAACTCATCGATTCCATCCCTAACTCAGAATCCCGATAATCAGAACAATTAAAATAAACTCTGCAATATTACAAGGAGTACCGTTGAGGTTCTTAGTACATGTCTGGCCAAAAATGCATGCCCACCTACCACGTCACAGTGAACCTCATCAGGTGGGGCCCAAAGAGCCCTAATAGTGACGCGTTATAAAAATGTATACAGGACTTGCTATAAAAGTGCCCATTGTAATTTGTTTATGGCAAATACAAGGACCTATACTAATTAAAATCACCCAAAGGCAGGTGTGAGGGTGGGCATTTGCTAGTCCAGATAGAAGGAGTCTCCACCTTCAAGTTTACATACTGTATATAGGGCCCAATTTATGTTTGTATATACTGCAATTGCACAGTTGCAGGGAAGCGGCTATGCAATTCCATCTAATTAAAATTCTACTGCAGCGGCAGGCGTCCGAATGCTGCATCTAAAGATCATCGGTCACAATTCACGATGGATACAGGCACCGGCTAGCCTGCATAAGCTGCTTACTAAGGCTGGCCGTTGACGCAGGCTCTGGACCCTGGAGAACGGTGTCGGGTGCCGCCCCCCCCCCCCCCCTCCCAATCGCTGCAGCATGTCGACATCACAAGATTACAAATATTAATCCGGCCAATACACGATTACAGAATAAGAGGGGAAGGGGGGGGGGTTCTGGACTACACACCCTAATTTCAAACATACTGTAATAAGTGGTGCTACCATTGAACCTCTTTAGGTTAGTCCTATCTAACATTCCTAATGCTGACACATTGTAGGTGGGCTCAGGCATGCATTGCTGCTAAAATACAACAACAAAAAGCTGCGCTTAGAGAGATGAATTGTCTGAAAAACAGTATAAAATTTATTAAACTTAAAATCCGTCCATTGGACAATTCAATTAAAATACACTGTAATGAATAACCTTCAATCACCTTTTCAACATCACATAGGCTTATTTTGTGAACCAAAAAGACCCTGTATGCTTGAAACCAATTTTATCCTGGGGCTATAGCATAGTCCCTGGGCTGGAGGATTAGGTCCCAACGCTGGAGGTTCTGCAATTCCAATGTTTTAGCATAAAGTCAAGGAAAGTCCTCACCAGTATTGCGTTTTGGTTGACAAGAAAGTCCAGTCCTTAGTTGTTGGATATGGTTCAAGTCTAGCAGATTCTGGGGTCCGCGGTGGTTCAGGATTGCAGTGATGATTGTGATGAGGTGATGAAGGGGCTCACACCTGACGCGTTTCACAGCTCCTGCTGTTTTATCAAAGGACCTTTGATAAAACAGCAGGAGCTGTGAAACGCGTCAGGTGTGAGCCCCTTCATCACCTCATCACAATCATCACTGCAATCCTGAACCACCGCGGACCCCAGAATCTGCTAGACTTGAACCATATCCAACAACTAAGGACTGGACTTTCTTGTCAACCAAAACGCAATACTGGTGAGGACTTTCCTTGACTTTATGCTAAAACATTGGAATTGCAGAACCTCCAGCGTTGGGACCTAATCCTCCAGCCCAGGGACTATGCTATAGCCCCAGGATAAAATTGGTTTCAAGCATACAGGGTCTTTTTGGTTCACAAAATAAGCCTATGTGATGTTGAAAAGGTGATTGAAGGTTATTCATTACAGTGTATTTTAATTGAATTGTCCAATGGACGGATTTTAAGTTTAATAAATTTGATACTGTTTTTCAGACAATTCATCTCTCTAAGCGCAGCCTTTTGTTGTTGTATTTTAGTTTTGTTTTTATATAGGTTTAACTACCCTATACAGGCAGCTGCTGCACTTTTCAAATTGGAAAACACTTAAAGCGCCCTTTCCAACCTAGGTTGGTTTGTCTCATCATTATGCATTGCTGCTAACAAGGGAAGAATATATTTGTAGGAAGGGTGATTCTGTACATTTCTCTCAGTAAGTGTGGCGTGAACTCACACTATAAATTAATTCAATGGCATAATCATATTGCAATTGTAAAAACTTAGAAAATATTAAAGAAGAAAAAAAAAGACCAAAACATCTCCCACCCCCTCTCCCCACACACCCCAAAAAAAAAAAAAAAAAAAATTCCCGGAAAGCACACCTTGGAAAGGGCAGAATAGATGGACATTTTACTGTCACATTCTGCTTCTACGTCTGTGTGCGTGTCATTGAGTCCATCTAGGTAAGCGCAATAGAGCAGACACATCACTTCATGCCCCATAAAGTTTACATCCTATTTTTGGTGCCTGTGAAACGAGGAGATGATGTCAATTGGCCAATGTCACAAAGGACAGGAGTACTGTACTCTATTTGCAGAACATGCCTTATGCATCAAATATCCCATGGGAGGAGAAGATTATAGTTAGTCACTGCTGTGAGTACAGAGAATAGTAGGGATCCTGTAGTAAAACAATTCTTGGAGCATTCGTCCGTCTTTGATTTAAAGATGTTTTCACCGTCAGACAAATGTCTTTTGTAGCTTTCCGTCAGCTGTTTTTAAAACACAAATTGCTGGATCTTTCGGACTTCCTCCGGTTTCTATTCCCTATTTGGAGTACAGTCCCGTGATCGCTTTGCACAGGATTGTGGGATATACCTTTGCCGCATGCAGCCAAGGCATGTGTGTTCACTGTCTGCAGCAGACAAAGGTGGTCATTCCGAGTTGTTCGCTAGCTGCATTCGTTCGCTGTGCAGCGATGAGGCAAAAAAATGGCACTCCTGCGCATGCGTATGCGGCGCAATGCGCACGTGCGGCGTACTATTACAACGAACGATGTCGTTTTACACAGGGTCTAGCGATGATGCTTTTCAGTCGCACTGCTGACCACAGAGTGATTGACAGGAAGAGGGCGTTTCTGGGTGTCAACTGACCGTTTTCAGGGAGTGTTCGGAAAAACGCAGGTGTGCCAGAAAAAATGCAGGCGTAGCTGGGCGAACGCAGGGCGTGTTTGTGACGTCAAAACAGGAACTGAATGGTCTGAAGTGATCGCAAGCGCTGAGTAGGTCTGAAGCTACTCTGAAACTGTACAACATTTTTTTGTAGCTTCTCTGCGATCCTTTCGTTCGCACTTCTGCTAAGCTAAAATACACTCCCAGTGGGCGGCGGCATAGCGTTTGCACGGATGCTAAAAATAGCTAGCGAGCGAACAACTCGGAGTGACCCCCAAAATTACATATTTCTGCAAAAAATGCCCATTGCTCATCGTGAAGCGGTTACACTTCCTAGTGCGTTGCAGCCCACGTCTATATTTGCATTCTATCAATGTTGAGGGGGCTGTTATTTCAGATGGAGCATTAGCAGGAGAAGCAACTTATGATGGGTGGTACCGCATGGTAGATAGACAGTAAATACACAGTGGATAGGTTGCCACCAGATGGTCAACAGTGTGAGATGGTCGACATGTTAAAAGGGTTGACACATGGGCCAATATTTTACTAAGAATTCGAGTTTGTCCGATTTGTGTTTTTTTTTCTAAGTCCCAATCCGGGAATTCACTAAGCACCAATCTCGGCAGTGTTTGGACTATTCGTAATGGTTTGATTTGCAAAGTTCCAAAATACGAATGCATAGACCATCGGTCAAACGCGCCTGTTATTTCATACAATACGGCCATTCACTATTCATTCGTATTTGGGTGTTAGTCTCTGAGTGCTCAAGTGCGGGTCTGTTTTTTTTCGAATCGCTAAAAAAAGCAGCAAAAAAATAGACCTGCTTTTTCCAGTCGAGTTTGGATAACCATGCACGGATCAGTGAGATCTGTGCATGGTTATCTATGGGAAAGGGTCTGTTTAGTTTAAAAACAGAAAAAAAAATTGCGTGGGGTCCCCCGTCCTAAGCATAACCAGCCTCGGGCTCTTTGAGCCGATCCTGGTTGAAAAAATATGGGGGGGGAAATGACAGGGGTTCCCCCATATTTCTTCAACCAGCACCGGGCTCTGCGCTTGGTCCTGGTTCCAAAAATACGGGGGACAAAAAGCGTAGGGGTCCCCCATATTTTTGAAACCAGCACCGGGCTCCACTAGCCAGGTACATAATGCCACAGCCGGGGGACACTTTTATACTGGTCCCTGAGGCCCTGGCATTACATACCCAACTAGTCACCCCTGGCCGGGGTACCCTGGAGGAGTGGGAACCCCTTAAATCAAGGGGTCCCCCCCCTCCAGCCACCCAAGGGCCAGGGGTGAAGCCCGAGGCTGTCCCCCCCATCCAAGGGCGGCGGATGGGGGGATGATAGCCTTTTGAAAAAATGTGAATATTGTTTTTAGTAGCAGTACTACAAGTCCCAGCAAGCCTCCCCCGCAAGCTGGTACTTGGAGAACCACAAGTACCAGCATGCGGTGGAAAACCGGGCCTGCTGGTACCTGTAGTACTACTACTAAAAAAATACCCCCAAAAAAACAGGACGCACACACCGTGAAAGTATAAGTTTATTACATACATGCACACCTCCATACATACATACATACTTACCTATGTTCCCACGAGGCTCGGTCCTCTTCTCCATGTAGAATCCTTGGGTTACCTGTGAATAAAATTATACTCACATAATCCAGGGAATCTTGTATTCTTTGTATAATCCACGTACTTGGCAAAACAAAAAAACGGAAACCCGACCACGCACTGAAAGGGGCCCCATGTTTACACATAGGACCCCTTTCCCCGACTGCCAGGACCCCCCTGACTCCTGTCAAAGAGGGTCCCTTCTGCCAATCAGGGAGTGCCACATCGTGGCACCCTCCTGATTGGCTGTGTGCTCCTGTAGTGTCTGTCAGGCAGCACACGGCAGTGATACAATGTAGCGCCTATGCGCTCCATTGTAGCCAATGGTGGGAACTTTGCGTTCAGCGGTTGACCGAAAGTAACCTCACCGCTGACCGCAAAGTTCCCACCATTGGCTACAATGGAGCGCATAGACACTACAGGAGCACACAGCCAATCAGGAGAGTGCCACGACGTGGCGCTCCCTGATTGGCAGAAGGGACCCTCTTTGACAGGAGTCAGGGGGGGTCCTGGCAGTCGGGGAAAGGGGTCCCATGTGTAAACATGGGACCCCTTTCAGTGCGTGGTCGGGTTTCCGTTTTTTTGTTTTGCCAAGTACGTGGATTATTACAAAAGGACACGACACACAGGATTTAGGTGAGTATAATTTTATTTTCAGGTACCCTGGAATCGCCGCCGAGACGTGGGCCGAGTCGGCATGTGAACATAGGTAAGTATGTGTGTGTCGGAATGTATGTAATAAAGTTGTACTTTCAAGGTGTGTGTGTCCTGTTTTTATTTGGGTATTTTTTTTGCAGAAGAACTATAGGTACCAGCGGGCCTGTTTCACCCCCGCATGCTGGTACTTGTGGTTCTCCAAGTACCAGCTTGCGGGGGAGGCTTGCAGGGACTTGTAGTTCTTGTGCAAAAAACAATATTCTTTTATTTTACACTTGGCTATCAGCCCCCCATCCGCAGCCCATTGATGGGGGGGGACAGCCTCGGGCTTCACCCCTGGCCCTTGGGTGGCTGGAGGGGGGGACCCCTTGATTTAAGGGGTCCTCACTCCTCCAGGGTACCCCGGCCAGTGGTGACTAGTTAGTGATTTAATGCCGGGGCCGCAGGGACCTATATAAAAGTGTCCCCCGGCTGTGGCATTATCTCTCTGACTAGTGGAGCCCGGTGCTGGTTCAAAAAAACGGGGGACCCCTACGCTTTTTGTCCCCCGTATTTTTTGCACCAGGACCAGGCGCAGAGCCCGGTGCTGATTGATCAAATATGGGGGAACCCCTGTCAATTTTTTCCCCATATTTTTTCTACCAGGACCGGCTCAAAGAGCCCGAGGCTGGTTATGCTTAGGAGGGGGGACCCCACGCAATTTTTTCCAGATTCTTAAACACTTTAAAAACCTTTTTAAGGTACACAATGAAGCCCTGCACGGATCTCACAGATCCGGCCGGGATTCCTTGTGTTTTGTCAGGCAATGTTTTACTTATCACTCCCGTAAAACAATGCCTGATATTACGAATCACATCGACATCGGAAAAAACGATTGTGCAAAACTCGGCAGCTTAGTGAATGATCGTATCAGGATTCAAAAAGTTGCAGTAAAATGCACCCGATACCATTCGAGTGCAAACACCCTTCAAAACGGGCAAAACACGAATCTTTGTAAATATACCCCATGGTGTTTCATGATGTTTCATGATTGTTAGGGTTAGGCACTTGGGGGAGAGTTAGGGTTAGACTGCTGGAGGGGATGGTTAGGGTTAGGCAGGATTAGGGTTAACATGTCCCCTCCATTTCCTGCTAACATCCCCTTATTATGCTACTACATCCGGAATATAAACTTTAGGAAGTGACATAGGGGGTAATTCTGAGTTGATCGCAGCAGCAATTTTGTTAGCAGTTGGGCAAAACCATGTGCACTGCAGGAGGGGCAGATGTAACATGTGCAGAGAGAGTTAGATTTGGGTGAGGTGTATTCAAACTGAAATCTAAATTGCAGTGTAAAAATAAAGCAGCCAGTATTTACCCTGCACAGAAACAAAATAACCCACCAAAATCTAACTCTCTCTGCACATGTTACATCTGCCCCACCTGCAGTGCACATGGTTTTGCCCAATTGCTGTCAAACTTGCTGCTGCGATCAACTCAGAATTACCCCCATAGTCAATAGAATTCCCCTACTGTAGAATGAAACATGGCAGCTGCTGCTACTGACCTTTTGGGGCGAGTATGAAACTAACCAGCTGCTTCCTGTAAATACATTTGACCCCCTATAAAGTTGGGTATAATATATATATATATATATATATAGAAGCAAAACGGCCGGCACTCCCCCTGCTGCTGCAGAAACTGCTCCGGTGCCCTCCATAAGATGTAGACATCCAAATTGTAGAAGAAAAAATCTGGCGGCACTCAGGAGACTGTATTAACCAATTTAAGTGTTTATTGGAGCAACATCCAACAATTGTTTCGGGCCTCCGCCCGTCGTCAGGGATGCAAACCACATACAAAACATACATTTTATACCCCAGTGAAGACCTCCCCCACACATGTGCAATACAGACATTAATCATCTCACCTGCAGGTCCACTCACCGTGACGAACGCCAAACTGTTAGCCGCCGCCACGAGCCGTTCCGCTCATCAGCTGCTGCCGCACAGTAGATGACGTCATCCAGGAGCGCCCGCAGGGAGACGGAGATCCAGCATAAGAATCGGTTACCTAGGTAACCAAAACAACAAAGCATATTTAAACAGACATTAGTGTAATCCAACAATACCAAAATACAAACAAATCTAAAAAACATATAGTGAAAACATGAATAATGATTCATAATAAAAACAAACAAACAAACTACGGGACGCAATACTATAAATTTTCCCATAGATAAAGAATTAGTCAATGTGGCATATGAATAAATATATAAGATCATGTTAATCACGGCATCAGTTGGGTGCTAAATCAATCATTTAATAGTCTAAATAATTCATAATAAATACAGAAATCTGTTTTATATGCATTAAAAGTTTATAGAAAGCTATGCAGCCCATGTTGTTCATTTAGGCCTTTAGGGGCCAATGTATCTAATCTAAAAATCCAACGGCACTCCAATTGGAGTAGCTTTTTGCCCCTATCTCCACCCCTAATTGATGCCGGAACATGATCTATAAGCCTACTCCTAATACTCGCAATACTATGCGATTGTTGCGCACAATGGCGGGCCATGGGCTGATCACTAGATCCTGATTCCAAAGCTGCCCTAATGGCCGACCGATGGTTAGCCATCCTCTCTTTGAATTGGCATTCTGTCTTGCCCACGTAATACATTCCACATGGGCAAGACAGCACATAGATTACAAATCTTGACGTGCAGGTGAGGGGGAAATTAATAGTATATTTTTTACCTGATCTTGGGTGTGAGATATAATCACCCACTAACATAGAGCGACAGGTGACACAACCAATGCATCTGAAGCATCCAGGTTTACGTGATAAAAAATGCTGTTTAGGCTTAGCCTTCACAAGCTCTGTTACATCAACTTTTACAAGCAAGTCCTTCAGATTTTTACCTCTAGAATATGCAGGCATTATTCTAGTATTGAGTAGACCTGGAAGGTCCTTATCAGTATTAATGATGGGCCAGAACTTTTTGATTTCCCTTTTTGTGTTATTACTTGCTTCAGTAAATCTATTGACCCAGGGAATTTTTTGTACCCCATTATCTATCTCAATCTTACTCTTTAAAGATGTTTCTCTAGGAATCTCAAGGACCCTTTGTTTGGTGGCCAATAACCTCTTATAATCATAACCCCTTTGTTCAAACTTTGATACCATATCATCCAATGCTCCATCAATCTTAGAGGGATCACTTGTGATGCGACGCACCCTGAGCATCTGGGAGTATGGTAAACCATATTTTAATGAAGGGGGGTGGAAACTGTCTGATTTAAGGATGGTGTTGCGATCTGTGTCTTTAACATATAATGATGTAAATAACTGATTGTCAGCATGCGTAATGCAGACATCCAAGAAATTTACAGTTGACAAACTCATATCATACGTGAATTTCACAACACTAGAAGAGGCATTGTGAGCATCAAGAAGATTCCTCAAACATTCCATTGGTCCACCCCATATGATTAACAAATCATCTATGAACCTAACGTACATAATGATGTAATGACTGAAAGGATTTGTTAGTAACAGGGGTTTCTCTACCCAACACATAAAGGCATTGGCGTACGACGGGGCCACATTCGACCCCATCGCACAGCCAAGCCGCTGTAGAAAAAAATTTCCATTAAATAAAAAATAATTCCTAGTCAACACCAAGAGTAACAATTCCAGAAAAAATTCCACCGGAGGGCCAACATAATAAGGATTATCTGTAATGAGTGATGCAACTGCTGATATACCCAGATCATGGGGAATACACGTATATAACCCAACAACATCAGCACTACAGAAAACTGTATCAGGTGCCAATTCACCCAAGTTATCCAAACGAGCCAGAAGATCATTTGTATCTTTAAGATAGGACAATGATTGTTGTACACACGGATTCAATAGGGCATCTAAATACACTGAGATTGGCTGGAATAGAGATCCCCTGGCAGATATAATCGGTCTGCCAGGGGGTTTCTCACTATTTTTATGTAGCTTGGGCAGTGTGTAAAACATGGGCACCATTGGATGAGAAGTTCTTAAAGCCATAGATAATTCATTAGAAATCCATGTTTTATCTACAGCCCTAGTTAACACACTGTCCAATTCGCTTTTATAATCCATAGTTGGATCTCTCATCAATCTCTCATATGTATTGACATCTGACAGCTGTTTCTCACATTCTGAAATATAATCTGACAGGTCCTGAACGACTATGGCTCCGCCCTTATCGGCGCTTCTGATAACAATGTCAGTACGAGACTGAAGATTTTTAAGTGCCTGCCGTTCAGGGCCTGTCATATTATTGCAGCCCTTTAAATGCTGGTTGCATTTGTTACCAAGATTGTCCATTAATCGTGAAAAAGTTCTAATCGATGGACTATTAGAAATAGGTTCAAATTTTGATTTAGGTTGCAGTTTTTTAAGCTGCCTGGGAATGTCCGTGTCAGTGTCAAACACTGTAGTTGATTGAGTCTTAAAGTGTTCACGCAATTTCAATGTCCTATTGAACTTAAACGACTCAACCTTCCACTGGAAGGGATCGTGACGAACAGTAGGGATGAAAGAGAGCCCTTTAGCCAGGACCTTACGTTCTAGCTGAGACAGTGGGGATTTAGATAAATTAAAAACCACTTCCCTTACTTGCGTGTCTTGGTTTTTGTTCTGCCTTTTTCTTTGGCCCCCTCGCCGCGTCCTTTTGGTGGCCTGCCAACTGCAGCTCGGGTAATTGCCCCTAAAGGGCGCTCTTGCTGTGAAGTGCTCGCTATTTGCAAATCATTATCACTGATGGAAGTGCTTGATCCCTCATAGTCCGTAAAGCGGGCCCTTGTTCTCCGATTGTGATGAAACGGCTTCTGTTGATTACGGGGAGCCGGGCTTGTTAACCATACATATACCCGATTTTGGTCATAATCTTGTTGGACTAATCGCTTCTTGTCACGTTTAAATTTAATTAAGTCCTTTTTATACTGGTCCAACTGCGTGGATAGTTTCTCCAACCAATTCACCTGTACATCCTGTGCAAGGGCAGGTTTAAATTTGGTCTCAAACTCTGTAATCCTCCCTCTTACTGTTGTCAACTCCTTTGAGGATTCTTCAATAACGAGTAGGAGCAAGTCCATGGAGCACTTATTGAGAATGCCGACCCATTTCTTGCAAAAAGGTGCATTGTAACGACCTATAGTAGGAGTGTTCCGTACCCTGAAACCTCTGGGGATCTGTTTTTCTTTATAATAATCTGCCAGGGTTAGGGCATGATACATATAGTCCAATTCACGTTTTTTCAGAAAATATAGATCCTTATAAAGGTCAGCATTCTCAGGATCAGATGATTCAGCCTGTATTTTACAGGAACTGAGTATATGCTCAGCCTCCACATCAGAATAACTGAAACATTCTTTAGTGTTTAATTGTGCAAATGCACATCCCGGCACAGCCTGTTCTTCCATTTGTGCAACAAATTCTGTTTAAAATGCCACTCAAATCAGCGTCCCATAGAATAAAAGGGAGGATTTAATCCACTGAAATATAACAAACAGAGCAATATATCGCTTGGGGTGCCTTGCTATAAGGTATGTAATTGCAGCATACCTCAAACATGTAGAAGCAAAACGGCCGGCACTCCCCCTGCTGCTGCAGAAACTGCTCCGGTGCCCTCCATAAGATGTAGACATCCAAATTGTAGAAGAAAAAATCTGGCGGCACTCAGGAGACTGTATTAACCAATTTAAGTGTTTATTGGAGCAACATCCAACAATTGTTTCGGGCCTCCGCCCGTCGTCAGGGATGCAAACCACATACAAAACATACATTTTATACCCCAGTGAAGACCTCCCCCACACATGTGCAATACAGACATTAATCATCTCACCTGCAGGTCCACTCACCGTGACGAACGCCAAACTGTTAGCCGCCGCCACGAGCCGTTCCGCTCATCAGCTGCTGCCGCACAGTAGATGACGTCATCCAGGAGCGCCCGCAGGGAGACGGAGATCCAGCATAAGAATCGGTTACCTAGGTAACCAAAACAACAAAGCATATTTAAACAGACATTAGTGTAATCCAACAATACCAAAATACAAACAAATCTAAAAAACATATAGTGAAAACATGAATAATGATTCATAATAAAAACAAACAAACAAACTACGGGACGCAATACTATAAATTTTCCCATAGATAAAGAATTAGTCAATGTGGCATATGAATAAATATATAAGATCATGTTAATCACGGCATCAGTTGGGTGCTAAATCAATCATTTAATAGTCTAAATAATTCATAATAAATACAGAAATCTGTTTTATATGCATTAAAAGTTTATAGAAAGCTATGCAGCCCATGTTGTTCATTTAGGCCTTTAGGGGCCAATGTATCTAATCTAAAAATCCAACGGCACTCCAATTGGAGTAGCTTTTTGCCCCTATCTCCACCCCTAATTGATGCCGGAACATGATCTATAAGCCTACTCCTAATACTCGCAATACTATGCGATTGTTGCGCACAATGGCGGGCCATGGGCTGATCACTAGATCCTGATTCCAAAGCTGCCCTAATGGCCGACCGATGGTTAGCCATCCTCTCTTTGAATTGGCATTCTGTCTTGCCCACGTAATACATTCCACATGGGCAAGACAGCACCTTTATAAGGATCTATATTTTCTGAAAAAACGTGAATTGGACTATATGTATCATGCCCTAACCCTGGCAGATTATTATAAAGAAAAACAGATCCCCAGAGGTTTCAGGGTACGGAACACTCCTACTATAGGTCGTTACAATGCACCTTTTTGCAAGAAATGGGTCGGCATTCTCAATAAGTGCTCCATGGACTTGCTCCTACTCGTTATTGAAGAATCCTCAAAGGAGTTGACAACAGTAAGAGGGAGGATTACAGAGTTTGAGACCAAATTTAAACCTGCCCTTGCACAGGATGTACAGGTGAATTGGTTGGAGAAACTATCCACGCAGTTGGACCAGTATAAAAAGGACTTAATTAAATTTAAACGTGACAAGAAGCGATTAGTCCAACAAGATTATGACCAAAATCGGGTATATGTATGGTTAACAAGCCCGGCTCCCCGTAATCAACAGAAGCCGTTTCATCACAATCGGAGAACAAGGGCCCGCTTTACGGACTATGAGGGATCAAGCACTTCCATCAGTGATAATGATTTGCAAATAGCGAGCACTTCACAGCAAGAGCGCCCTTTAGGGGCAATTACCCGAGCTGCAGTTGGCAGGCCACCAAAAGGACACGGCGAGGGGGCCAAAGAAAAAGGCAGAACAAAAACCAAGACACGCAAGTAAGGGAAGTGGTTTTTAATTTATCTAAATCCCCACTGTCTCAGCTAGAACGTAAGGTCCTGGCTAAAGGGCTCTCTTTCATCCCTACTGTTCGTCACGATCCCTTCCAGTGGAAGGTTGAGTCGTTTAAGTTCAATAGGACATTGAAATTGCGTGAACACTTTAAGACTCAATCAACTACAGTGTTTGACACTGACACGGACATTCCCAGGCAGCTTAAAAAACTGCAACCTAAATCAAAATTTGAACCTATTTCTAATAGTCCATCGATTAGAACTTTTTCACGATTAATGGACAATCTTGGTAACAAATGCAACCAGCATTTAAAGGGCTGCAATAATATGACAGGCCCTGAACGGCAGGCACTTAAAAATCTTCAGTCTCGTACTGACATTGTTATCAGAAGCGCCGATAAGGGCGGAGCCATAGTCGTTCAGGACCTGTCAGATTATATTTCAGAATGTGAGAAACAGCTGTCAGATGTCAATACATATGAGAGATTGATGAGAGATCCAACTATGGATTATAAAAGCGAATTGGACAGTGTGTTAACTAGGGCTGTAGATAAAACATGGATTTCTAATGAATTATCTATGGCTTTAAGAACTTCTCATCCAATGGTGCCCATGTTTTACACACTGCCCAAGCTACATAAAAATAGTGAGAAACCCCCTGGCAGACCGATTATATCTGCCAGGGGATCTCTATTCCAGCCAATCTCAGTGTATTTAGATGCCCTATTGAATCCGTGTGTACAACAATCATTGTCCTATCTTAAAGATACAAATGATCTTCTGGCTCGTTTGGATAACTTGGGTGAATTGGCACCTGATACAGTTTTCTGTAGTGCTGATGTTGTTGGGTTATATACGTGTATTCCCCATGATCTGGGTATATCAGCAGTTGCATCACTCATTACAGATAATCCTTATTATGTTGGCCCTCCGGTGGAATTTTTTCTGGAATTGTTACTCTTGGTGTTGACTAGGAATTATTTTTTATTTAATGGAAATTTTTTTCTACAGCGGCTTGGCTGTGCGATGGGGTCGAATGTGGCCCCGTCGTACGCCAATGCCTTTATGTGTTGGGTAGAGAAACCCCTGTTACTAACAAATCCTTTCAGTCATTACATCATTATGTACGTTAGGTTCATAGATGATTTGTTAATCATATGGGGTGGACCAATGGAATGTTTGAGGAATCTTCTTGATGCTCACAATGCCTCTTCTAGTGTTGTGAAATTCACGTATGATATGAGTTTGTCAACTGTAAATTTCTTGGATGTCTGCATTACGCATGCTGACAATCAGTTATTTACATCATTATATGTTAAAGACACAGATCGCAACACCATCCTTAAATCAGACAGTTTCCACCCCCCTTCATTAAAATATGGTTTACCATACTCCCAGATGCTCAGGGTGCGTCGCATCACAAGTGATCCCTCTAAGATTGATGGAGCATTGGATGATATGGTATCAAAGTTTGAACAAAGGGGTTATGATTATAAGAGGTTATTGGCCACCAAACAAAGGGTCCTTGAGATTCCTAGAGAAACATCTTTAAAGAGTAAGATTGAGATAGACAATGGGGTACAAAAAATTCCCTGGGTCAATAGATTTACTGAAGCAAGTAATAACACAAAAAGGGAAATCAAAAAGTTCTGGCCCATCATTAATACTGATAAGGACCTTCCAGGTCTACTCAATACTAGAATAATGCCTGCATATTCTAGAGGTAAAAATCTGAAGGACTTGCTTGTAAAAGTTGATGTAACAGAGCTTGTGAAGGCTAAGCCTAAACAGCATTTTTTATCACGTAAACCTGGATGCTTCAGATGCATTGGTTGTGTCACCTGTCGCTCTATGTTAGTGGGTGATTATATCTCACACCCAAGATCAGGTAAAAAATATACTATTAATTTCCCCCTCACCTGCACGTCAAGATTTGTAATCTATGTGCTGTCTTGCCCATGTGGAATGTATTACGTGGGCAAGACAGAATGCCAATTCAAAGAGAGGATGGCTAACCATCGGTCGGCCATTAGGGCAGCTTTGGAATCAGGATCTAGTGATCAGCCCATGGCCCGCCATTGTGCGCAACAATCGCATAGTATTGCGAGTATTAGGAGTAGGCTTATAGATCATGTTCCGGCATCAATTAGGGGTGGAGATAGGGGCAAAAAGCTACTCCAATTGGAGTGCCGTTGGATTTTTAGATTAGATACATTGGCCCCTAAAGGCCTAAATGAACAACATGGGCTGCATAGCTTTCTATAAACTTTTAATGCATATAAAACAGATTTCTGTATTTATTATGAATTATTTAGACTATTAAATGATTGATTTAGCACCCAACTGATGCCGTGATTAACATGATCTTATATATTTATTCATATGCCACATTGACTAATTCTTTATCTATGGGAAAATTTATAGTATTGCGTCCCGTAGTTTGTTTGTTTGTTTTTATTATGAATCATTATTCATGTTTTCACTATATGTTTTTTAGATTTGTTTGTATTTTGGTATTGTTGGATTACACTAATGTCTGTTTAAATATGCTTTGTTGTTTTGGTTACCTAGGTAACCGATTCTTATGCTGGATCTCCGTCTCCCTGCGGGCGCTCCTGGATGACGTCATCTACTGTGCGGCAGCAGCTGATGAGCGGAACGGCTCGTGGCGGCGGCTAACAGTTTGGCGTTCGTCACGGTGAGTGGACCTGCAGGTGAGATGATTAATGTCTGTATTGCACATGTGTGGGGGAGGTCTTCACTGGGGTATAAAATGTATGTTTTGTATGTGGTTTGCATCCCTGACGACGGGCGGAGGCCCGAAACAATTGTTGGATGTTGCTCCAATAAACACTTAAATTGGTTAATACAGTCTCCTGAGTGCCGCCAGATTTTTTCTTCTACAATTTGGATGTCTACATCTTATGGAGGGCACCGGAGCAGTTTCTGCAGCAGCAGGGGGAGTGCCGGCCGTTTTGCTTCTACATGTTTGAGGTATGCTGCAATTACATACCTTATAGCAAGGCACCCCAAGCGATATATTGCTCTGTTTGTTATATTTCAGTGGATTAAATCCTCCCTTTTATTCTATGGGACGCTGATTTGAGTGGCATTTTAAACAGAATTTGTTGCACAAATGGAAGAACAGGCTGTGCCGGGATGTGCATTTGCACAATTAAACACTAAAGAATGTTTCAGTTATTCTGATGTGGAGGCTGAGCATATACTCAGTTCCTGTAAAATACAGGCTGAATCATCTGATCCTGAGAATGCTGACCTTTATAAGGATCTATATTTTCTGAAAAAACGTGAATTGGACTATATGTATCATGCCCTAACCCTGGCAGATTATTATAAAGAAAAACAGATCCCCAGAGGTTTCAGGGTACGGAACACTCCTACTATAGGTCGTTACAATGCACCTTTTTGCAAGAAATGGGTCGGCATTCTCAATAAGTGCTCCATGGACTTGCTCCTACTCGTTATTGAAGAATCCTCAAAGGAGTTGACAACAGTAAGAGGGAGGATTACAGAGTTTGAGACCAAATTTAAACCTGCCCTTGCACAGGATGTACAGGTGAATTGGTTGGAGAAACTATCCACGCAGTTGGACCAGTATAAAAAGGACTTAATTAAATTTAAACGTGACAAGAAGCGATTAGTCCAACAAGATTATGACCAAAATCGGGTATATGTATGGTTAACAAGCCCGGCTCCCCGTAATCAACAGAAGCCGTTTCATCACAATCGGAGAACAAGGGCCCGCTTTACGGACTATGAGGGATCAAGCACTTCCATCAGTGATAATGATTTGCAAATAGCGAGCACTTCACAGCAAGAGCGCCCTTTAGGGGCAATTACCCGAGCTGCAGTTGGCAGGCCACCAAAAGGACGCGGCGAGGGGGCCAAAGAAAAAGGCAGAACAAAAACCAAGACACGCAAGTAAGGGAAGTGGTTTTTAATTTATCTAAATCCCCACTGTCTCAGCTAGAACGTAAGGTCCTGGCTAAAGGGCTCTCTTTCATCCCTACTGTTCGTCACGATCCCTTCCAGTGGAAGGTTGAGTCGTTTAAGTTCAATAGGACATTGAAATTGCGTGAACACTTTAAGACTCAATCAACTACAGTGTTTGACACTGACACGGACATTCCCAGGCAGCTTAAAAAACTGCAACCTAAATCAAAATTTGAACCTATTTCTAATAGTCCATCGATTAGAACTTTTTCACGATTAATGGACAATCTTGGTAACAAATGCAACCAGCATTTAAAGGGCTGCAATAATATGACAGGCCCTGAACGGCAGGCACTTAAAAATCTTCAGTCTCGTACTGACATTGTTATCAGAAGCGCCGATAAGGGCGGAGCCATAGTCGTTCAGGACCTGTCAGATTATATTTCAGAATGTGAGAAACAGCTGTCAGATGTCAATACATATGAGAGATTGATGAGAGATCCAACTATGGATTATAAAAGCGAATTGGACAGTGTGTTAACTAGGGCTGTAGATAAAACATGGATTTCTAATGAATTATCTATGGCTTTAAGAACTTCTCATCCAATGGTGCCCATGTTTTACACACTGCCCAAGCTACATAAAAATAGTGAGAAACCCCCTGGCAGACCGATTATATCTGCCAGGGGATCTCTATTCCAGCCAATCTCAGTGTATTTAGATGCCCTATTGAATCCGTGTGTACAACAATCATTGTCCTATCTTAAAGATACAAATGATCTTCTGGCTCGTTTGGATAACTTGGGTGAATTGGCACCTGATACAGTTTTCTGTAGTGCTGATGTTGTTGGGTTATATACGTGTATTCCCCATGATCTGGGTATATCAGCAGTTGCATCACTCATTACAGATAATCCTTATTATGTTGGCCCTCCGGTGGAATTTTTTCTGGAATTGTTACTCTTGGTGTTGACTAGGAATTATTTTTTATTTAATGGAAATTTTTTTCTACAGCGGCTTGGCTGTGCGATGGGGTCGAATGTGGCCCCGTCGTACGCCAATGCCTTTATGTGTTGGGTAGAGAAACCCCTGTTACTAACAAATCCTTTCAGTCATTACATCATTATGTACGTTAGGTTCATAGATGATTTGTTAATCATATGGGGTGGACCAATGGAATGTTTGAGGAATCTTCTTGATGCTCACAATGCCTCTTCTAGTGTTGTGAAATTCACGTATGATATGAGTTTGTCAACTGTAAATTTCTTGGATGTCTGCATTACGCATGCTGACAATCAGTTATTTACATCATTATATGTTAAAGACACAGATCGCAACACCATCCTTAAATCAGACAGTTTCCACCCCCCTTCATTAAAATATGGTTTACCATACTCCCAGATGCTCAGGGTGCGTCGCATCACAAGTGATCCCTCTAAGATTGATGGAGCATTGGATGATATGGTATCAAAGTTTGAACAAAGGGGTTATGATTATAAGAGGTTATTGGCCACCAAACAAAGGGTCCTTGAGATTCCTAGAGAAACATCTTTAAAGAGTAAGATTGAGATAGATAATGGGGTACAAAAAATTCCCTGGGTCAATAGATTTACTGAAGCAAGTAATAACACAAAAAGGGAAATCAAAAAGTTCTGGCCCATCATTAATACTGATAAGGACCTTCCAGGTCTACTCAATACTAGAATAATGCCTGCATATTCTAGAGGTAAAAATCTGAAGGACTTGCTTGTAAAAGTTGATGTAACAGAGCTTGTGAAGGCTAAGCCTAAACAGCATTTTTTATCACGTAAACCTGGATGCTTCAGATGCATTGGTTGTGTCACCTGTCGCTCTATGTTAGTGGGTGATTATATCTCACACCCAAGATCAGGTAAAAAATATACTATTAATTTCCCCCTCACCTGCACGTCAAGATTTGTAATCTATGTGCTGTCTTGCCCATGTGGAATGTATTACGTGGGCAAGACAGAATGCCAATTCAAAGAGAGGATGGCTAACCATCGGTCGGCCATTAGGGCAGCTTTGGAATCAGGATCTAGTGATCAGCCCATGGCCCGCCATTGTGCGCAACAATCGCATAGTATTGCGAGTATTAGGAGTAGGCTTATAGATCATGTTCCGGCATCAATTAGGGGTGGAGATAGGGGCAAAAAGCTACTCCAATTGGAGTGCCGTTGGATTTTTAGATTAGATACATTGGCCCCTAAAGGCCTAAATGAACAACATGGGCTGCATAGCTTTCTATAAACTTTTAATGCATATAAAACAGATTTCTGTATTTATTATGAATTATTTAGACTATTAAATGATTGATTTAGCACCCAACTGATGCCGTGATTAACATGATCTTATATATTTATTCATATGCCACATTGACTAATTCTTTATCTATGGGAAAATTTATAGTATTGCGTCCCGTAGTTTGTTTGTTTGTTTTTATTATGAATCATTATTCATGTTTTCACTATATGTTTTTTAGATTTGTTTGTATTTTGGTATTGTTGGATTACACTAATGTCTGTTTAAATATGCTTTGTTGTTTTGGTTACCTAGGTAACCGATTCTTATGCTGGATCTCCGTCTCCCTGCGGGCGCTCCTGGATGACGTCATCTACTGTGCGGCAGCAGCTGATGAGCGGAACGGCTCGTGGCGGCGGCTAACAGTTTGGCGTTCGTCACGGTGAGTGGACCTGCAGGTGAGATGATTAATGTCTGTATTGCACATGTGTGGGGGAGGTCTTCACTGGGGTATAAAATGTATGTTTTGTATGTGGTTTGCATCCCTGACGACGGGCGGAGGCCCGAAACAATTGTTGGATGTTGCTCCAATAAACACTTAAATTGGTTAATACAGTCTCCTGAGTGCCGCCAGATTTTTTCTTCTATATATATATATATATATATATATATTGGTGTCCACAAAGGTGGCGGGCGCACTCTCACAAATACACAGATTCTTCAGTAAATGTCGACTGTTCTTTATTGTAGCCTCATATAATCGACGTTTCGATCCTTCCACAGGATCTTTTTCAAGAAAGGCAGTACGATATCATTTATTTCATTATGCACAATCATTGAACAATGCCTAAAACGAATACAAAAATAAGAAAAGACTCAGCCTCCCAGGCCCCTTGACAATGGCAAAACATCTATATAAACGGCTTCAATACCCCATTCACATAGTGACTATAATATAGAATTTGTAGAATTTTTATAATTAAACACCGTAAACCAAAGTGACACATATCACCAAAGATATCAGAGAAACCACCTCAGCCCC
This sequence comes from Pseudophryne corroboree, assembly GCF_028390025.1. Taxonomy (NCBI): domain Eukaryota; kingdom Metazoa; phylum Chordata; class Amphibia; order Anura; family Myobatrachidae; genus Pseudophryne; species Pseudophryne corroboree. The sequence goes on from NC_086445.1 coordinate 989,857,503, forward strand.
TTCAGCAAAGTATACCAATCAACTGGTGCGTGCCTAATTCGACCGTTTAACCCACTCATGTGAAAGGTGTTGTTAAAGTGTCTAGATGGAAAGATATCACTTACTAAAAAACTTTAAAGAGGGGCAGTGTCCGGATCCAAAAGACTGCCAGCAACATGTGTGGTCCTATAGAAACTAGATGCATAATGTGAGACTGTTAGACAACCGAAAGACTCCACGGTTTAATAGAAGAGACATACGATTCAAACTGGCTTTTACCTATATAGGTCACAATCTTAGTATAATGTGTCCTGAGTTCACTGATGTTCCAGGGCTGATCGACCCAACCTATTGGAACGATATTAACAGTTCAAAATGTACAAATCTCGCAACTAGACTCCAAATCAGCAAAAAAAGCGCTTACCATATGTCAGGGCCAGCCATGTGTTCCCAGGAAGCATGCTGAGGACAGCCATGCCCCGGAAGTATATATACCCCCTCGGGCCGGAAGTGTGTCCCCAAGGCCAAATCGCCTCAATATGATATATGATCACAGTACACACTGGCTCCCAGCGCTGACCGTTCGTTCATGATTTTAAATGTAGACGCTACACTCAAAGGGCGCGAAAGCCTTTAAAAGCTCATTCACCGCCGCGTCTTGCGTTCCACCGACCGGAAGTGGGACGCAATGCGTTCCAAACACCGGAAATAGACGCGGCTCGTCTCACAGTGTAAAGCTGTGAGACGAGCCGCGTCTATTTCCGGTGTTTGGAACGCATCGCGTCCCACTTCCGGTCGGTGGAACGCAAGACGCGGCGGTGAATGAGCTTTTAAAGGCTTTCGCGCCCTTTGAGTGTAGCGTCTACATTTAAAATCATGAACGAACGGTCAGCGCTGGGAGCCAGTGTGTACTGTGATCATATATCATATTGAGGCGATTTGGCCTTGGGGACACACTTCCGGCCCGAGGGGGTATATATACTTCCGGGGCATGGCTGTCCTCAGCATGCTTCCTGGGAACACATGGCTGGCCCTGACATATGGTAAGCGCTTTTTTTGCTGATTTGGAGTCTAGTTGCGAGATTTGTACATTTTGAACTGTTAATATCGTTCCAATAGGTTGGGTCGATCAGCCCTGGAACATCAGTGAACTCAGGACACATTATACTAAGATTGTGACCTATATAGGTAAAAGCCAGTTTGAATCGTATGTCTCTTCTATTAAACCGTGGAGTCTTTCGGTTGTCTAACAGTCTCACATTATGCATCTAGTTTCTATAGGACCACACATGTTGCTGGCAGTCTTTTGGATCCGGACACTGCCCCTCTTTAAAGTTTTTTAGTAAGTGATATCTTTCCATCTAGACACTTTAACAACACCTTTCACATGAGTGGGTTAAACGGTCGAATTAGGCACGCACCAGTTGATTGGTATACTTTGCTGAAGGGGCTGAGGTGGTTTCTCTGATATCTTTGGTGATATGTGTCACTTTGGTTTACGGTGTTTAATTATAAAAATTCTACAAATTCTATATTATAGTCACTATGTGAATGGGGTATTGAAGCCGTTTATATAGATGTTTTGCCATTGTCAAGGGGCCTGGGAGGCTGAGTCTTTTCTTATTTTTGTATTCGTTTTAGGCATTGTTCAATGATTGTGCATAATGAAATAAATGATATCGTACTGCCTTCCTTGAAAAAGATCCTGTGGAAGGATCGAAACGTCGATTACATGAGGCTACAATAAAGAACAGTCGACATTTACTGAAGAATCTGTGTATTTGTGAGAGTGCGCCCGCCACCTTCGTGGACACCAATATACTTAGCGGACTTCGTTCTGTTGGGATAGCACCCACCCTGGAATAATTGATGCGAGTACAGGACTATTGTTGTGTATATATATATATATATATATATATATATATAAAAATAATGACATTGGCAGTTGTGCGCCAGCATGGAGCACTGTGTATAGCCTGGTGTTGGTCTTAGTATCGGGCTCTCTGCTGAATACGGAGCCAGGACAGGCTTCGTCATGTTCAGTGGCAGCTGCTGCCACCAGGTAGGAGCAAAGATCACCAAACGAGGACCAGATGTAATAACAGAGTAGTTCTCACTGGTTCGAGCAGCCAAACTGAGATGGTTCCAGTAGAACTTCTAAATTAAGTCCTTGGTGTAATGATGACTCCTGGGCACTATCATGTTGTTTCTCGCTGTCCTCGCTAACTATTTTATGTTTATGGGAGGATGATGATGTGGGAGGTGGAAACAGAGCTAGTCTAATGCCCGGCCATATATTACAGCCGTACACATGGCGCTCCATATTCACATGCAAAGTCTCCACCAGCATTACCTCAAAATGTAGAAATTTTCATATCTACTGTAGGTTTGTGTAGAAGGCTCAGGGTTAAGCATGAAGTAATACCGCTTGTGAACACTAGGGGGCTCTGCCCTTATTGTTTCAATATTTACAGGAACTGTATATTTGGTTTTCCTCTGCGAAATAAAATGTGCAACAGTAGAACTTGATGCTAAGTTATGTAGAGTGTTCTGAGAATAGTAAACATTTCATCTTTTATTATTATTTTGTGTTAATGTTTTTATTGTATAAAGTTTAATTTTACCGTAATATAACCAAATTAAGCTGCTATTAAAAACAACTTGTCCGTAGACTCTGCGGGGAAAGAGAATCACACACCTGTTGTGGATACTTACTGTATATACTGAAAATAATGTTTTTATGGTAGCTTTATTATCATAATTATTATTTTTTTGAATTTATGAGGCACCACAAGGACCCTGCAGTTCTGTATATAGGGGATTGAACAAACAACAAGTTGCATATGTACAAACTATAATTACAATGTGCAATTAGCATAGAAAACAAAGGGGAGAGTATCCACTGTACAAGAGCTTGCAATCTAGAAGGTTAGGGGTGGAAACAAAGGGGAGAACAGCAGAGTAGAGGCTGGAGAATTTGGGGGAGCAGTAGCAGCCTTGAATGAAAAGATAAGGTACAAAGGCACTTTTAAAGGCTGGATGAAAGCCTCACTGAGTGTGGGAGGGTATTCCGGAGAGAGGGAACGTCTGGGAGGAATCCTGGAGACGAGAGTGGGAAGTTTTGATCAGGAAGGGGGTAGCTGGCCTTTGCCGGTTTGTGGGGTTCTGCACCCCAGGCCCAAACCAAAATTAGGGACCACCAGCATCAGAGGAGCCTGGTGGCTTTACCATATATTTGCAAATGTATGTAACTAAGACCTCTGTATTTCTATTATATATATAGTCCTTCATGTCTTAGTACAGGTACAGCTTGGTGTGCTGGGGACACCGGGGTTAATCCCCAATGTATTTCTAGCAAGGCGGCACTCACCATTTAATTTTGCATACAGACATATAAAGTACAGTATGGTCTATACAGTAGCGGATCTTGCCACGGGCAAGCAGGACTTTTGCCCGGGGCGCCGCCTTCCGGAGGGCGCCGCACCAGGGCAAGATCCGCTGCTGCTGTGTGCCCCCCGCTGCCCCCCTGCTGCCGCTGGCCGCTGCCCCCCCCGCTGCCATTGTGAAGGGAAACTAGACGAGTACGCGTCTAGTTTCCCTTCGTGGAGAGGTCCTTTACTGTGCACCGCACATCATTTCAGTCTGTACAGGGGGCGTAAATGACCACGCCCCCTGTATGAAGCCACGCCCCCTATTGCCGCCCGGGGCGCACAGAGCGCCAGAACCGGCCCTGGGTCTATATAAAGTATTCCCACCATCCTTCATGGATGATTGCTTCCTAGAAGTTTACTTGGATGATAGAACATTGGCTCGACTTACAAAATGGCTGCCTTTACTGTCCTGGAGCGATAGGCGCTAGTTGTGCATTGGCTGTAAGTGATTTGCAATCCTTGCAGCATGTGACTGCCTGGTTATGTTCGGTGAATTGTAAATTCCACATTTCTAATATTACAGTATATTCCCCTGCTTTCTGTTCTGTTCACATGTATGGCGTGGGTCTTATTATTGCTTGTCAAAATTGCTTAGGCTGAAGGGCGTAATTAGAGTAGGCATAAAAAGCCAGGACATGCTTTGACACTAGCGTATGTTCCCAGTACACAGACACGTGTTGGTTAGTATTCCAGCTGCATTAATGGCCGTGTCCTAAGCATATAAAGTTCTTCCAGTTATAACACAGCAATCCGCTCTGCAGGCAGAAAAGCCTGATGATTATGTACCATTGTCTGATATGACTGGGGGAGACAAAGCCACTCTGCATTTCACAGATAGCAAATAATCCAATAGCTGGAATGGATGAAACGGATTCTGAAATATAAATTGCTGTATTGTTTTCTATTTCCACTTTCCTATTCTGATGTGAGCTGAATTTGTACAAGAGCCACACAAGTAATAAAATGACTAGTCCCCCAACATACTGCACATGCCAGGTTAAAGAACCGCTAAACCCCAGAACTGAAATTTACATATAAGAACCATGAAGTTAAAATACACTGTTCAGTGTGACTCTGACATTACTTTGCAGCTCTGCGAAAGAGTAAAGTGTTACCTCCCCCGTTCACTATAGCATACCTCCCAATTCCGCTATTTGGAGACTGTCCCGCTGTCCCTCCTGCGGGTCGCAATATCCCGCGGGTGGGGGGCAGTTGGGAGATCCTGTGATCACCGCTGCTCTGCAAAGCAGCCGGTGATCACGGAATTAGATGCTGTGCGCATGCGCACAGCATCTAAACAGTGCAGGGAGTGAGGCGGAGGCTGAGCAGCTGCTCAGGGAGCGCTGGGCACGCCCCTGAAATGACTGAACACAGATATCGTGCAGCAAGGCCCCGTCCCTTTCCGACTAAGCTCCGCCCATTCTGGCAAAGCCCTGCCCCCTTTTTGCGCACGCCCGCACGGCATGTCCCTCCTTGCCTGAGGCCAAAGTTGGGAGGTATGTTATAGACAGGTGTAGCATCATCACAATGTTAAGACCGGGTGAAACGTAGAATTTGATGGCAGATAAGAACCACTTGGCCCATCCAGTCTGCCCCTTTTTTATTTTTTTACCATGGCCCTCATTCCGAGTCGTTCGCTCGGTAATTTTCATTGCATCGCAGTGAAATTCCGCTTAGTACGCATGCGCAATAATCGCACTGCGACTGCGCCAAGTAATTTTACAATGAAGATAGTATTTTTACTCACGGCTTTTTCTTCGCTCTGGCGATCGTAGTGTGATTGACAGGAAATGGGTGTTACTGGGCGGAAACACGGCGTTTTCGGGGCGTGTGGTTAAAAACGCTACCGTTTCCGGAAAAAACGCAGGAGTGGCCGGAGAAACGGGGGAGTGTCTGGGCGAACGCTGGGTGTGTTTATGACGTCAAACCAGGAACGACAAGCACTGAACTGATCGCAGATGCCGAGTAAGTCTGAAGCTACTCTGAAACTGCTAAGTAGTTTGTAATCGCAATATTGCGAATACATCGGTCGCAATTTTAAGAAGCTAAGATACACTCCCAGTAGGCGTAGGCTTAGCCTGAGCAACTCTGCTAAATTCGCCTTGCGAGCGAACAACTCGGAATGAGGGCCCATATTTTTGACTCAAACCTTATTTGATCCTTATTTCTTTGTAAGGATATCCTTAAACAGTGCATTTTTGCAATGCTTGTTTCCCCATGAACAGAGCAGGCCCAGTGATGTCACAACTACCCAGACTCACCAATTCTAAGTCCTGTATAGTTTGAAGCAGAGAAGGGAAAGGGGGGACATGATAGAAGCGTTCAAATACAAATATACAGTATAGAGATGAGCGCCTGAAATTTTTCGGGTTTTGTGTTTTGGTTTTGGGTTCGGTTCCGCGGCCGTGTTTTGGGTTCGAACGCGTTTTGGCAAAACCTCACCGAATTTTTTTTGTCGGATTCGGGTGTGTTTTGGATTCGGGTGTTTTTTTCAAAAAACACTAAAAAACAGCTTAAATCATAGAATTTGGGGGTCATTTTGAACCCAAAGTATTATTAACCTCAAAAACCATAATTTACACTCATTTTCAGTCTATTCTGAATACCTCACACCTCACAATATTATTTTTAGTCCTAAAATTTGCACCGAGGTCGCTGTGTGAGTAAGATAAGCGACCCTAGTGGCCGACACAAACACCGGGCCCATCTAGGAGTGGCACTGCAGTGTCACACAGGATGTCCCTTCCAAAAAACCCTCCCCAAACAGCACATGACGCAAAGAAAAAAAGAGGCGCAATGAGGTAGCTGTGTGAGTAAGATTAGCGACCCTAGTGGCCGACACAAACACCGGGCCCATCTAGGAGTGGCACTGCAGTGTCACGCAGGATGGCCCTTCCAAAAAACCCTCCCCAAACAGCACATGACGCAAAGAAAAAAAGAGGCGCAATGAGGTAGCTGTGTGAGTAAGATTAGCGACCCTAGTGGCCGACACAAACACCGGGCCCATCTAGGAGTGGCACTGCAGTGTCACGCAGGATGTCCCTTCCAAAAAACCCTCCCCAAACAGCACATGACGCAAAGAAAAAAAGAGGCGCAATGAGGTAGCTGTGTGAGTAAGATTAGCGACCCTAGTGGCCGACACAAACACCGGGCCCATCTAGGAGTGGCACTGCAGTGTCACGCAGGATGTCCCTTCCAAAAAACCCTCCCCAAACAGCACATGACGCAAAGAAAAAAAGAGGCGCAATGAGGTAGCTGACTGTGTGAGTAAGATTAGCGACCCTAGTGGCCGACACAAACACCGGGCCCATTTAGGAGTGGCACTGCAGTGTCACGCAGGATGTCCCTTCCAAAAAACCCTCCCCAATCAGCACATGATGCAAAGAAAAAGAAAAGAAAAAAGAGGTGCAAGATGGAATTGTCCTTGGGCCCTCCCACCCACCCTTATGTTGTATAAACAAAACAGGACATGCACACTTTAACCAACCCATCATTTCAGTGACAGGGTCTGCCACACGACTGTGACTGATATGACGGGTTGGTTTGGACCCCCCCCAAAAAAGAAGCAATTAATCTCTCCTTGCACAAACTGGCTCTACAGAGGCAAGATGTCCACCTCATCATCACCCTCCGATATATCACCGTGTACATCCCCCTCCTCACAGATTATCAATTCGTCCCCACTGGAATCCACCATCTCAGCTCCCTGTGTACTTTGTGGAGGCAATTGCTGCTGGTCAATGTCTCCGCGGAGGAATTGATTATAATTCATTTTAATGAACATCATCTTCTCCACATTTTCTGGATGTAACCTCGTACGCCGATTGCTGACAAGGTGAGCGGCGGCACTAAACACTCTTTCGGAGTACACACTTGTGGGAGGGCAACTTAGGTAGAATAAAGCCAGTTTGTGCAAGGGCCTCCAAATTGCCTCTTTTTCCTGCCAGTATAAGTACGGACTGTGTGACGTGCCTACTTGGATGCGGTCACTCATATAATCCTCCACCATTCTATCAATGTTGAGAGAATCATATGCAGTGACAGTAGACGACATGTCCGTAATCGTTGTCAGGTCCTTCAGTCCGGACCAGATGTCAGCATCAGCAGTCGCTCCAGACTGCCCTGCATCACCGCCAGCGGGTGGGCTCGGAATTCTGAGCCTTTTCCTCGCACCCCCAGTTGCGGGAGAATGTGAAGGAGGAGATGTTGACAGGTCGCGTTCCGCTTGACTTGACAATTTTGTCACCAGCAGGTCTTTCAACCCCAGCAGACTTGTGTCTGCCGGAAAGAGAGATCCAAGGTAGGCTTTAAATCTAGGATCGAGCACGGTGGCCAAAATGTAGTGCTCTGATTTCAACAGATTGACCACCCGTGAATCCTTGTTAAGCGAATTAAGGGCTCCATCCACAAGTCCCACATGCCTAGCGGAATCGCTCCGTGTTAGCTCCTCCTTCAATGTCTCCAGCTTCTTCTGCAAAAGCCTGATGAGGGGAATGACCTGACTCAGGCTGGCAGTGTCTGAACTGACTTCACGTGTGGCAAGTTCAAAGGGCATCAGAACCTTGCACAACGTTGAAATCATTCTCCACTGCGCCTGAGACAGGTGCATTCCACCTACTATATCGTGCTCAATTGTATAGGCTTGAATGGCCTTTTGCTGCTCCTCCAACCTCTGAAGCATATAGAGGGTTGAATTCCACCTCGTTACCACTTCTTGCTTCAGATGATGGCAGGGCAGGTTCAGTAGTTTTTGGTGGTGCTCCAGTCTTCTGTACGTGGTGCCTGTACGCCGAAAGTGTCCCGCAATTCTTCTGGCCACCGACAGCATCTCTTGCACGCCCCTGTCGTTTTTTAAAAAATTCTGCACCACCAAATTCAAGGTATGTGCAAAACATGGGACGTGCTGGAATTTGCCCATATTTAATGCACACACAATATTGCTGGCGTTGTCCGATGCCACAAATCCACAGGAGAGTCCAATTGGGGTAAGCCATTCCGCGATGATCTTCCTCAGTTGCCGTAAGAGGTTTTCAGCTGTGTGCGTATTCTGGAAACCGGTGATACAAAGCGTAGCCTGCCTAGGAAAGAGTTGGCGTTTGCGAGATGCTGCTACTGGTGCCGCCGCTGCTGTTCTTGCGGCGGGAGTCCATACATCTACCCAGTGGGCTGTCACAGTCATATAGTCCTGACCCTGCCCTGCTCCACTTGTCCACATGTCCGTGGTTAAGTGGACATTGGGTACAGCTGCATTTTTTAGGACACTGGTGACTCTTTTTCTGAGGTCTGTGTACATTTTTGGTATCGCCTGCCTAGAGAAATGGAACCTAGATGGTATTTGGTACCGGGGACACAGTACCTCCAACAAGTCTCTAGTTGGCTCTGCAGTAATGATGGATACCGGAACCACGTTTCTCACCACCCAGGATGCCAAGGCCTCAGTTATCCGCTTTGCAGTAGGATGACTGCTGTGATATTTCATCTTCCTCGCAAAGGACTGTTGAACAGTCAATTGCTTACTGGAAGTAGTACAAGTGGGCTTACGACTTCCCCTCTGGGATGACCATCGACTCCCAGCGGCAACAACAGCAGCGCCAGCAGCAGTAGGCGTTACACGCAAGGATGCATCGGAGGAATCCCAGGCAGGAGAGGACTCGTCAGAATTGCCAGTGACATGGCCTGCAGGACTATTGGCATTCCTGGGGAAGGAGGAAATTGACACTGAGGGAGTTGGTGGGGTGGTTTGCGTGAGCTTGGTTACAAGAGGAAGGGATTTACTGGTCAGTGGACTGCTTCCGCTGTCACCCAAAGTTTTTGAACTTGTCACTGACTTATTATGAATGCGCTGCAGGTGACGTATAAGGGAGGATGTTCCGAGGTGGTTAACGTCCTTACCCCTACTTATTACAGCTTGACAAAGGGAACACACGGCTTGACACCTGTTGTCCGCATTTCTGGTGAAATACCTCCACACCGAAGAGCTGATTTTTTTGGTATTTTCACCTGGCATGTCAACGGCCATATTCCTCCCACGGACAACAGGTGTCTCCCCGGGTGCCTGACTTAAACAAACCACCTCACCATCAGAATCCTCCTGGTCAATTTCCTCCCCAGCGCCAGCAACACCCATATCCTCCTCATCCTGGTGTACTTCAACACTGACATCTTCAATCTGACTATCAGGAACTGGACTGCGGGTGCTCCTTCCAGCACTTGCAGGGGGCGTGCAAATGGTGGAAGGCGCATGCTCTTCACGTCCAGTGTTGGGAAGGTCAGGCATCGCAACCGACACAATTGGACTCTCCTTGTGGATTTGGGATTTCGAAGAATGCACAGTTCTTTGCTGTGCTGCTTTTGCCAGCTTGAGTCTTTTCATTTTTCTAGCGAGAGGCTGAGTGCTTCCATCCTCATGTGAAGCTGAACCACTAGCCATGAACATAGGCCAGGGCCTCAGCCGTTCCTTGCCACTCCGTGTCGTAAATGGCATATTGGCAAGTTTACGCTTCTCCTCCGACAATTTTATTTTAGGTTTTGGAGTCCTTTTTTTCTGATATTTGGTGTTTTGGATTTGACATGCTCTGTACTATGACATTGGGCATCGGCCTTGGCAGACGACGTTGCTGGCATTTCATCGTCTCGGCCATGACTAGTGGCAGCAGCTTCAGCACGAGGTGGAAGTGGATCTTGATCTTTCCCTAATTTTGGAACCTCAACATTTTTGTTCTCCATATTTTAATAGGCACAACTAAAAGGCACCTCAGGTAAACAATGGAGATGGATACTAGTATACAATTATGGACTGCCTGCCGAGTGCAGACACAGAGGTAGCCACAGCCGTGAACTACCGTACTGTACTGTGTCTGCTGCTAATATAGACTGGTTGATAAAGAGATGTCTATGTAACTATGTATGTATAAAGAAGAAAGAAAAAAAAACCACGGTTAGGTGGTATACAATTATGGACGGACTGCCTGCCGAGTGCAGACACAGAGGTAGCCACAGCCGTGAACTACCGTACTGTACTGTGTCTGCTGCTAATATATAGACTGGTTGATAAAGAGATAGTATACTCGTAACTAGTATGTATGTATAAAGAAAGAAAAAAAAACCACGGTTAGGTGGTATATACAATTATGGACGGGCTGCCGAGTGCCGACACAGAGGTAGCCACAGCCGTGAACTACCGCACTGTACTGTGTCTGCTGCTAATATATAGACTGGTTGATAAAGAGATAGTATACTCGTAACTAGTATGTATGTATAAAGAAAGAAAAAAAAACCACGGTTAGGTGGTATATACAATTATGGACGGGCTGCCGAGTGCCGACACAGAGGTAGCCACAGCCGTGAACTACCGCACTGTACTGTGTCTGCTGCTAATATATAGACTGGTTGATAAAGAGATAGTATACTCGTAACTAGTATGTATGTATAAAGAAAGAAAGAAAAACCACGGTTAGGTGGTATATACAATTATGGACGGGCTGCCGAGTGCCGACACAGAGGTAGCCACAGCCGTGAACTACCGCACTGTACTGTGTCTGCTGCTAATATATAGACTGGTTGATAAAGAGATAGTATACTCGTAACTAGTATGTATGTATAAAGAAAGAAAAAAAAACCACGGTTAGGTGGTATATACAATTATGGACGGGCTGCCGAGTGCCGACACAGAGGTAGCCACAGCCGTGAACTACCGCACTGTACTGTGTCTGCTGCTAATATAGACTGGTTGATAAAGAGATAGTATACTCGTAACTAGTATGTATGTATAAAGAAAGAAAAAAAAACCACGGTTAGGTGGTATATACAATTATGGACGGGCTGCCGAGTGCCGACACAGAGGTAGCCACAGCCGTGAACTACCGCACTGTACTGTGTCTGCTGCTAATATATAGACTGGTTGATAAAGAGATAGTATACTCGTAACTAGTATGTATGTATAAAGAAAGAAAAAAAAACCACGGTTAGGTGGTATATACAATTATGGACGGGCTGCCGAGTGCCGACACAGAGGTAGCCACAGCCGTGAACTACCGCACTGTACTGTGTCTGCTGCTAATATATAGACTGGTTGATAAAGAGATAGTATACTCGTAACTAGTATGTATGTATAAAGAAAGAAAATAAAACCACGGTAGGTGGTATATACAATTAGGACGGGCTGCCGAGTGCCGACACAGAGGTAGCCACAGCCGTGAACTACCGCACTGTACTGTGTCTGCTGCTAATATAGACTGGTTGATAAAGAGATAGTATACTCGTAACTAGTATGTATGTATAAAGAAAGAAAAAAAAACCACGGTTAGGTGGTATATACAATTATGGACGGGCTGCCGAGTGCCGACACAGAGGTAGCCACAGCCGTGAACTACCGCACTGTACTGTGTCTGCTGCTAATATATAGACTGGTTGATAAAGAGATAGTATACTCGTAACTAGTATGTATGTATAAAGAAAGAAAAAAAAACCACGGTTAGGTGGTATATACAATTATGGACGGGCTGCCGAGTGCCGACACAGAGGTAGCCACAGCCGTGAACTACCGCACTGTACTGTGTCTGCTGCTAATATAGACTGGTTGATAAAGAGATAGTATACTCGTAACTAGTATGTATGTATAAAGAAAGAAAAAAAAAACACGGTTAGGTGGTATATACAATTATGGACGGGCTGCCGAGTGCCGACACAGAGGTAGCCACAGCCGTGAACTACCGCACTGTACTGTGTCTGCTGCTAATATATAGACTGGTTGATAAAGAGATAGTATACTCGTAACTAGTATGTATGTATAAAGAAAGAAAAAAAAACCACGGTTAGGTGGTATATACAATTATGGACGGCTGCCGAGTGCCGACACAGAGGTAGCCACAGCCGTGAACTACCGCACTGTACTGTGTCTGCTGCTAATATATAGACTGGTTGATAAAGAGATAGTATACTCGTAACTAGTATGTATGTATAAGAAAAGAAAAAAAAACCACGGTTAGGTGGTATATACAATTATGGACGGGCTGCCGAGTGCCGACACAGAGGTAGCCACAGCCGTGAACTACCGCACTGTACTGTGTCTGCTGCTAATATAGACTGGTTGATAAAGAGATAGTATACTCGTAACTAGTATGTATGTATAAAGAAAGAAAAAAAAACCACGGTTAGGTGGTATATACAATTATGGACGGGCTGCCGAGTGCCGACACAGAGGTAGCCACAGCCGTGAACTACCGCACTGTACTGTGTCTGCTGCTAATATATAGACTGGTTGATAAAGAGATAGTATACTCGTAACTAGTATGTATGTATAAAGAAAGAAAAAAAAACCACGGTTAGGTGGTATATACAATTATGGACGGGCTGCCGAGTGCCGACACAGAGGTAGTCACAGCCGTGAACTACCGCACTGTACTGTGTCTGCTGCTAATATATAGACTGGTTGATAAAGAGATAGTATACTCGTAACTAGTATGTATGTATAAAGAAAGAAAAAAAAACCACGGTTAGGTGGTATATACAATTATGGACGGGCTGCCGAGTGCCGACACAGAGGTAGCCACAGCCGTGAACTACCGCACTGTACTGTGTCTGCTGCTAATATAGACTGGTTGATAAAGAGATAGTATACTCGTAACTAGTATGTATGTATAAAGAAAGAAAAAAAAACCACGGTTAGGTGGTATATACAATTATGGACGGGCTGCCGAGTGCCGACACAGAGGTAGCCACAGCCGTGAACTACCGCACTGTACTGTGTCTGCTGCTAATATAGACTGGTTGATAAAGAGATAGTATACTCGTAACTAGTATGACTATAAAGAAAGAAAAAAAAACCACGGTTAGGTGGTATATACAATTATGGACGGGCTGCCGAGTGCCGACACAGAGGTAGCCACAGCCGTGAACTACCGCACTGTACTGTGTCTGCTGCTAATATATAGACTGGTTGATAAAGAGATAGTATACTCGTAACTAGTATGTATGTATAAAGAAAGAAAAAAAAACCACGGTTAGGTGGTATATACAATTATGGACGGGCTGCCGAGTGCCGACACAGAGGTAGCCACAGCCGTGAACTACCGCACTGTACTGTGTCTGCTGCTAATATAGACTGGTTGATAAAGAGATAGTATACTCGTAACTAGTATGTATGTATAAAGAAAGAAAAAAAAACCACGGTTAGGTGGTATATACAATTATGGACGGGCTGCCGAGTGCCGACACAGAGGTAGCCACAGCCGTGAACTACCGCACTGTACTGTGTCTGCTGCTAATATATAGACTGGTTGATAAAGAGATAGTATACTCGTAACTAGTATGTATGTATAAAGAAAGAAAAAAAAACCACGGTTAGGTGGTATATACAATTATGGACGGGCTGCCGAGTGCCGACACAGAGGTAGCCACAGCCGTGAACTACCGCACTGTACTGTGTCTGCTGCTAATATAGACTGGTTGATAAAGAGATAGTATACTCGTAACTAGTATGTATGTATAAAGAAAGAAAAAAAAAACACGGTTAGGTGGTATATACAATTATGGACGGGCTGCCGAGTGCCGACACAGAGGTAGCCACAGCCGTGAACTACCGCACTGTACTGTGTCTGCTGCTAATATATAGACTGGTTGATAAAGAGATAGTATACTCGTAACTAGTATGTATGTATAAAGAAAGAAAAAAAAACCACGGTTAGGTGGTATATACAATTATGGACGGGCTGCCGAGTGCCGACACAGAGGTAGCCACAGCCGTGAACTACCGCACTGTACTGTGTCTGCTGCTAATATATAGACTGGTTGATAAAGAGATAGTATACTCGTAACTAGTATGTATGTATAAAGAAAGAAAAAAAAACCACGGTTAGGTGGTATATACAATTATGGACGGGCTGCCGAGTGCCGACACAGAGGTAGCCACAGCCGTGAACTACCGCACTGTACTGTGTCTGCTGCTAATATAGACTGGTTGATAAAGAGATAGTATACTCGTAACTAGTATGTATGTATAAAGAAAGAAAAAAAAACCACGGTTAGGTGGTATATACAATTATGGACGGGCTGCCGAGTGCCGACACAGAGGTAGCCACAGCCGTGAACTACCGCACTGTACTGTGTCTGCTGCTAATATATAGACTGGTTGATAAAGAGATAGTATACTCGTAACTAGTATGTATGTATAAAGAAAGAAAAAAAAACCACGGTTAGGTGGTATATACAATTATGGACGGGCTGCCGAGTGCCGACACAGAGGTAGCCACAGCCGTGAACTACCGCACTGTACTGTGTCTGCTGCTAATATATAGACTGGTTGATAAAGAGATAGTATACTCGTAACTAGTATGTATGTATAAAGAAAGAAAAAAAAACCACGGTTAGGTGGTATATACAATTATGGACGGGCTGCCGAGTGCCGACACAGAGGTAGCCACAGCCGTGAACTACCGCACTGTACTGTGTCTGCTGCTAATATAGACTGGTTGATAAAGAGATAGTATACTCGTAACTAGTATGTATGTATAAAGAAAGAAAAAAAAACCACGGTTAGGTGGTATATACAATTATGGACGGGCTGCCGAGTGCCGACACAGAGGTAGCCACAGCCGTGAACTACCGCACTGTACTGTGTCTGCTGCTAATATAGACTGGTTGATAAAGAGATAGTATACTCGTAACTAGTATGACTATAAAGAAAGAAAAAAAAACCACGGTTAGGTGGTATATACAATTATGGACGGGCTGCCGAGTGCCGACACAGAGGTAGCCACAGCCGTGAACTACCGCACTGTACTGTGTCTGCTGCTAATATATAGACTGGTTGATAAAGAGATAGTATACTCGTAACTAGTATGTATGTATAAAGAAAGAAAAAAAAACCACGGTTAGGTGGTATATACAATTATGGACGGGCTGCCGAGTGCCGACACAGAGGTAGCCACAGCCGTGAACTACCGCACTGTACTGTGTCTGCTGCTAATATAGACTGGTTGATAAAGAGATAGTATACTCGTAACTAGTATGTATGTATAAAGAAAGAAAAAAAAACCACGGTTAGGTGGTATATACAATTATGGACGGGCTGCCGAGTGCCGACACAGAGGTAGCCACAGCCGTGAACTACCGCACTGTACTGTGTCTGCTGCTAATATATAGACTGGTTGATAAAGAGATAGTATACTCGTAACTAGTATGTATGTATAAAGAAAGAAAAAAAAACCACGGTTAGGTGGTATATACAATTATGGACGGGCTGCCGAGTGCCGACACAGAGGTAGCCACAGCCGTGAACTACCGCACTGTACTGTGTCTGCTGCTAATATATAGACTGGTTGATAAAGAGATAGTATACTCGTAACTAGTATGTATGTATAAAGAAAGAAAAAAAAACCACGGTTAGGTGGTATATACAATTATGGACGGGCTGCCGAGTGCCGACACAGAGGTAGCCACAGCCGTGAACTACCGCACTGTACTGTGTCTGCTGCTAATATAGACTGGTTGATAAAGAGATAGTATACTCGTAACTAGTATGTATGTATAAAGAAAGAAAAAAAAACCACGGTTAGGTGGTATATACAATTATGGACGGGCTGCCGAGTGCCGACACAGAGGTAGCCACAGCCGTGAACTACCGCACTGTACTGTGTCTGCTGCTAATATATAGACTGGTTGATAAAGAGATAGTATACTCGTAACTAGTATGTATGTATAAAGAAAGAAAAAAAAACCACGGTTAGGTGGTATATACAATTATGGACGGGCTGCCGAGTGCCGACACAGAGGTAGCCACAGCCGTGAACTACCGCACTGTACTGTGTCTGCTGCTAATATAGACTGGTTGATAAAGAGATAGTATACTCGTAACTAGTATGTATGTATAAAGAAAGAAAAAAAAACCACGGTTAGGTGGTATATACAATTATGGACGGGCTGCCGAGTGCCGACACAGAGGTAGCCACAGCCGTGAACTACCGCACTGTACTGTGTCTGCTGCTAATATATAGACTGGTTGATAAAGAGATAGTATACTCGTAACTAGTATGTATGTATAAAGAAAGGAAAAAAAAACCACGGTTAGGTGGTATATACAATTATGGACGGGCTGCCGAGTGCCGACACAGAGGTAGCCACAGCCGTGAACTACCGCACTGTACTGTGTCTGCTGCTAATATATAGACTGGTTGATAAAGAGATAGTATACTCGTAACTAGTATGTATGTATAAAGAAAGGAAAAAAAACCACGGTTAGGTGGTATATACAATTATGGACGGGCTGCCGAGTGCCGACACAGAGGTAGCCACAGCCGTGAACTACCGCACTGTACTGTGTCTGCTGCTAATATAGACTGGTTGATAAAGAGATAGTATACTCGTAACTAGTATGTATGTATAAAGAAAGAAAAAAAAACCACGGTTAGGTGGTATATACAATTATGGACGGGCTGCCGAGTGCCGACACAGAGGTAGCCACAGCCGTGAACTACCGCACTGTACTGTGTCTGCTGCTAATATAGACTGGTTGATAAAGAGATAGTATACTCGTAACTAGTATGACTATAAAGAAAGAAAAAAAAACCACGGTTAGGTGGTATATACAATTATGGACGGGCTGCCGAGTGCCGACACAGAGGTAGCCACAGCCGTGAACTACCGCACTGTACTGTGTCTGCTGCTAATATATAGACTGGTTGATAAAGAGATAGTATACTCGTAACTAGTATGTATGTATAAAGAAAGAAAAAAAAACCACGGTTAGGTGGTATATACAATTATGGACGGGCTGCCGAGTGCCGACACAGAGGTAGCCACAGCCGTGAACTACCGCACTGTACTGTGTCTGCTGCTAATATAGACTGGTTGATAAAGAGATAGTATACTCGTAACTAGTATGTATGTATAAAGAAAGAAAAAAAAACCACGGTTAGGTGGTATATACAATTATGGACGGGCTGCCGAGTGCCGACACAGAGGTAGCCACAGCCGTGAACTACCGCACTGTACTGTGTCTGCTGCTAATATATAGACTGGTTGATAAAGAGATAGTATACTCGTAACTAGTATGTATGTATAAAGAAAGAAAAAAAAAACCACGGTTAGGTGGTATATACAATTATGGACGGGCTGCCGAGTGCCGACACAGAGGTAGCCACAGCCGTGAACTACCGCACTGTACTGTGTCTGCTGCTAATATATAGACTGGTTGATAAAGAGATAGTATACTCGTAACTAGTATGTATGTATAAAGAAAGAAAAAAAAACCACGGTTAGGTGGTATATACAATTATGGACGGGCTGCCGAGTGCCGACACAGAGGTAGCCACAGCCGTGAACTACCGCACTGTACTGTGTCTGCTGCTAATATAGACTGGTTGATAAAGAGATAGTATACTCGTAACTAGTATGTATGTATAAAGAAAGAAAAAAAAACCACGGTTAGGTGGTATATACAATTATGGACGGGCTGCCGAGTGCCGACACAGAGGTAGCCACAGCCGTGAACTACCGCACTGTACTGTGTCTGCTGCTAATATATAGACTGGTTGATAAAGAGATAGTATACTCGTAACTAGTATGTATGCATAAAGAAAGAAAAAAAAACCACGGTTAGGTGGTATATACAATTATGGACGGGCTGCCGAGTGCCGACACAGAGGTAGCCACTGCCGTGAACTACCGCACTGTACTGTGTCTGCTGCTAATATATAGACTGGTTGATAAAGAGATAGTATACTCGTAACTAGTATGTATGTATAAAGAAAGAAAAAAAAACCACTGTTAGGTGGTATATACAATTATGGACGGGCTGCCGAGTGCCGACACAGAGGTAGCCACAGCCGTGAACTACCGCACTGTACTGTGTCTGCTGCTAATATAGACTGGTTGATAAAGAGATAGTATACTCGTAACTAGTATGTATGTATAAAGAAAGAAAAAAAAACCACGGTTAGGTGGTATATACAATTATGGACGGGCTGCCGAGTGCCGACACAGAGGTAGCCACAGCCGTGAACTACCGCACTGTACTGTGTCTGCTGCTAATATAGACTGGTTGATAAAGAGATAGTATACTACTAATATTATATATACTGGTGGTCAGGTCACTGGTCACTAGTCACACTGGCAGTGGCACTCCTGCAGCAAAAGTGTGCACTGTTTAATTTTAATATAATATTATGTACTCCTGGCTCCTGCTATAACCTATAACTGGCACTGCAGTGCTCCCCAGTCTCCCCCACAATTATAAGCTGTGTGAGCTGAGCACAGTCAGATATATATATACATTGATGCAGCACACTGGGCTGAGCAGTGCACACAGATATGGTATGTGACTGAGTCACTGTGTGTATCGTTTTTTTCAGGCAGAGAACGGATATATTAAATAAAACAAACAACTGCACTGTCTGGTGGTCACTGTGGTCGTCAGTCACTAAACTCTGCACTCTCTTCTACAGTATCACAGCCTCAGGTCAATCTCTCTCTCTCTCTCTCAACCCTAATCTAAATGGAGAGGACGCCAGCCACGTCCTCTCCCTATCAATCTCAATGCACGTGTGAAAATGGCGGCGACGCGCGGCTCCTTATATAGAATCCGAGTCTCGCGATAGAATCCGAGCCTCGCGAGAATCCGACAGCGTCATGATGACGTTCGGGCGCGCTCGGGTTAACCGAGCAAGGCGGGAAGATCCGAGTCGCTCGGACCCGTGAAAAAAAACATGAAGTTCGGGCGGGTTCGGATTCAGAGAAACCGAACCCGCTCATCTCTAATACAGTATCAAGGTTTTACCAAAGTCTAGGAGGGAAACATTCTCCAAATGAAGAGAAGCAAAAAGACACGAGGACATGCACTGAGACTGGAGGGGGGGGGGGCAGGGCCGGTTCTGGGGCTCTGTGCGCCCCGGGCGGCAATAGGGGGTGTGGCTTCGTACAGGGGGCGTGGTCATTTATGCCCCCTGTACAGTCTGAAATGATGTGCGGTGCGCAATGACGTCATCGCGCACCGCACAGTAAATGACCTGTCCACAAAGGGAAACTAGACGCGTACAGTGGCAGCGGGGGGCAGCGGGGGGCACAGCAGCACCGGATCTTGCCCTGGTACGGCGCCCTCCGGAAGGCGGCGCCCTGGGCAAAAGTCCTGCTTGCCCGTGGCAAGATCCGCTACTGGGGGGTTTCAGGGGAAATTTGAGGAAAAATTACTTCACAGAAAGGGTAGTGGACAAGTGGAATAGCCTCCCATCAGAGGTGGTAGAGGCTAAGAATGTAGAGCAATTTAAACATGCATGGGATAGACATAAGGATATCCTTACAAAGAAATAAGGATGAAATAAGGTTTGAGATAAAAGTATGGTAAAAAAAGGGGCAGACTGGATGGGCCAAGTGGTTCTTATCTGCCGCCACATTCTATGTTTCACCCGGTCTTAACATTGTGATGACGGGTATGGGTCATTAGGTTGACCACTATTGTTTGACATGCATTAGGTCGACATGATCACTAGGTCGACATGAATAAGGTCGACATGGGAGAGGTCGACATGAGTTTTTTTACTTTTTTGTGTAATTTTCCTCGTAAAGTGACGGGGAACCCCAATTAGTCACCGTGTCCCCTCGCATGGCTCGCAAGCTTCGGGCAAGGTGCCTCGCTTCACTACCGCTGCACTCGACACAGGTTACCATTCCCAATCGTAGTCCACGTGGATCATAAAGTATGAAAAAGTTTTTAAAAAAAGTGAAAAACTCATGTCAACCTCATTCCATGTCGACTTAGTGACCATGTTGACCTAATGCATGGCGACCAATAGTGGTCGACCTAATGACTGTCGACCTAAGTGTTGTCGACCTAATGACCGAATCCCTTTTTGCAAAACAAGACTGCAGAGCTGTCGCTCACTCTGCGCCTGCTCTGTTACAAAGCACATTCCTCCTAACACAAGACTGTACTGCGGGCGGCTAGAGTACAATGGACATATTATATTTAGTTAAATAAAAACACTCCAATTATTTAAATGTAGATTCAGCCCAGCCTTACACTGCCTGTGAGATATACTGGGCCTCATTTTGAGTTGTACATTATGATTAGTCCATCTCTGAGGTGCGAAATTGTCCTTGTTTTATTGTGTATTAGTGGCAAAAGAATACAAAATATAGAGATCCACGTTACGTAAGTGGCACTAGTGGCCCCTGGTGGTTACACCCTGAGAGGTGGATTAGAGCATGCAAGTGCTACTGAAGTACAGCAAGGGTGTGTGCACATAAAGTAACATGCCTCTTGGATGGGGCTGTCAAGAACGTGGACAGGCCAAGGGTACTGTAAGGCATGGTTAAATTGTGGGTGACGTAGACACGCCCCCTCACCATATATTTTTTCTCTCTTACATCCTAGAGGATGCTGGGGACTCCGTAAGAACCATGGGGTATAGACGGGCTCCGCATGAGACATGGGCACTCTAAGACTTTAGAATGGGTGTGCACTGGCTCCTCCCTCTATGCCCCTCCTCCAGACCACAGTTAGATCATGTGCCCAGAGGAGACTGGATGCACTGCAGGGGAGCGCTACTGAGTTTCTCTGAAAAGACTTTTGTTAGGTTTTTTATTTTCAGGGAGCTCTGCTGGCAACAGATAACAAATAAAAAATAAAGAAAAGTCTTTTTGAGATTTATCTGGAGTTTTCTGCATAAGGATACAGAAGTCCTTTGTATGGATCAAGCTATGGATATGCATCAAGTTTAAAATCCTAAGATTTAGTTATATGAGTGTGCTTTTTATGGACATTTCTTCAATTTTTACACACTAACAGGACATCGCTCTTACATGTCAAATGGTGGTTTGGTTTTATAACCACACGCCAGCAAGCCATTCCAGCTGTGCCTGAGAGATAAAAGATAAAAGAACGGACATTTGGAGCCCACTTTTGAGACCGAATCAGACTGGGACTGTAACATTTGCATTCCTAATATATGGAATCATTGTGACATTGTGATATAAATTCCTGTGGTATTATACCCAGACCTTTTTGGACTATATACCAAGAGGGTGCGCACAGTTGCTTACCATTGTTGTTATTTCGAGTATTTGTGGTAGTTGGGATCACCCTAGCTTCTGCTGCTGCACTTTTGAGTTGGGGCGCTGTTTTATGAATTTCTGTTGTATTAAAACTGCTGGCAACAGGCTCCCTGCTTCATGGGACTGAGGGGAGAGAAGCAGACCTACTATACTGATAGGCTCTGCTTCTTAGGCTAAAGGACACCATTAGCTCCAGAGGGTCGGAACACAGGTGTCGTCCTCGCTGTTCGTCCCGGAGCCGCGCCACCGTCCTCCTCACAGAGCCGGAAGATAGAAGCCGGGTAAGAATATGAAGTAAGAAGACAACATAGGCGGCAGAAGACTTCAGTTCTTCAGAGAGGTACCGCGCAGAGGTCGCGCTGCACGCCATTGCTCCCACACACACACAGGCACAGCAAGGGTGCAGGGCGCAGGGGGGGCGCCCTGGGCAGAAATAATTACCTCAAATAACACTGGCACCATTGTTAGATACTGCGGAGGCAGTATATTATAAAACCCCCGCCAATATAAAAAAATGAGCGGAACTGAAGCCTGCCGTCGAGGGGGCGGGGCTTGATCCTCCAGCACTAACCAGCGCCATTATTCTCCACAGCATGCTGCAGAGACGCTGCTCCCGGACTCTCCCCTGCTGAACCAAGTAACAGGGGACAAAAAACGAGGGGGGGGGCACATTTATTTGGCGCAAATCATATATATAAAAAAGCCCTTTATAGGCAGGCACTGTGTTTTCAGTGTCTAGTGGCGCTGGGTGTGTGCTGGCATACTCTCTCTCTCTGTCTCTCCAAAGGGCCTTATTGGGAGGCTTTTCCAATATTCATAGATCCCACTGTGTGTGGGGGTGTCAGTACGTGTGTGTCGACATGTCTGAAGCGGAAGGCTCATCTAGGGAGGATGCAGAGCAGATAGTGGTGGTGTCTCAGTCGGCACAGCCGACACCTGATTGGTTGGACATGTGGAATGTGTTAAATGCTAATGTGATTTTATTACATAAGAGATTGGATAAAGCAGAGTCCAAGGACAAAGCAGGGAGTCAATCCATGGCTTTGACTGTGTCACAAGACCCTTCAGGGTCCCATAAACGTCCCATTTCCCAGATAGCAGACACTGATACCGACACGGATTCTGACTCCAGTGTCGACTATGATGATGCGAGGTTACACCCAAGAGTGGCCAAGAGTATTCAATATATGATTATTGCAATAAAAGATGTTTTACATATCACAGAGGACCCTTCTGTCCCTGACACGAGGGTCTGCATGTTTAATGAAAAGAAACCTGAGGTAACGTTTCCCCCATCTCAAAGGCTTGGGAAACTCCAGACAAGAGACTGCAGGTTCCCAAGAGAATTATTATGGCGTATCCTTTCCCCTCAAAGGACAGGTTATGGTGGGAATCCTCGCCCATGGTGGACAAGGCCGTAATGCGCTTATCCAAAAAGGTGGCGCTACCGTCCCCGGACACGGCGGCCCTAAAGGATCCTGCGGATCGCAGACAGGAAAGTACCTTAAAATCAATTTACGCGCATATGGGAGCCCTACTCAGGCCTGCAGTAGCGTCGGCATGGGTTGGTAGCGCAATTGCAGCGTGGGTAGATAACTTGTCATCGGACATTGACACCTTAGATAAGGATAGTATTTTGTTGACCTTGGGTCACATTAAGGACGCAGCGTTATATATGAGAGAGGCTGCGCGAGATATTGGGCTGTTGGGTTCACGAGCCAATGCCATGGCAGTTTCTGCTAGAAGGTCCCTGTGGACCCGTCAATGGTCGGGTGATGCTGATTCAAAGAGACTTATGGAGGCTTTGCCTTACAAAGGTGAAGTTTTATTTGGGGAGGGCCTCGGGGACCTGGTTTCCACAGCTACCGCGGGTA
This sequence comes from Pseudophryne corroboree, assembly GCF_028390025.1. Lineage (NCBI taxonomy): Eukaryota > Metazoa > Chordata > Amphibia > Anura > Myobatrachidae > Pseudophryne > Pseudophryne corroboree. Next base: position 989,880,832 of record NC_086445.1, read on the forward strand.
AGTCTTCTTTTTTGCCTTATGTTCCCCCACAGCATAAGAAAACACCTCAATACCAGATGCAGTCCTTTCGGTCGCATAAGTTCAGAAAGGGTCGGGGCTCTTCCTTCCTCGCCAGGGGAAAAGGTAGAGGGAAAAGAACACCAGCTACAGCCAGTTCCCAGGAACAAAAATCCTCCCCGGCCTCTACAAAATCCACCGCATGACGCTGGGGCTCCGCTGGGGAAGTCCGCACCGGTGGGGGCACGTCTTTGTCTCTTCAGCCAGGTCTGGGTTCAGTCGGATTTGGATCCTTGGGTGATCGACATTGTATCCCAAGGCTACAAACTGGAGTTTGAAGAGGTGCCTCCACACCGATTTTTCAAATCGGCCTTGCCAGCTTCTGCCCCAGAGAGGAAAATAGTTTCAGCTGCCATACAAAAGCTGTGTCAACAGCAGGGGATTATCAAGGTTCCCCTAGGACAACGGGAAAAAGGGTTTTATTCAACCCTATTTGTGGTCCTGAAGCCGGATGGCTCGGTCAGACCTATCCTGAATCTAAAATCCCTAAATCTATATTTGAAAAGGTTCAAATTCAAGATGGAATCTCTCCGGGCAGTGATCTCCAGCCTGGAAGGGGGGGATTTTATGGTGTCACTAGACATAAAGGATGCATACCTTCATGTCCCCATATATCCTCCTCATCAGGCGTACCTGAGATTCGCTGTACAGGATTGTCATTACCAGTTTCAGCCGTTGCCGTTTGGGCTTTCCACGGGCCCGAGAATTTTCACCAAGGTTATGGCGGAAATGATGGTGCTCCTGTGCAGGCAGGGGGTCACAATTATCCCATACTTGGACGATCTCCTGATAAAGGCAAGATCGAGAGATCAGTTACTAAAGACCGTGTCTCTCTCCCTGAGAGTACTACAACAACACGGCTGGATTCTAAATCTGCCGAAGTCGCAGTTGGTTCCGACGACTCGGCTGTCATTTTTGGGCATGGTTCTGGACACGGAAAAAAAGAGGGTTTTTCTCCCAATGGAAAAAGCCCAGGAACTCCAGAGCATGGTCAAGGACCTGCTAAAACCAAAAAGAGTGTCAGTTCATCAATGCACTCGAGTATTGGGAAAAATGGTGGCGGCCTACGAGGCCATTCCGTTCGGCAGGTTCCATGCAAGAACTTTTCAGTGGGACCTTCTGGACAAATGGTCAGGGTCCCATCTACAGATACATCAGAGTATAAGCCTGTCCCCCAAGGCCAGGGTCTCTCTCCTGTGGTGGCTCCAGAGTGCTCACCTTCTAGAGGGTCGCAGGTTCGGCATTCAAGATTGGGTTCTTGGGACCACGGACGCGAGCCTCCGAGGGTGGGGAGCTGTCACACAAGGAAGAAATTTTCAGGGAATCAGTGCAATTGCACACCCAGCACGGCCTGGGCAGGAGAGAGGGGCTGCTACACTGAGCAGCGGCAGTCTCTCCTCTCTCTCCCTTCCCAACATGCAAATGACCAAGGCCCTCACTGGGCCCTTCCAACTGACTGGGCATGGGTAAAGAATACCGGCCCCCACTCCCTCTTGGTGCCCCTGCCCCTGGAGATACAGCCTATTCTGAGTAGGCTGCTTACCCAGATATGATTTTTACGAGGTATATCTCTTGTGGGTGCTAATCTCTGGTTCAAAGGTAAGTTGTGGTGGTGATCCTCAGCAATAGTTTTTGCAAGTTTCACAAAGGGAATATATATTTTTTTTAAAAAGCCTGTGTGGCCACTCACCCACCCGAGTAGTGAAGACAGAACAAGTGCTTATTGCCTGGACAGGTTACTGCTAATGCAGGTGGTAACTAGCCCTGTGCTATAGCACGGTTGCTACCCCTAACAACATGGGCATAGTGTGCTAGTGTAATAAATGTAAAAAAAAAAAAAGGAGTTTTATTTGTGACACTACAAGTCCCAGCATACAGTACCTTGCCAACCTTTACATTAAGTTAAGCATCCTGACGCTTGTAGATCTATATAACATAATATAATATAATATAATATAATAACTATATAAGTGCTACAGTATTATGCAATTTGCTTATGTTTTCTCAAAATGCGTCCAAATGACACAACGTTTTTCATTTTTACCTTCAATTGAAATGAATGGGCTATTGAAATGAATGAGAGAATCTCTGAACATACATATATTATTAAATGTATACCTCCCAACTGTCCCGATTCCAGCGGGACAGTCACGCTATTTGGACACTGTCCCACCCGCGGGTTGTCGGTGTCCGCCGGGCAGGGGGGGGCAGTTGGGAGATCCTGTGATCACCGCTGCTCTGCAAAGCAGCCGGTGATCACTGAATTAGATCTAAACAGTGCTGGGGGTGAGGCGGGGGCTGCTCAGGGAGCACTGGGCACGCCCCCAAAATGACAAAAACGAGGTCGTGCAATGAGGCCCTGCCCCTTCTTTGGAAGCCCCGCACCCTTTCCGGACGCAGCGTGCGGCAGAACCCGCTTTCATCATTTTAAAAGTTGGGAGGTATGTTAAATGCATAAATACAATTGGCTATGGACCATTGGCGTTTCTACCATGGGTGTAATGTGTGCGGTTCACACGTGCCCCTGAGTCCAGGGGGGCCCACACCGCACACTTTGCCCCCATGCTGTGTTAAAACGTACCTTTTCGGAGTTCCGCGACGGGCGCTTAAGCTGCAGCAGTCGCTGCAAAAATCCATCCCACAATGGCCACCGCACATGCACAGTAGCAAATTAGTCACCGGAACATGTTTTCCAAGTCTCCTCACAGAATCACAAGTAAAATATTTAGCTCCACCAATGGATCTTTTAAAATGTGTCAGTGAGCAATGAACACACCTGTGCCCCTGCTAGGTGACCTGGAAAACGGTTGCGGAAGACTGAGCTAGGGTACCAATGGTCTAGAAGATAAAACTTTGGGTGATAAGCTCCAGGGACAGATAGTAGAACTTTTTTTTTTTTTTATTAATAGGTACTTACAATTGTTCCCCAAATATCACTGCCACTATCCAAATATTTTGACATCACCCACCTAAAATACTTGTGCTTTGTTCAATATATAGCTATATGATAAGGCAGACTGTCATTTCCCATCTCAATATATTTGATTATATTCAAAGATGAGCAAATATGACTTCTACAAGTTATATTTTCAAAGTTCAAGAGATACTCAGGAGGCAGGAAAAGCATTACCTAGTAGCCATTGCTGGTCTCCTTATAGAAAGATAAGCGGCGCAATATAGGGGGAGCGTTATAACGCCTAAAGAGGACTGGTGGAAGTTTGGCTCCATAGCAACCAATCAGAATCTAGTTACTATTTATCTAGTACATTCCATAAAATGGTAGCAACAGTAGAATCTAATTGCTATTTCACACCGCTACTTGTCTTCTTTAGACCATTAGACAAATCTTCACCATAGTCTTAAGGGCCCCATACACTACAACGATATGTCTGAGGCTGAAGTCGGAGGCGATTTCCCTTGAACTCTCCCGGGAGCTTCCCGGGAGTGGTTCCATACGATTTGGTACATTTTGCATGCGATATATCGCATGCGATCCCAGCCATGCCTGCGTGAACCGACATATCACGAGTGCAACACTAACGATCTAGGGGAGCCGATCCTACCCTCATGGAAACGCGCATCGGATCGGAAACGCATCCAAAAGCCCGATTTCACGCAATATATCGGCCCGAATGCCCGAAATTGGATGAAATCGGGTATTATCGTTCTAGTGTATGGGGCCCTTTAGGCTATAATATAAAGCCCTAAATGCAGACTTTGAACAGTGAACGAGTTGGTGGGGTGCACCATGAGGCATAAATTCCAATTCTGTTGTGACATCATCATTATTATCATCATCATCATCATCATCATCATCTTTGTCCTCGTCGGTTTATAGAAATTTCTTGATAAATGATAGCTAGATGCTGACTGCTTTCTATGGGAAACTTCTCAATTTGTACTTTTTGGGAGGTTTAATACATCTCCCCCTAGTTATTTAAAAAAGTAAGACCACCTTCATCTGAAATGTGCATAATGAAAAAGGATGTTTTCTGTAAATCCAATTCTCTTACAATGCTAGATACACACACTACCAGCGTACCTAACCATAAAGCTATAGACTTTTTTTTATAGTAATTCAAAACATGTTACTATGCAGAGATGGCAAGTCAGGGGGGACACATACGAAGGACTCTAAAACATCACCAGCCATCTGAAGGGGATATGGTTACAATACCGGCGCTCGGGATCCTGTCGTTCAGCATACCAACGCGGATCCCGGCCGCCGGTGAAGCATACCCAATGCATCTGAGCGGGACAGTCTTCAAAGACAATTACTTTAATAGTACTAATGAGTGTATCCAACTAACAAAGAGATAGAGACAGAAACTGGTCAGTGATGAGGTGCACAGTTAGGACCATGGTTAGTCAAGGGGCTGACTGGGGCTATAATTCAGCCCTGGCATCGCTGTAAAAGGGGTTGTGGCAGCACCTCATGGGGCTGCGTACAACACAACCCCCCCCCCTCCTTCAACTAAACATGCTGGGACAGGGCTGTTCAGCCAAGCCTTCATACTACCTGTTCTCTTCATCATCCTATTCATGCATTGTCCACCTCCTCTTTCTCATGTGTTTTTATCAGAGCTGTAGCAAGGGGTGTGCGACCATTGGCTCTCCAGGCAGTTTCCCTGCAGTCTGCACCACCGCTCGGTGCATCCTCAGTATGCTCCAGGCCACCCCGTTACACTGCTGGTGTTATTCTTGATAAATAATATAGGTGTCTGCTGTTTTTTATTATATTTCTTGTTTTGTTTTTGTTTTTTGTTTATGTTGTTAAGTTTTCACATTTGTCTCACCACGCCATAGTGTGAATCTAGTGTGAGGCCAGAGTTCACCCCAGGTAACACAGATCCAGTCAAACCAATTGCAAATTCCACTATACATAGTTGGTCTTGTAGACTACTGCCTGACCTACTGCCTGACCCACAAACATATGTACTAACATCTGGAAATTTGCAGCAGAGTATTCTCTCATCTACAGTTATTCTTAAAACTTGATGACAATTTTTTATAAATTAGTATTTTACAATTGCATGGCTCCTTTCCTCCTTATGTACAGTATTTCTTCATTTTTTAAGCGTTAATGACTTTCTGAATTACCGAAAGGACCTTTTCTAAAAAAATTCCAGTTGCTGCCTCTGTTCATAGTTTGACATATAAACCAATTTCATGGGTTCTCTGTGGCTTTACTGTAGCAGATTAGAAGAAATTGGGTTACCAGCAATTAATCTCCCACAGAAGGTCTCCTTGTAATGCCGGTAATCTCTGAATTTCTCATTGATTTAAGCTATAGAAAGGATGTTCACCAAGGATCATTCTTATAAGGAGAGGAATGCTCTAACGTTGCGAAAATCGGTGGTTTACATGAGAAGTATACAACCGTAGTCATTTAAAGAACCGCACAATCCCCAAGCCAGCTTGATGCCACCTGCGCATGTTTGTATGTACCTAGATGCTGGTAGTCTGACATGATATAGCATTGCCTTCTACTCTTGGCAAGGACTCCTCTCTACTACCATTGCCCTAGGTCCCAATTGCCTATTCTACTGATCATTTCAAGCTAACAAAGGCCAAACATGGCACAGGCTGCTTTATCCAAGAGTTCAATGACATATGCATACTTTTATTTTGCTATACATTTTAGTGACCCAAATCAGGCATGACCTTGCTGTTCCTCTCTCAGGTCGAGCAGTTAGATTACGAAAAGGTCTATTGTAGCTAGGGTGGCCAATTCCGGGATCGGGATCAGCGGGATCCCGGGATTTAGGCCAAAAGACAGACGGGATTGAATCCCAGGATTGGAAGCTCCAAACTTGGGGATTGAGGGAACAGCGTTGAGCGTCCTCAGGATGCTCAGACGCTGCCCGGCTCCCTCCCGGCTCCCCCTGCGCACGCCGTAGCGTGACCTCTAACTCTGATCTCATGCTGCGCAGTCACTCACCAGGCCATCACCCGCTGCCGAGCCCGGAAAGTCCGCCGCGAAGGTGGTCAAAGTTTATCCTACCCACCCGCCCCAGCAGTTAGGTGAGTTATGTGTGCGGGTGGGGAGAGGCGAGCGGGGAGGGGATGGGCAGATTTAAAGTAAAAAAGCCTATCCCGGGAATCCCAGGATTGACCATTTTTCAATCCCAATACTCATGATTGAAAAAATATCCTGGGATTGGCCACCCTAATTGTGGCCTTGGGATGCAGTCCTCTTCGTCTCTCCAAGCTCAACAATGGACCTATCTACAGTATTCTCAGATCATCATCTAACATCACTATCGTTTTGAAGGCCACAGTAATTATAGGTATTGCTAAAGTGGTCCCACAATTTAAAAGATCAATATGATACTTCAAAAACAATTAATGCTGAATTTGCTGTTAACAACAGGTAAATTGCATAAACCAAGCTTGTCAGCTCTGTGGTTAACCTCAGAGCTGACAAGCTTGGTTTATAATTACCGTATAAGGTTTATCTGCCAACTACTTTGATATTCAGATCCCTAATTCAGACCCCTGATGAAGTCCATTGGATGAAACGCGTTGGTTGTTCTCTACAGATATGAAGTCATCATGCATTTATCTATGTGATTCTGAGAAGTAATTGGATTAGAAATCCTACTCCAACAAACAAACAAACACATTTTATATGCTTTTAAAAGATGTATATATCTGTATTGTGGAAGTACTGTACTATATGTATTGATGACACAGCAATTATATAGAATGGGATCCACTGTATATGTGAATACATTGGATTTTATATAAAAACTTGTGGTCATAAGAATTTGGAGACTAAGACCGGAAAAATTGATTTTAATAAGTACAACCATATAAAGCTCCGTTGGGAATCTTTTTGTTTGCATTTTCTCTTTGTACCTTGCCTAGCAGAGGGTACCTCCCGAGGTAAAGCTCACTATTAGCGCAGAATTAAGGCTTAATCGTGTGTGTGTGTGTGTGTGTGTGTGTGTGTGTGTGTGTGTGTGTGTGTGTATATATAGGTTATGTATCCCTTATCCAAAATTCAAAATCACACATTTTTGGGTCCTCTACTGAGATAATGACATATATATTATATATTATGTGTATATATAGATATATTATATAGATATATAACATAATATATATGTATATGTGTCATTATCTCAGTAGGGGAACTAAAATGTGTGGTTTTGAATTTTGGATAAGGGATACTCAACCTGTATGTATGTGTGTGTGTGTGTGTGTGTGTGTGTGTGTGTGTGTGTGTGTGTATATATATATATATATATATATATAAATATATATATATGTGTGTGTGTATTAGTATTGTATTCCATTAGAATACTTCATAAGTTTGTATGTTCCCTATCATACATTACACAGGAAACACCATTGAAAACAGTAACTGTTAAAACGACAGAGAAAAAGAAAGATAAACACTTTTTTATATTATATATTTTTTTATTTCTGCAGCATTATGTGTAAAATACATTACTTTTGACTTTCTACATGTTGTACTATCCTGCAGATATTACGGTACAAATTCAAATATGTTAGAAAAGAAAAAAATATATATGTATATCTTTTTGTAGTTCAAAAATATAAGCATTAAATATATTGAACATATTAAAATGTGATATTTAATTTCAGTTATTATTTAAATGGAAGCTGAGCGATAAAAACCAAGGTTTGTTCTCCTCTGTATTGTTCTGCTCGGTATTTGATGAGAATATCTGCTCCATGGTAACAAGATTCGCTTCATAGAGAGAGAGACTCACTTTCCACACTGGGCTTCTTGTGTCAGCCAGGCGAGCTTGTCAGTGAATAGAAAACGTGAGAGGATTTCAGCACTGATAAAACGCATAGAGAAGAGAAATGGTGAATATTCCTATCACTGTGTATTTATTTAAAGGTTTCCTGTTTGTACATCACTGGTAAAAAATGTGATACAAAAAAACACCACTATCAGAAGCCAATGTAATATAGTTCTCTTTTATTTTATTTAGATTTTGTTAATTTTTTTTTCATGTGTTTTCTCTTTTTGTATCAATTAAATAATAAAAAAAGGAAAGCAGTGCTCTTTCTTTTCTGCTGCCTTATGGTTGAAATACGGCACATATGAGTGCTGTGGCTAGGCTTGTTTCGTTTTTACTGAGAGGCATGAACTGTGGTGTAAAGAAGTAAGTAAAGAAAACAAAAGTATGTACAGTAATGGATGTGATAGTCATTTGTACTCAGTAATAAGCAGACACTCTATACTAGAGTCACAACCAAGTGCTTTAGGGATGGCCATCAACCATTGGTGGTTTGCCAGAGATTGTCGATGGGTTTCTCATCGACGGCATAAGTACAATGGCATGCGTGCAATGGGTGTTCCCCCCCCCCCCCCATTTCACAGGTGGTCATGTACGGCGCTTTGCCTTGATCCCACCCCCCGTCTTGTGGATTAACCTCACCTCCTTCCCTAATTGGTCCACCTCCTTCATAGGCCTGCCCCACTTCCCTGACTAGCTCACCACCTTCACAGCGCCCCCACACACACCTTCTACAGAGTTTAGTGCTTCAGGCCCGTGACTTCTGCCATGTCCCCTGCTGCATATACCTGCTACCACCGGCGATTACAGTCATGGATCCACCATCCAATCACATCTGCCTGACTGACGGGGTCATGCTTTTATGTGGGCTGAAGGCACAACCCTGTCAAAGAGGCAGATGTACTGGTGCCTCTTCTCATTTTTTTCAATGGGCTTTAACTGCCTGTGGCTTGGCACCATCCCCCACTTCATCCAGTTTATACCACAGCCCCCCGCAAGCATCCAGGCCCCATAGCAATTGCAACCTCTGTACCTTCTATAGTTACGCTACTGAATCCTGAGGTTATCATACCAAGCAGCCGGAAAACGTCTGACCGGCCCAATTATTTCATAGTCATAGTGTGTACCTAGCGTAATCATAAATTCAACTTATTTCCTGCACACTTATTTAAGGAACAGTATAATTCCCCCATTTGCTCCCAAACACTGGAAAATGGACAAAAGCTTTGATTTATACAAATCGGTTTAATCCATGATTTAACCAGTTTGTCTGTATGACAGGTTTTAATCATTTTCCAGTGTTTGGGAGCAAGTGGTTGATTGTCATTTGCTTTCATCCATTACCAGATCTTTATTCCAACCATCCAGATCTGGAATCCCCCTCTCCCTCCCCATGGTCAATAAAAAATTTTTTGGGTATATCATCATCTTCCCTAGCCGTCTCCCATCATTTCTCCCTTCATTTACCTCTTCTCTTGTGGTTATGCCCTTCCCCCTTGGCATTGCTCTCTCCACTCTTAAAGCAGAGTGCAGCAAAGTGTTGTTCACGGGGCAACTTGTCATTAATCCCCCTCCTGTAGCAGAGATCAGCCTAACTGCGTTTAGGGGGTGGGGTAATACTGAGTTCCCCTCATTCGCACTTTGAATTTTTGGAATCCTTCATTCACCGTCAGTGTATGCAGCAGGGTGAAGTGATTCCCTAGGAAGTTGGCAGGGTATGTGAGATCAACCAACTCTTCCAAGGATGTCGGGACTACCCAAATATCATGAGTCTCCATCACCTTCTGGGAATGTAGGTGAGTGTGGTCCACATCTACCCCATAGTGCCTCATGCTCGATGTAAAAGCAAAGCTTTCATTTCCACTGTTGTCCTCCAGACAATGATAAATAGATCATTGCTGGAAGTGGGAGGGGTGGGGTGGGAAGAATAGCTGAACAAGTGATTTACTCAGTACATAGCGATCGGAATATTGTTATTTCCGAACCAAGTGATAGGAAGTGGCAGGCAGTATGAGCACTTTATAAACTGCCAGCGCGGCTCTGGCACTGAAGGGATTAAATTTGGTATTCGCTCTGCATTGCTCCTGTTTATCTGGGACCGCTGTTCTGTTGTGTCAGCATCTTTTTGTGGTTTCCACTTCCAAATTGATTTTTTTTTTTTTTGCTTTTTTGTAACAAAAACATTTATCAGACATTGACGGTTGGAGGGAAACTAACACTTAAGATGGGAAGAGTTCACAGTACATATTAATGTCCCGAGATGTCTGCCTGTGGCTAAAGAGTAGGTTTGTCTTCTAGCCCTCTCCCAGTAGTGGGATTTGGGATTGCTCCCCCTAGAGCTGCTCTGTAGACTCAGGAACAGAGTAAATCGTTCTGAAAGTCCCCTCACTGCTAGGAAAATGCAATCTACATTTACAGAAATGACAATTTAAAGAGATTAAGTGGTAAGACTCAAACATTCAAGAAAAATAAAGTGGAAAAGTTGCCCAAAACAGCTAAAGGGATCAGTATGAGATCCCGATGCTCAAAATACCGACGCCGGCATCCCGATGTGGAATAAGCCGACAGGTGAGTAAGGGGTGTTCTCTACTCTCCCCCCCCCCCTGCAGCCTAGCCCTAACCCTCCCCCCTCCCTGTTGCCCAGCCCTAACCCCCGGGACGCAACCTAACCCTAATCCTCCCCCCACAGCCTAAACCTAACCCTCTTCCTGGGCGCGTGGCTTACCTGTATTGCACCTCGGAGTGTCCTCATTTGGCTGTCTGTATTCTTGCGCCAGGGTGGTGCACCCATTATGGATTCCGGTGTCGACATTCAGAATAGGGTCGGTATTCCAGTGCCGGTATTCTGACTGTCGGAATACCGACGGTGGGGATACTGACTGCTTGCCCAGCCAACAGCTTCTTGTCTTCTAGTCTAGTGTGTAAAATGGCAGAATCTGATTGGTTTTTGTGGGCAAGTTCTCAGCTATATCAAACCTTGGTGAAAGATAATCTCCCTCTTTGAGTGACACGAGAGTGCCAGAGTGGAAAGGGGGAACCATGCCATGTGACCTTCTTGGTTATATCACCAACCAGGATGGTAGCGGCTTGTAAACCTCCCCTAAGCATTGAGTCTAGACCTGTTCCTGTCCTTACCAATACTTCTAGGCTGGTAACTCAAGAGTGTTAAGAGAGACGCAAGCCCTGACGGTCTGATTATGAGTCACAACCGAGGGATTGGAAAGCCTTCATCACTTGCACCAGTCCCATCCATTGCCAAGATGCTTCTACTACATATAAATGCCCTGTTATCACCCAGTAATGCCCATTCACTGTAAATGACACGTTACAAGATGCGCAAGTCTCAGAATCGCTCAGAAATGCTCTAAGTTGCGTATGCAGGCAATGACGCATATGGCGTTTGCTAACAATCATAAGATCTGACCACATTCGGTATTCTGTGCAATTCTGATTCAGACCTTAAATGTTGAATGCGTTTATCATGCAGTGGTAACCAGATCAGGACACTACTGCCACCAATGTGCTCTTCTTCAATGCGAGTAACTAGAGTGTACGGCATTCAGAAGATGCCAACACTTATTGCCGACGCTTATTTCTGAAGGCACAAGTGCTTAGGGCGTAATTTTAACCAGTAGACTCCATACTCACAAGACTGCTTTTACTAGCAGTCCTGATCAGTAACAGAAGTGCTAGATGTTGGGATGGTGGACCTGTCCCAAAGTATTGAGATAGTCCCACCTGGGACTGTTGGGAGGAGGTACAGTTACATCCCAATAAACATGCTCAATCTGAGAACGCCAGCGTCAACCAGCTTGTAGGATTAGTGAGAGGAGTCATGCAAATATTACCTTCTGTCTCTGTGTATAGATCATTATCTTTCCACGGTCTAGTCGCATCCGCGATATATGTAGACATGCTGGACAACAATGCAGAACTTCAATTCAAAATATACAAAAAGACAACTGTTTCATTTGTAAGATTTTACCAGCTCACAATACTGAATATTCCTTCTTGGTAGAGAGTATAGACAGATCATTGTTCAAGGGCTGGAATTCAGCTGTGCCCATTCACTTGTAGCCGTCTTCCACATATTATAGATGAATGTCTCTAAGGTGCACCGTCAGTCCTCCAACCATGTTGCTGGAATGGTTTTCTAATTGTCAGGGTGGATAACTAGGCTGCAAGACAGTTAGTTAAGTGGTTCCCAAACGTGGTCTTCAAGGCACTCCCAACAGTCCAAGTTTTAGGGAAATCCCTGTTGAGCATAGCGGGTATAATCCAACTTACTGAGGTACTAATTAAGTCACCTGTGCTGAAGCATGAACATCCTTTAAACCTGGACTGTTGGGGTGCCTTGAGGACTGCGTTTGGGAGCCACTGAGTTAGCTTGAGCTGTAAACGACATCTATGTTTTGTTACTGGTAATGACAAGGAGGAGCAGCCTATAAAATTTTCCTTGCATTCCCCCAGTGACCCCCACCATAACCTTCTCATAGACAGTAAGACTTACCTTAGTCCACGGTGGCAGGCAGCTCCTACAGCTGGGATTTCTGGCCAGTGTCTGCAGTGCAAGTCTCGCGAGATTGATGCAGATATTTTTACCTCCATGACACCAGCCACACCGGAACAATTATGGGACAAACCAGGTCAGTGACGGTCAGGAATCCTGAGGTCGCAGACAGGTTCTGGTCATCAGGGGCCAAATTGTCACTGCCACTAGTTCTGCTGCGGCATAATCTTTTTGAGTATTGTATGCCCAATGTTCTTCCAGCTCCGTACTGTATGTGCCCCTGTGTGCTTTTCTTGAAGTTTATTGACAATGCTTTTTATTATAAACTTGTGTATAATTTTGTCTTTGTATTTTATTACACTATGTTTTATTACACCACTAACAAAGACCATTTTATTTTAATGTTCTAAAGATCCTAGCAAGCAAAGGAACAACCATTTGCTATCAGCTATCAGAAATCCCTTATCCTGGTCTCTTAATACTCCACTGATTCTGTGTGGAAATGTTTGTCTTATACTGATTTGAACTTGTACTGACTCTGTATAGATCCTCTACTTAAGTTCTTATTGATCCCGAGGAAAAAAACACATCATCTATTCACAAAGACAGACGTGAGAAAAGACCACACATCAAAATGTTCTCAGCTTGTTATCGCGTACAGACAAGATAGCAGGATAAAGATGAAACACAGTTTAACCCCTATTTGCGTGGATGGATTGTGGTGCATCCTCCAGTGATGATGACACCTGTCAACCTGTCGTAGCTTTGCATCTTCCATTCCAGGGCATATGGTGGAACGGGCAAATGTGGTATAGGCAAGGCTAGTTAAGGGGATGCACGGACACTAATGGTAAAAATAATGAGCAATAGGTCTTCTGATTGTAAATGACACAACATTCTTGTAGAAGGTGACTTTATACAGTCTTGGAACAAATATGACAACTCTTCATGGTGACATCTCTCAACTGGACTTCACAGGGTAGCTGAGCACAGTCCTTGTCAGAATGCGATGTCTCTCAAAGCAGCATCTTCCATTGGTAACTGGCTTGTCACTTTTACTAAGGGACCGGAATTCTCTCCCTAAAATCTCACACAAGTTAATCATACTGTGCCCCAAGTTCTCTAGCTTCCTGTCTCATGAAGGTGGATTTAGGCTACCCTAATCCCTGGCTCTTCCCTAAAGTTGAGACATACTCCGCTGTGATGCTCTGATTCTTTTCCCCTCCCTCAATCAATCAATCAATCAATCAATCCATCCATCAATCAATCAATCAATCAATCAATCAATCAATCCCCTCGCTTGTTCCTCTCCTACTCTACAATCCCATTCCCATTCAGAACTTCTTTTTCCGTTCCTCGCCTGAGCTCCACTCCTGTCCTAATACGACTCCTCAAGATCATTCTCATTCAGAAATTCCCTCTCCTATTCACGATCTCCCAGAGCTTCTCTAAATTCCCCCACCTCACCCCCTGTATATGTGTGTGACTAAAGCAGTTTAAATGCAAAATAAAAGATTGCAAGATTCTTGGGATAAGGACTCTTTTCTCCTGTCTTTAGCATCCAAAACTTGCTGCTACTCTCATGTTGTTTGTCTACAGTATAGTCTTGATGTAAATTGTGCCACTATATACATTTATAAATCTCAATGTTGGGTTTAATCATATTACCTTACTCCTAATAATATGATGTAGCAGATGTACAGATGGAACAAATTTAACGTGGCCCCCTCACTATAATAGCGACAGTTCTGCCTGTGAAGTGAACGTATGCGTCTCTTACACACAGTCACTGGGCCAGATGTACTAAGACTTGAAAAGTTATAAATTGCACGGTGATAAAGTACCAACCAACCAGCTCCTAACTGTTCTTATTCAAACAGCCTGTGACATGGCAGTTAGGTTCTGACTGGCTGGTACTTTATCTCTGTCCTCTTTATCTCTATCCAAGGCTACATTGACCCCTAAGGTCATGATAATGGTCAGCCCAATCAGAATAATCAACGCACCTTACCATTAATCCACAGTTTTTGAGTGTGAACTATGTACTCAAAACCTCTTACCTTCCCTAACCTTAAGTTCTAACCACTTAACTTTAAACCTGTAGTGTAACTATAAATTCTGCGCCCCCCTGCCATTATGTGCCACTTACATATAATAGCCCCAATAGTGCCACTTAAACATAATGCCCCCAGTAGTGCCACTTACACATAATGCCCCCATTAGTGCCACTTACGTGCAGTGCCCCCAGTAGTACCACTTACACGCAATGCCCCCAGTAGTGCCACTTACACGCAGTGCCCCCAGTAGAGCCACATACACATAATGCCCACAGTAGTGCCACTTACACAAAATGCCCACAGTAGTAGCTGCTTTCACATAATGTCCCCAACAGTGCTCACCTTGCAGGGGAAGAGAGTGGAGAGCGCCTCTCCTTCCCGCTGCTGCTGTTCTTGCTGCTGTTGCCATCTCTGATGGGAGGGAAGGAGAGTGGAGAGTGCCACTCCTGCCCGTCCCTGAGTCCGGTGGCCATTTCAAATATGGTGCCTGCTCGTGAGTCAATCAGGAGCTGCCATTACCTGTCCACGAGCTCTGATTGGCTGGCAGCCACCACCACCTTTGGAATGTAGTGTGGAAGCCCCGGCATCCCCAAGCCACCACCGGGGTCTGCAGGGGCTATTGCTATGCCTCTGCTTTAAACATGTAAAATACTTTCAATTAAGAACCAGACACCAGATTTGCCAGGAAAATAAAGTCAAATTTATTGTGACAGGAAAAATTATGGGCAGTGGATGATACAGTAATAGTGGCAACTAGTGAAAATGGCACTAAACACTAACATCCAATCACCCAACATTCATTGGTGAACCACCCTCACTTAGAAGCTTCTTATGGTACACCTGTTCGGTAGGACAGTGTCGTCGTGACCTTCAGCATCACCAAACTAAGGGAGGGCGCACCTAACACACCATTCAGCTGTTCTAATCAAAAGTAGATGTGCAGGTTGAAAGTAGCAGTTATATGGTGCTGTATGCAATCTAGGCAGACTGTAATGAGGGGATAGCTCTGTAGGTGTTTGCAAATGTAATGAGGGCATAGCTCTGTAGGTGTTTGCAAATGTAATGAGGGGATAGCTCTGTAGGTGTTTGCAAAGTACTTATTGCGTTTATTTATTTGATTTCTCCGTGGATTTATTTTCAGTCGGCTCATGGGAGGAGGTGCACTTTAGAAGGAGACGCTGTAATACTTATTTACAAACCTTTTCACATGGCTGTCCTTGGTAAATACTATAAGTCTTTGGAAAGATCAGTGAAAAGGTCAGTAAACCCTAAATCCATTCTAAAAATCATTCTGTAACATCTACAGGTAAAAGTCAGCGCTCTGTGAAAGGACTGCAACTAATTGCACATGACCTTGTAACTAGCCGAGTGATTTCCTTGATTATTGCAGTCTCTGAAAAGGAGCTCTGCAGTTTCCGTCAATGATGTTATAAACAGAAAGAACGTGTGTATTAAAGAAAGACATTCTTCTGGTCACAACCTTATCAATTTGTTTTAATAGTGGTCTACACACAGTGTGTATCGGCCAACGCTGGCTTCCTGGGAATTTTTGTAGTAATTACGTTGCTCTGGGAGCGGGGTAAAGCCACATGGGTAGTACGTGCCCTGTTCCTCAAGGGTGTGTGTAGCATTTAAGAAGCACTTAACCCCCTTGCCCCCTCCAATCACCTTTCAGACATAGCTTACAGCTTTTCGGCAATTGGAACATACATGGTAACTAGTGATGTGCACCGGAAATTTTTCAGGTTTTGTGTTTTGGTTTTGGATTAGGTTCCGCGGCCGTGTTTTGGATTCGGACGCGTTTTGGCAAAACCTCCCTGAAAATTTTTTGGCGGATTCGGGTGTGTTTTGGATTCGGGTGTTTTTTTACAAAAAAACCCTCAAAAACATCTTCAATCATAGAATTTGGGGGTCATTTTGATCCCATAGTATTATTAACCTCAATAACCATAATTTACACTCATTTCCAGTCTATTCTGAACACCTCACACCTCACAATATTATTTTTAGTCCTAAAATTTGCACAGAGGTCGCTGGATGACTAAGCTAAGCGACCCAAGTGGCCGACACAAACACCTGGCCCATCTAGGAGTGGCACTGCAGTGTCAGACAGGATGGCAGATTAAAAAAATTGTCCCCAAACAGCACATGATGCAAAGAAAAAAAGAGGCGCAATGAGGTAGCTGTGTGACTAAGCTAAACGACCCAAGTGGCCGACACAAACACCTGGCCCATCTAGGAGTGGCACTGCAGTGTCAGACAGGATGGCACTTCAAAAAATAGTCCCCAAACAGCACATGATGCAAAGAAGAATGAAAGAAAAAAGAGGTGCAAGATGGAATTGTCCTTGGGCCCTCCCACCCACCCTTATGTTGTATAAACAGGACATGCACACTTTAACAAACCCATCATTTCAGCGACAGGGTCTGCCACACAACTGTGACTGAAATGACTGGTTGGTTTGGGCCCCCACCAAAAAAGAAGCAATCAATCTCTCCTTGCACAAACTGGCTCTACAGAGGCAAGATGTCCACCTCCTCCTCATCGTCCGATTCCTCACCCCTTTCACTGTGTACATCCCCCTCCTCACAGATTATTAATTCGTCCCCACTGGAATCCACCATCTCAGGTCCCTGTGTACTTTCTGGAGGCAATTGCTGGTGAATGTCTCCACGGAGGAATTGATTATAATTCATTTTGATGAACATCATCTTCTCCACATTTTCTGGAAGTAACCTCGTACGCCGATTGCTGACAAGGTGAGCGGCTGCACTAAACACTCTTTCGGAGTACACACTGGAGGGGGGGCAACTTAGGTAAAATAAAGCCAGTTTGTGCAAGGGCCTCCAAATTGCCTCTTTTTCCTGCCAGTATATGTACGGACTGTCTGACGTGCCTACTTGGATGCGGTCACTAATATAATCCTCCACCATTCTTTCAATGGTGACAGAATCATATGCAGTGACAATAGACGACATGTTAGTAATCATTGGCAGGTCCTTCAGTCCGGACCAGATGTCAGCACTCGCTGCAGACTGCCCTGCATCACCGCCAGCGGGTGGGCTCGGAATTCTTAGCCTTTTCCTCGCAGCCCCAGTTGCGGGAGAATGTGAAGGAGGAGCTGTTGACGGGTCACGTTCCGCTTGACTTGACAATTTTCTCACCAGCAGTTCTTTGAACCTCTGCAGACTTGTGTCTGCCGGAAAGAGAGATACAACGTAGGTTTTAAATCTAGGATCGAGCACGGTGGCCAAAATGTAGTGCTCTGATTTCAACAGATTGACCACCCGTGAATCCTGGTTAAGCGAATTAAGGGCTCCATCCACAAGTCCCACATGCCTAGCGGAATCGCTCTGTTTTAGCTCCTCCTTCAATCTCTCCAGCTTCTTCTGCAAAAGCCTGATGAGGGGAATGACCTGACTCAGGCTGGCAGTGTCTGAACTGACTTCACGTGTGGCAAGTTCAAAGGGTTGCAGAACCTTGCACAATGTT
The DNA here is from genome assembly GCF_028390025.1 of Pseudophryne corroboree. Classification (NCBI taxonomy): domain Eukaryota; kingdom Metazoa; phylum Chordata; class Amphibia; order Anura; family Myobatrachidae; genus Pseudophryne; species Pseudophryne corroboree. The sequence goes on from NC_086445.1 coordinate 989,898,726, forward strand.
GAAATCATTCTCCACTGCGCCTGAGTCAGGTGCATTCCCCCTCCTTTGCCTATATCGTAGGTAGCTGTATAGGCTTGAATGGCCTTTTGCTGCTCCTCCATCCTCTGAAGCATATAGAGGGTTGAATTCCACCTCGTTACAACCTCTTGCTTCAGATGATGGCAGGGTAGGTTCAGGAGTGTTTGCTGGTGCTCCAGTCTTCGGCACGCGGTGGCTGAATGCCGAAAGTGGCCCGCAATTCTTCAGGCCACCGACAGCATCTCTTGCACGCCCCTGTCGTTTTTTAAATAATTCTGCACCACCAAATTCAATGTATGTGCAAAACATGGGACGTGCTGGAATTTGCCCAGATGTAATGCACGCACAATATTGGTGGCGTTGTCCGATGTCACAAATCCCCAGGAGAGTCCAATTGGGGTAAGCCATTCTGCGATGATGTTCCTCAGTTTCCGTAAGAGGTTGTCAGCTGTGTGCCTTTTATGGAAAGCGGTGATACAAAGCGTAGCCTGCCTAGGAACGAGTTGGCGTTTGCGAGATGCTGCTACTGGTGCCGCCGCTGCTGTTCTTGCTGCGGGAGGCAATACATCTACCCAGTGGGCTGTCACAGTCATATAGTCCTGAGTCTGCCATGCTCCACTTGTCCACATGTCCGTGGTTAAGTGGACATTGGGTACAACTGCATTTTTTAGGACACTGGTGACTCTTTTTCTGACGTCTGTGTACATTTTCGGTATCGCCTGCCTAGAGAAATGGAACCTAGATGGTATTTGGTACCGGGGACACAGTACCTCAATCAATTCTCTAGTTCCCTGTGAATTAACGGTGGATACCGGAAACACGTTTCTCACCACTCAGGCTGCCAAGGCCTGAGTTATCCGCTTTGCAGCAGGATGACTGCTGTGATATTTCATCTTCCTCGCAAAGGACTGTTGGACAGTCAATTGCTTACTGGAAGTAGTACAAGTGGTCTTCCGACTTCCCCTCTGGGATGACGATCGACTCCCAGCAGCAACAACAGCAGTGCCAGCAGCAGTAGGCGTTACACTCAAGGATGCATCGGAGGAATCCCAGGCAGGAGAGGACTCGTCAGACTTAACAGTGACATGGCCTGCAGGACTATTGGCTTTCCTGTCTAAGGAGGAAATTGACACTGAGGGAGTTGGTGGTGTGGTTTGCAGGAGCTTGGTTACAAGAGGAAGGGATTTAGTTGGCAGTGGACTGCTTCCGCTGTCACCCAAAGTTTTTGAACTTGTCAATGACTTCTGATAAATGCGCTCCAGGTGACGTATAAGGGAGGATGTTCCTAGGTGGTTAATGTCTTTACCCCTACTTATTACAGCTTGACAAAGGCAACACACGGCTTGACACCAGTTGTCCGCATTTCTGTTGAAATAATACCACACCAAAGAGGTGATTTTTTTTGTATTTTGACCAGGCATGTCAATGGCCATATTCGTCCCATGGACAACAGGTGTCTCCCCGGGTGCCTGACTTAAAAAACCACCTCACTATCAGAATCCTCCTTGTCAATTTCCTCCCCAGCGCCAGCAACACCCATATCCTCATCCTGGTGTACTTCAACAGTGACATCTTCAATTTGACTATCAGGAACTGGACTGCGGGTGCTCCTTCCAGCACTTGCAGGGGGTGTGCAAAGGGTGGAAGGCACCACCTCTTCCCGTCCAGTGTTGGGAAGGTCAGGCATCGCAACCGACACAATTTGACTCTCCTTGGGGATTTGTGATTTAGAAGAACGCACAGTTCTTTGCTGTGCTTTTGCCATACTAACTCTTTTAATTTTTCTAACAGGAGGATGAGTGCTTCCATCCTCATGTGAAGCTGAACCACTAGCCATGAACATAGGCCAGGCCCTCAGCCATTCCTTGCCACTCCGTGTCGTAAATGGCACATTGGCAAGTTTACGCTTCTCCTCAGACGATTTTGATTTAGATTTTTGGGTCATTTTACTGAGCTTTATTTTTTTGGATTTTACATGCTCTCTACTATGACATTGGGCATCGGCCTTTGCAGACGACGTTGATGGCATTTCATTGTCTCGGCCATGACTAGTGGCAGCAGCTTCAGCACGAGGTGGAAGTGGATCTTGATCTTTCCCTATTTTACCCTGCACATTTTTGTTCTCCCTTTTTTAATGTGTGGAATTATATGCCAGTAATATATCAATAGCAATGGCCTACTACTATATATACTGCGCACAACTGAAATGCACCACAGGTATGGATGGATAGTATACTTGACGACACAGAGGTAGGTAGAGCAGTGGCCTACTGTACCGTACTGCAAGTGACCTGCTCAATTCCCTGCCTGAACCCTCTAACACCTTCTCTTCCTTTGATCCTACAAATGAAGATGAAGTATCTGCACTCTTTTCATCTGCCTACTCTAATACCTCTCCTCTTGACTCTTTACCCTCACAAATTAGTAAAGCACTGTCTACTGTGCTCATCCCAACCTTAACGAAAATCTGTAATCTCTCCCTGTCTACTGGTATCTTTCCTTCTCTATACAAGCATGCAGTGATTACTCCCATTCTGAAAAAAACAAAACTCTGACCCGAACTCTCTCTCTAACTACCGTCCCAGCTCTCAGCTCCCATGCCCCTCCAAGCTACTTGAGAGACTTGCCTACACTCGCCTCACACACTTTCTTAACTCACACAGCCTACTGGACCCACTTCAGTCAGGATTTCGTTCCCAACACTCCACAGAGACAGCACTGACTAAGGTAGTGAATGATTTGGTCACTGCTAAATCTAAAGGACATTACTCTCTACTTATTCTCCTTGATCTCTCTGCTGCTTTTGACACTGTTGACCACTCTCTTCTCATACAAACACTACAATCCCTAGGTATTCAGGACACAGCCCTTTCTTGGTTCTCATCCTACCTATCTAATCGCTCCTTCAGTGTTCGTTTCTCTGATTCCACCTCTCCTTCGCTACCTCTCTCAGTTGGAGTACCGCAAGGCTCAGTCCTAGGTCCTCTGCTTTTCTCTATCTATACCACATCTCTTGGCAAACTAATCAACTCTTTCGGATTTCAGTACCATCTGTATGCGGATGATACTCAAATCTACCTATCCTCCCCTGATTTGTCACCATCTGTATTGGGCCGTGTCACTGAATGCCTTTCTGCCATTTCATCTTGGATGACATCTCGCCACCTCAAACTTAATATTTCCAAAACAGAATTAATTGTATTTCCACCGGCCAATAGTAGTTTCCAACCTGATATCTCTATCACTGTTGAGAACTCTGCAATCACCCCTACCCCACAAGCTCGCTGCCTAGGTGTCATTCTTGACTCTGAACTGTCCTTTGTTACCCACATTCAATCTGTCTCAAGATCATGTTACATACATCTAAGAAACATATCCAAAATACGACCATATCTTACACAAGACACAGCAAAAACTCTAATCCATGCTCTCATTATCTCCCGCATTGATTATTGTAATAGTCTCCTGACCGGTCTTCCCAAACATAGACTCTCACCACTACAATCTATTTTGAATGCAGCTGCGAGGCTAATCTTCCTTGCCAGACGTTCATCGTCTGCAGATTCGCTCTGTCAGTCCCTCCATTGGTTACCGGTGTTCTACTGTATTAAATATAAAATACTTTTACTCACATACAAGGCTATTAACCAAACTGCACCAACATACATCTCTTCACTCATCTCAAAATATCTCCCTACCCGACCTCTCCGCTCTGCACAAGATCTACGTCTCTCATCCACACGCATTACCTGTTCACACTCAAAATTACAGGACTTTATCCGGGCTTCACCCACTCTGTGGAATGCCCTCCCACGCACAGTAAGACTCGCCTCTAGTCTCCAAACCTTTAAATGTTCCCTGAAAACTCACCTCTTCAGACAAGCCTATCAAATTCCAGACCCACCCACATAACCTTCAGTGCTTCCCTATCTAATTACATCCTCTGTAGAGTATTCATAACATCACATATCTTGTCTTTCTTTAGTCTCACAACCTCCTGACACTTGGATAACTTTGTGGGGTATCATCATACAACCCATTAAGAACCTAGCAATCTGGTGGACCATTATGCAATAGGTAGCATCTATCCTTGTGTATCTATGCCTATTTCCCTATAGATTGTAAGCTTGCGAGCAGGGCCTTCCTACCTCTGTCTGTCTGTTTTTACCCAGTTTTGTTCTATTACTGTTGTTCTAATTGTAAAGCGCAACGGAATATGCTGCGCTATATAAGAAACTGTTAATAAATAAATAAAATAAATAAATATTATATACTGGTGGTCAGCAAACTGTGCAAAACTGAAATGCACCACAGGTATGGATGGATAGTATACTTGACGACACAGAGGTAGGTAGAGCAGTGGCCTACTGTACCGTACTGCTATATGTTATATACTGGTGGTCAGCAAACTGTGCAAAACTGAAATGCACCACAGGTATGGATGGATAGTATACTTAACGACACAGAGGTAGGTACAGCAGTGGCCTACTGTACCGTACTGCTATATATTATATACTGGTGGTCGGCAAACTGTGCAAAACTGAAATGCACCACAGGTATTGATGGATAGTATACTTGACGACACAGAGGTAGGTAGAGCAGTGGCCTACTGTACCGTACTGCTATATATTATATACTGGTGGTCAGCAAACTGTGCAAAACTGAAATGCACCACAGGTATGGATGGATAGTATACTTGACGACCCAAAGGTAGGTAGAGCAGTGGCCTACTGTACCGTACTGCTATATATTATATACTGGTGGTCAGCAAACTGTGCAAAACTGAAATGCACCACAGGTATGGATGGATAGTATACTTGACGACACAGAGGTAGGTAGAGCAGTGGCCTACTGTACTGCACTGCTATATATTATATACTGGTGGTCAGCAAACTGTGCAAAACTGAAATGCACCACAGGTATGGATGGATAGTATACTTGACGACACAGAGGTAGGTAGAGCAGTGGCCTTCTTTACCGTACTGCTATATATTATATACTGGTGGTCAGCAAAATGCAAAACTGAAATGCACCACAGGTATGGATGGATAGTATACTTGACGACTCAGAGGTAGGTAGAGCAGTGGCCTACTGTACCGTACTGCTATATATTATATACTGGTGGTCAGCAAACTGTGCAAAACTGAAATGCACCACAGGTATGGAAGGATAGTATACTTGATGACACAGAGGTAGGTAGAGCAGTGGCCTAATGTACCGTACTGCTATATATTATATACTGGTGGTCAGCAAACTGTGCAAAACTGAAATGCACCACAGGTATGGATGGATAGTATACTTGACAACACAGAGGTAGGTAGAGCAGTGGCCTTCTGTACCGTACTGCTATATATTATATACTGGTGGTCAACAAACTGTGCAAAACTGAAATGCACCACAGGTATGGATGGATAGTATACTTGACGACACAGAGTTAGGTAGAGCAGTGGCCTTCTGTACCGTACTGCTATATATTATATACTGGTGGTCAGCAAACTGTGCAAAAGTGAAATGCACCACAGGTATGGAGGGATAGTATACTTGACGACACAGAGGTAGAGCAGTGGACTACTGTACCGTACTGCTATATATATAGTTATACGGGTGGTCAGCAAAATTCTGCACTGTCCTCCTACTATATACTACAATGCAGCACAGATATGGAGCATTTTTCAGGCAGAGAACGTATAATACTGGTGGTCACAGGTCAGCAAAACTCTGCACTGTCCTCCTACTATATAATATTGCTGGTCCCCAGTCCCCACAATAAAGCAATTAGCACACTGAGCACAGATATTTGCAACACACTGAGCACAGATATGGAGCGTTTTTCAGGCAGAGAACGTAGATATTTGCACTTGCAGCACACCGAGCACAGATATTTACAGCACACTGAGCAGATATTTGCAGCACACTGAGCACAGATATTTGCAGCCCACTGAACATAGAAACTGAGAGGACGCCAGCCACGTCCTCTTACGATCATCTCCAATGCACGAATGAAAAATGGTGGCGACACGCGGCTCCTTATATAGAATACGAATCTCGCAAGAATCCGACCGCGGGATGATGACGTTCGGGCACGCTTGGGTTAACCGAGCAAGGCGGGAAGATCCGAGTTGCAAAAAAAGGTGAAGTTCGGGCAGGTTCGGATCCCGAGGATCCGAACCCGCTCATCACTAATGGTAACTGTTGCGATGGTGGGACTGTCGACTCAGGTTGGAAAAGTCCAACTAGAATTGGGACAGTAGGGAGGCATGTACAGTTGGAGTAGCCGGATGTAGTTGGAATCCCGCCGGTCAAAACACCGACAACGGAATCCCAACCGCCAGAATGCCGGCAGCGCTGCCACAGCTATTCCCACTCCTGAGTGTCCACGACACCCATGGACTTGGAAAAGAACCTGTGGCGAGCAAAGCGAGCCACCAAACCCGTAGCATGGTGACCATAGCGAGCCCGCCATGGGGCTTCGTTCTGATCGCCCCCCTGCTGGCATTCTGACGGTCGGGATTCCGGCGTCGGTATTTTGACTGCCGAGATCCTGTACCCAACCTGGAGTATCTATTGTGTAAGTGAACTATCATGACTGCAGAATATCCAAGACACTTGGGTGAGATGTACTAAGCCTTGAAAAGTTATAAATTGCACGGTAATAAAGTACCAGCGAATCAGCTCCTAATTGCCATGTTACAGTCTGGGTTTGAAAAATGACAGTTAGGAGCTGGTTGGTTGGTACTTTATCACCGTGCAATTTATAACTTTTCAAGGCTTAGTACATCTGGCCCAGTGACTGTGTGTAGGAGACGCATACGTTTACAGGCAGAACTGTCGCTAGAGGGGGCCCAAACCAATCTTTAGCATGCAGAAACCGTCCGCTGAGCACGTTCATAGGAGCAGAGGGCATGAGGGCATGAACAGATATTGCAGGACCACTCTACAAATTTCGTTATGGGGCACGACTAATGCATATTACTGTATTACACGCACCCCAGCGTAAGTCTTTTCAATGTTCTACCTCAGAGGTTCTCAAACTCGGTCCTCAGGACCCCACACAGTGCATGTTTTGCAGGTCTCCTCACAGAATCGCAAGTGAAATAATTAGCTCCACCTGTGGACCTTTTAAAATGTGTCAGTGAGTAATTAATACACCTGTGCACCTGCTGGGTTACCTGCAAAACATGCACTGTGTGGGCTCCCGAGGACCGAGTTTGAGAACCTCTGTTCTACCTCAACGGAACTTTTATTTCCAGATGCAATAACCTGAGTTTAACATCAAAAATGTTTAGTCTTTTTTTTTTTACTACCAAACATTTAATTAAGCTCTAATTATTACAATTTAATGTAAGTGGCTAAATCAGCTGGAAATTAGAATGGATTGCAATTTACAGCATGACCTATTTCACCCGGTACACCATGGTTTGTTTCCATTATTGCCAATTATTTCATTTTCATTAAGCTGGGGTGAATTCAACAGACCGCTATGGTATTTACTTATTAATTAATTTATATTATTTATATGGTGGCAACATATAGTATTCCACAGTGCTTTATAATGGGGAACAAATACCGTAATAAAAAACAGGACTGAGTATTAACAAATATATATGCATGTGAGTGTGATTTCCTCCCAGGATTACACTCCGTATGTAGAAGTCTGAATTTGAGTTTAGTTTCCTCCAGAGTGAATAAAATCACAGTAACTCTGCAATGTCAGGCACGGAACTGAGGGAATAATCCCTTCACTTATTTATGCTTTGTTTTGGATTTTCCCTTCAGTCTTCAGGCGATATACTGAGAGAGGAGCTGGCAGACACTGACTGCTATGCTGACGCAGGATAATGCATCATTACAATCCAAAGATAACTCCCTCAATAATTGAGAACGAAATTTAACATATTTGATTTTTTTGAATTTTTTTTTTTTTGTCTGGAGTGGAAAATTGAATAAGGTGCTGCAATAGGTTTAGTGAATAGTGAGAGAGATAATTGAATAATGCTTTAAAAGGTTTGTGTCGCATCCCCGGATGATCACTAAAAGCCTCTCACCCTTCTACTATTCAGAAAACAAAAATATCCCTGTTTCTTTTTGTATGAAGGAGTAAAAAGAAGATAACAGCATCGTTGTCGTTCTGTATGTAGCATCTGTTTTTATTTTGTGCTGGTTGTTATCTCCGCTGTTAATTGTTGGTTTTTCCTCTCTATTTCCTACTGTGCCTGTCTTTTAAGGCCCCCCTCCCCTCCCTTTTTGATTCTCCTCTCTCCCACTCTTAAGGTGGGTACACACTGGTAGATATATCTGCCGATCAGTTGATCGGCAGATATATCTATGGACGGATCGGGCAGTGTGTTGAGCACACTGCCCGATCCGTCGGGGACTGACGTCATGAACTGGGTGGGTGTGTACACACGCCTGCCCAATTCAGCTGTCAATCACCGCCGGCTGCCGCAGCATGTGTACAGGCGGTCGTCCGACCGCCCGTACACACACAGCGACGCGCCAATATATCGGTAGATATATTGGCCATCGGCTGTGCTGCGGGGCCGAAGCTATACGTCTGTGAACGACGGAGTTCACAGACGTATCGGCCGTACACACTGGCCGACGGACCCGCGATATATCGGCCGTTCTCTTGATATATCGGCCAGTGTGTACCCACCTTTACTCCATCTCTCTCTTTCCCATTCCTCCTCCCCCCTCTGTGTGTTTCTCTTTTTCCATTTGTCACTTTTTTCCCCCTTTTTCTATTCCAATCTATCTTCCTGTTCCTCTACTCAGCCTCTGTTACCCATCTCTCCCCATCCTGACTTGCTGTTTTCTTTCTGACCTTTCTGTCACACCGGCCCCTCATGTGACTCTGCCTGCACCATAGTGATGACTTAATTTTTATCAGCAGTCAGTTTTATTACATAGATGTACGTGGTAACATTTACAAATTACTCTTAATAGTTAAAATAATAGTATTTCTCTAACTTGATTTTTTGTAACCCGTAATACATGTTCTGCCTTTAAACCAGTGATGGGGAACCTTTGGCCCCCCAGCTGCTGTTGAACTACACATCCCAGCATGCCCTTGCTACAGTTTTAGCATGGCCAAATAGCAAAACTGTAGCAGGGCATGCTGGGATGTGTAGTTCAACAACAGCCGGAGTGTCACAGGTTCCCTATCACTGCTTTAAACTAATGGGTCATATGGGATTATTAGTACTATTGTTCCCCATTAAGTCATTTTTATTGGTAATTTATGAAAAAGTAACATAAACACGGTTACAGTTGATTCCAGTGATCATATCATGTCACAGTAGCTTAAACACTTGATTTGCTACAAGTATGTACCACTTACAGACAGTACATCTCCCCTATACAAGGGGCAAAACCTCCTAACAGGTGTATATACTGTACACCTAAGTGCCACCTGCATAGTCTACAATTGTGTGATACACTCTTGCTGTACTTTCTTAAATGTGACCACCCCTTCCCACCCCGATCAGCCAGAAGTGTTATTATAAAGCTGTCATAACACGTTTCACCCTCAATTATTGCATTTTCGTCTGCAGTCGGGGACAGATTAGCATTGGGGCAGATGGGACTACAGCCTGAGGCCTTCACATAAAAATAGGGCCATCACCATGACAAAATTATGGTGGCCAGCTGGTGAAACAGTCAGCCATAAATTATATGTATTAAAATTGTGTTTTTATTTTCCTGACAAAATTAAGTAGGGTTGTGTACATACTCACATGACACTGGCCACACCCACACATTACTGGCCACACCTCCTTTCTGACCATTGTGAAGATTCACACGAGATTTGGTAGTCTCCCTGAAAGTTCCGGGAATGTTGGGCAAGTATGAATTTACTCTGCAGCAGCCCCATACTGTGAATGGATCATGCACATTTCCTGTCACCGGGTAATGGTTCTCTACTCAGTTTACAGATTAAGGGGTATATGCAATTGTGGTCGAATTCCGGCTGGAATTCGACCGTTTTTAGATTCGACACAATCCGACAGTCACATACCCTTTCGCCGGGACCCAAATTCGACATATTCAATAAAAAACGGATTCGACAGTCCCGCTGTCTAAAAACGGACCAATTGACGGATATGTGCGTCCTGGATTCGACTTTTTCGACGGCACAAAAATGTGTAAAAAACCAGAAAAAAAATGCATTGGGTTCCCCCTTCTAAGCATAACCAGCCTCGGGCTCTTTGAGCCGGTCCTGGTTGTAAAAATACGGGGGGAGAAATGACAGGGGATCCCCCGTATTTTTACAACCAGCACCGGGCTCTGCGCCTGGTGCTGGTGCAAAAAATATGGGGGACAAAAAGCGTAGGGGTCCCCCGTATTTTTTACACCAGCACCGGGCTCCACTAGCTGGGGAGATAATGCCACAGCCGGGGGACACTTTTATACTGGTCCCTGCGGCCGTGGCATTAAATACCCAACTAGTCACCCCTGGCCGGGGTACCCTGGAGGAGTGGGGACCCCTTAAATCAAGGGGTCCCCCCCTCCAGCCACCCAAGGGCCAGGGGTGAAGCCCGAGGCTGTCCCCCCCCCATCCAAGGGCTGCGGATGGGGGGCTGATAGCCTTGAGTCAAAAAAAAGAGTATTGGTTTTTGTAGCAGAACTACAAGTCCCAGCAAGCCTCCCTGCAAGCTGGTACTTGGAGAACCACAAGTACCAGCATGCGGGGGGGAAACGGGGCCACTGGTACCTGTAGTTCTACTGCAAAAAAAAATACCCAAATAAAAACAGGACACAGACACCGTGAAAGTAAAACTTTATTACATACATGCCGACACACACATACTATAACACACACACAGTATAAAAGTGTCCCCCGGCTGTGGCATTATCTCCCCAGCTAGTGGAGCCCGGTGCTGGTGTAAAAAATACGGGGGACCCCTACGCTTTTTGTCCCCCGTATTTTTTACACCAGCACCAGGCGCAGAGCCCGGTGCTGGTTGTAAAAATACGGGGGATCCCCTGCCATTTTTCCCCCCATATTTTTACAACCAGGACCGGCTCAAAGAGCCCGAGGCTGGTTATGCTTAGAAGGGGGGACCCCACGCATTTTTTTTCTGGTTTTTAACCCATTCCCACTGAAAACCATGCTCTCTCTATTTTAGTCAGTTAAAAAAAATATATTCTTTTAAAAAATATATAAATAATACTTGTGTCTCTTATATAGACAAACCAAGTACGTAATCCCTTCTAATATAAATAGATATGCTACTAGCAATAAAAAAACACACAAAAAAAACATGTTTTAAATTTTTTTTATTATATTCCGCCAGCAAAGTGAGGCGGAATGAAATTGACGAAATTACCGTCGAAAAGCACTGTTGTCGAATCGACATTCTTCAATTGAATATACTTTTGTCGAAAAGCCGCATTTTTACCACTGCAGACATGTCGAATTTTCAAAATGTAGAATTGCAAAAAGTAGAATCTGAAACGTCCGTTTTTTTTGTCGAAAAGTACTGTATTGCATTGTCGAATTCAATTCAACACGTTTTTTTGGTCGAAAATGCCCCGTTTTTCGACTTTTGCGTCAATTCGACCGCAATTGCATATGCCCCTAATGATCTGCAGATCTACAGTCACATTGGGCCACTTTTTGAACCAGACTTCATTCATTAAGTAACATTAAAGCTTATTAGTCTTTTTTTCTGCAAACTATTCTTCAATTCTGCCCCTCCCAATATAACTTCATCTCTAGATATTGTCACAAAGGGGCATTTAAAACAAAATTGGGGGGTTTAAGATTGCACCTGTCACAACTCGTGCAGTTCCTCTTTCCTCAGTAAAATGGAAAAGAGATTCCTCTTGTGGCGCTGCAAAATGGAGCAGCAATGGGTGGTACAAAAATAGGTCACCCACCTATACAACGATATGTAATAGAAAAAGTACAGCCTCACTTTCTGCGCTCCAAATGTCCCCTTGATTGAATGGTTCTCACCAAGATAATGGTATACTATTATCTTGGTGAGAACCATTCAATCAAGGGGACATTTGGAGCGCAGAAAGTGAGGTTGTACTTTTTCCATTACAGTTCCTTTTTCCTGTCTGGGGTGTGGCTGTCTGCTCTGGTCCTTCTAGCACACTCTGGTCTGTATCTTTATTCTTAGATACAGAGCAGAGTGTGCTAGAAGCACCAGAGCAGATAGCAACACCACAGACAGGAAAGAGGAACTTCACTGGTTGTGACAGAATGAACACTAGGTATGTGTATTTTTTTCCCCATCACCTTGAACGTGTAAAAAGAGGATTGGCACAGCTTAGTCACATATTATATGGTGCACCAAATGGGGTTATTTAGCACAATTGGTACAGTACCTGTATTGAGTGTGAGCCACAATCTAAAAACCTTTTCACCACAAAGAAAGGGACAACACTCCTTGTATTCTATACCATTTTAAAAAGGCCTTGTAGGCAAAATAGATCAGTACTGTTTTGCACAACCAATGTGATTTATCAAGCTGTAGATACTGTATCTAGGTGTTTACCGTGGCAAAGTACACTTATTTACAAAACAATTTTGCCATCTGTAGACCAACAGTGTAAACCTGAATTACATGGACTCTAAATTAGGAGTTTGGTTACTTTGCAATGCCTGACTTTATCTTCCTCATTAATTTAATAAGTGCTACGCACAGTGACTGTAGGGTTAGGCTATCAGTAATCATATCTGTGTATGACATTATCATCACCGTTAACAGCAATTAATTGCTCTTCATTCTCTAATGTTTTCAGACTATATAACCATTTACTTGATAATTAAGAAATATGAAATAAGTTGGCTAATTAGTAGAGTTTAAAACACGGTACTTTGAGGATGTCCATAAGAATGAAACGCGTCAGCTAGTTTTAGAAAATATATTTACAGTGTTCCAAGACATCTACCCTTTAAAGTTAAACCCCATCAACTGGGCACCTTGGCCAAGTACCTACCATCTTGGATGATATTTCTTTAGGAATTAGTGATAAGACTTTGCATTCAGTTTTGTTGTAGAACAATATTTGAATTATCTGATTAATAGTTGTTTTTTATATAGTGATATCTGGTGTGTCTGTGGAACTGAATAATGATATATTGATGCTGACCCTTACTGTACTGGAATTAATGTTTTTATCTTATCTAGTTTTCCGAACTTCCTGGGTAAACAGGTTTGTCCGATAAGAGATCCCTTATGTAAACATAAACAGCATGGACATTTACATTTTTTGTCATCTCATATCTGATATTATAGTTATAAAATGTAATGTTAACGAAGAATTCTACATGTTAAAGAAACAATTCTTTCATTCTATCCATCAGTGTTGCTCTGATGCAATATGTCTGTGGGACCATCTGCCTCAATTGGTGCAATTATTTGCAAATCATATGAGAAGGAGCCGTAATGCTTACAAATAAACATCTACGCTTCAGCTGGCTAGGATGAGATGATGTCCTTGATGTACCTCATCCTCGTAATCAGATGTTCTTAAATCTGCAAATGTGTGCATAGAAAAAAAGTATACTCTGCTCCTAATTTAATGTTTTTTGCGATCATTTGCTTCATCAGTCGTTGCTGTAAATGCTAAGCTGCCCCATATGTCCTCTTCTCCAATTAACATGTTTTATTTATTCCGTGGTTACAGCATCTCTGCTGCTTTTTCATTACTGACATCCGTGTATATCCTGGTAAGTAATACAGCTTAAGTCTTCTCCCGGTGGCATGTATTATAAACAACGGACAATAAGCTTCTTTACTCAGAATTGCTTCATTTAACTAACCAGTCCAGAGATTGTAAGACGTTGAGCATCCTGTGCTGCCCGTGATTAGTTTTACTACCAGCTTTCGAACTGTGACCCTCAAGCTTATTCTGTCCTATTTAGCTTCTGTCGGTAACCCCTTTGTTTCCAAGGTCCAGCAAACCAAAGACTAACAATCTTTCTCAGAATGGTTAAAGTCAGGTGTCAGACATGTATGGAGGTGTTGTGAACCCACCTCAGAACTATGGATTGGCACTGGCTTACTGAGTGACTGGTTTGTAGTAGGTGACAGGTTTTCTGTAAGGTTGATATGGACTTTGCACAAGACACCCACAGTTTCAAATCTGATGTTCGTCACCCTTGGTGGTAGTGAGAGACACAAGTGGCCAGGGGCAGGACAAAAGTCAGGTTTGCAGTCTGATGAATTTGTGGTCATGGTTAGATGTGGTCAGAAGGAAGCTCAGGCAATAGGTGTGTGCTCATCTTCAGCTCTGTTGGAGAGAATTGAAGTAACCATTTGTTGTAAGCTCACACTGTGATCTGGCTCACGGCAGTTCATGTTCAAAGAGGGATGTTCTACTGAGCATACTCTAGTATTCCTGTCCTCCAGGGAGGCTTCATGCTCTATCTCAAGATGGCCACTAAGATCACTGTTGCGCATGTGCAGGGGCCATGTTGTCTTTTTACTGTGTATAGTGACCTAGTGAGAGACCGACGTCTACTGCTTAGTTACTAATAAGAGACCTGGATAATACCTGCTATAAAACTGATTCAGCAGCTCTGTACCACTACCAGTTTGCAGCATACACTTAGTGGATGGTGCACTGTATGAAACCCCACTTCTTCCTAGCTCCGCTCCATCAACAGTGTGCATGTAACAGTGAGTACAGCTGTACCCACTATCAATAAACCAACACCACTGGTTACGTAAATTCATAGCTTGAGTCATCCTCTTGTGTGCTTATATAATTCAGCAATATCAACACCTGCACACACATCATTTAAACAATTAAAGGCTTCATGTAATGGGGGCCCAGGTAGCAGAACTCTACATTTGCTTCATTGTGGATAGAGAAGAAGAAAGGAAAGATTAGTGTCATTATTTGTTACATTACGTACATCATTTGGAAGGCAAACCAATGGCTATAATTATATGCTAAAGCTGACGAGTAACAGATGATGCCCTTGATATAACTCATCCGCTTTATTATTAAATCTGAAAATTTGCATATCAGCTGATGCATCCTGTGCAAACCTAATTGGGAGAGGAAGACATTATTTCTGCGAAAGGTTTGAATGTGATTTTCCATTGTTTTACTGATTGATACAAATGAGGCAAAGGATGTTTCTTGTGGACAAAGACAAACATCATGTCACATCGGCTAACTTTGAAGGCACTAATCATAGGACACAATGACGATGGGCAGCATCGTAAAATCTGAGGACATTTTCAACTTGCAGCTGTTTGATAAATAGCAGATAGACCCGCTGTAATCATAAGGCCATTTAGTTGTGACATCACTTCCTGCCATTAGAGTTGGCAGGTTATAATAGACTTGACGACGCATGGTTTTATCCAGCAGCTGTTGGAGTCTGTCTGTGATTGTCAACAGCTCTGTGGAGATGGGATAACACATTTTCTTGCAGTTGGTGCACCAAACGCGTTTCACTTTGCAGGACTGCTCTTCCTGATGACAGAAGCCTCCATATCCTAGGACAGGGGAGGCAGATAACTTAATTTTCCATTGGGTATCATTGAATTGATGACCTCTGCTGAAGTGCAAGTGGGAAGTGCAAAATACATCCCATCATTAGTGAAGATGAGACTAAACCTCCGTCAGCTCTGAGCTGGTGCAAGACTCGCGTGCTCTGACACAGTGTAAATTGCTATATTTCTTTCCACAGTGTGCAACCCTAAAAATGCGTCCTCCATACCCCTTCACCTAACCTCAGTTTTCTGGCTCCTAAAACTTGACCCCAAGCCTTGGAGGACACTGGGAGGGATCCTACTGTATCCCTCTCTAGGAATTATGCGGAAAGAAGCCTGCAGGCTTCTATAGGCCCTTGTTGTCTAATGGGTACAAGCTTGAAAAATATGGGTAATACAGTTTGGCCACATATGCCATTGATACATCCCACCCATTGCTGACCATTCTCTGTTCCTTCAAACCCTCCATTCTTTTAGGCCCCATGACACTGACCTCATGGCTGTTCTCCTGCATTTTTAAGTGATCTTTCTCGGCTTCTGCATTATAAATAAAAGATAATGAAACAAGTCTAAAAATAATCTAGCTCCATAAATTCACGTGTTTGGTCATCATATTACCCATCTCTGACTATTTTTTTACAGGATTCCCCTCAATCTGTCTTGGTATTCGGATTATAGGTCGACAAGCAATAAAACCCCCCCATCAAAAACTCATGTCGACCTTTTCATGTATCAACAATTTCTGTGTCGACCTGTTGACCCTTTGATCCATAACTTACAGGAAAATAGTGGCACCCATTAAAAGGGAATTTCTTCCTCGTAGACACCTATACACCACTGCCTGCTCATTTCCTACAAAACACGTCCTACAAAATACAGGGGGTAATTCAGACCTGATTGCTAGAGTGCTTTTTTGCATCCCTGCGATCAGGTAGTCACCCCTACAGGGAGTAAGTTTGTGCAGTTTCTGCTCAGCCCAGGACTTACTCAGCCGCTGCAGTGATCGGGGCCGGAGCTGACGTCAGAAACCCTCCCTCCAAATGCCTGGTCCCTCCTGCGTTTTCCCGGACACTCCTTTAAAACGGTCAGTTGCCACCCACAAACAGCCTCTTCCTGTCAATCTCCTTGCGATCGCCGGTGCGTTAGGAATTTAAAAAAAAAAGAAGCAGAATCTGCAATCCTTTGTTTCGCATGTTGGGGGCCGCCGACCACAGGGCAAGGCCGCCCAGCATGCTAAATGGACTGCCCAGTGGCTGCGACTGCAATTTAATTGTGGTCGCAGCAACTGTGGACGAGCCCCTTAAGCCGCAGTTAGGCTGTGTATGCAGGTCTGTCGCTATTTTCTCGATCGGTGCGGCTGCGTGTGATGTCACGCAGCCCCCTTGAAAACACCACCACCCCACCCCCGTTTTTGACCTGCCATCCCCACAACGCTCGGACCCCGCCACATGCCCGCCCCGCGAATGCATCTGCCTGTCAATTGTTAAAGACCAGATAAGTAGTCCGTTAAAGCATATGTAAAGTCATCCTTTTTCACTCGCGTAAATACTTTCTGTCACTGGGGCCCGACTCAGAGATGCAGAGTGATGCATTTGCAGCTGCGAGTCACTGCACAAACAAATCCTCTCTGTGACCGCCATCACTAGGCCATTGCGGCACATGCGCAGGTCCACATGGGATCCGCAGCGCCCAGTTACAGAGTTAACAATAAATAAAACATGAAGACAATGACTTACAGTTCAATACAATATAGGACAAGTACAGTGTATATAAAACATAGCTGCGTCAGTAAACAGCACTGAAATAAGTATCAGGGCGGCAGAAAACCGAAGGATTTGGTGCCATCAAAGGGAGTAATGAAAAGAAGATAAGTTAAGTAAAAGACGTAAAAGCACATGAGGGAAGAGGGCCCTGCTCATGAGAGTTTACATTGTAAAGGGGAGGGGCAGACAGACAGGGGTGACACAGATGGGGTAGAAAGTGAGCGTGGGACACAGAAGGCTCAGGATGAGAGACGGCTGGGTTTGGTGAAGAAGTGTGTCTTGAGAGCCCGCTTGAAGTTTTGTAGAGAGGTGGAGAGCCTGAGGGGGAGAGGTAGGGAATTCCAGAAAAAGGGAGCATCACGTGCACAATCTTGGAGGTAGGAGTGGGAGGAAGTAATCAGAAGGCAGAAGAGGCGGCGTGCATTAGCAGAGCGAAGTGGACGGGCTGGAGGGTAAAGGGAGATAAGGTCAGAGATGTAACAGGGAGAAGAGTGAGGGAGGGCTTTGAAAGTGAGTGTGAGAAGCTTGAAATGGATTCTGAAGGGGAAGGGAAGCCAGTGAAGGGCTTGTAGGAGAGGGGAGGTGAATGTAGTGCATTTGGTGAGGAAGATGATCCGGGCAGAAGCATTGAGGATAGATTGGAGTGGAGAGATGTATTTGTCAGGGATGTCAGTCAGGAGGAGATTACAGTAGTCCAGTCTGGAGACGACCAGTGAGTGGATAAGGGTCTCAGTGACATCCTGGGTCAGAAAGGGTCTGATCCTGGAAATATTTTTGAGATGAAAATGACAGGTTTGTGATAGGTGCTGAATGTGTGGTTTGAAGGAGAGGGAGGAGTCAACGATTACTCTAAGACAGCGCACTTGGGGGCTAGAGGAGATAGTTGTGCCATCAATAGATAATGAGATTGTTAGAGGTGAGGTTGTGCGGGAGGGAGGGAAGATGATCAGCTCAGTCTTAGACATGTTGAGTTTTAGAAAGCGCTGGGACATCCAGGAAGGGATAGAAGAGATAGAAGAGGTCCGGGGAGGAAAGGTAGATTTGAGTATCATCAGCATAGAGATGATATAATAAGTCAAAAGAGCTAATGAGATCTCCTAATGAGAATGTATAGAGAGAGAAAAGAAGAAGACCAAGAACAGAGCCTCAAAACCAATTTCAGCCAATTACAACATAATGGCCATTGTTTTACAGTAGCTAATCTATGAAATTCTTTTCCAGGGTTACCTCCTGCGCAATTCCGTATCCGTAGACCCTGCAGTACTACAAACCCCACCATGTCATGTTTTCCCAGTTTGAGTTTAGTTTGCTGTTTGTGTTCCTTTTGTTAACAGTTTATAAAGGGCATGCAGTCAGAAGAAATGCATTCAAGAGACAGAATAAAAGGAGTCTTCCCATGCGGTTGGTCAGTATTCATCATCTTCAGTGTTTATTCAGATTCCATAGCGTCTGACATAGTCGTACAGAAATTTCATACGTTATAACAGTGTACATAATTAATAGCAGGTACGTTTGGTACAGAGCAGAATAGTAAATGCATGGACGTATTTAACAGAATAAATTGCATAACATGCAGAAGCTATGGAGCATAAGACATGATGGGGACAAGAGTAGACTAACAGGAGACATAAGGTAGAGGACACTGCCCTCGAGAGCTTACATTCTACAGGGCGGGGCTAGAGAGAGAATGGGAGCTAAGGTTGCATTAGCTTTACAGTCCGAGGAGGGAGACTAAACAGTTGAACTGGCAGGATGCTAAAACAAATCAGAAAAATTTCCTGGCATACATCTCCAGCACTTGTGATGGTCCCTGGACAGCAGGGACAGTTGAAAAGTACATTGTCTAACTTGCATTGGGCCCATAAATGCTAATTGTGTATAGGTTGCAATGGATGCAGTGCAGAGATGCACCAATAGCGAGTAATGTAAGTAAATTAGCCTGACTGTTGTGTTCTTTAAACTGTTCTTGGAACATATACTGTACTGAATGTCTCTCAATTTATCCTGTGTGACAAATGAAGGCAGAGACGGATTAAACCATTATGGGGTCCTAAGCAAATCCTCTGCGCAACTGTCCTCATTAGTAACGGAACTTGCAACTGCGCTATACTGGGTGCAAGAGAGCCGTCAGGAACAGGTTTCCCTTTGTTCTATACGCGCGACTAAGAATGGAAAAGAAGTATAGCTACATGCCCATGCCACTCCCAAGAGACAGTTCTCTTACGCCTGCCCCAGAAACGTCCACTTCACGCAAAGAGTTCCAACCCAGGTCCATCCAACTCGGCTGGAGATTAGAGATGAGCGCCTGAAATTTTTCGGGTTTTGTGTTTTGGTTTTGGGTTCGGTTCCGCGGCCGTGTTTTGGGTTCGAACGCGTTTTGGCAAAACCTCACCGAATTTTTTTTGTCGGATTCGGGTGTGTTTTGGATTCGGGTGTTTTTTTCAAAAAACACTAAGAAACAGCTTAAATCATAGAATTTGGGGGTCATTTTGATCCCAAAGTATTATTAACCTCAAAAACCATAATTTACACTCATTTTCAGTCTATTCTGAATACCTCACACCTCACAATATTATTTTTAGTCCTAAAATTTGCACCGAGGTCGCTGTGTGAGTAAGATAAGCGACCCTAGTGGCCGACACAAACACCGGGCCCATCTAGGAGTGGCACTGCAGTGTCACGCAGGATGGCCCTTCCAAAAAACCCTCCCCAAACAGCACATGACGCAAAGAAAAAAAGAGGCGCAATGAGGTAGCTGTGTGAGTAAGATTAGCGACCCTAGTGGCCGACACAAACACCGGGCCCATCTAGGAGTGGCACTGCAGTGTCACGCAGGATGTCCCTTCCAAAAAACCCTCCCCAAACAGCACATGACGCAAAGAAAAAAAGAGGCGCAATGAGGTAGCTGACTGTGTGAGTAAGATTAGCGACCCTAGTGGCCGACACAAACACCGGGCCCATTTAGGAGTGGCACTGCAGTGTCACGCAGGATGTCCCTTCCAAAAAACCCTCCCCAATCAGCACATGATGCAAAGAAATAGAAAAGAAAAAAGAGGTGCAAGATGGAATTGTCCTTGGGCCCTCCCACCCACCCTTATGTTGTATAAACAGGACATGCACACTTTAACCAACCCATCATTTCAGTGACAGGGTCTGCCACACGACTGTGACTGATATGACGGGTTGGTTTGGACCCCCCCCAAAAAAGAAGCAATTAATCTCTCCTTGCACAAACTGGCTCTACAGAGGCAAGATGTCCACCTCATCTTCACCCTCCGATATATCACCGTGTACATCCCCCTCCTCACAGATTATCAATTCGTCCCCACTGGAATCCACCATCTCAGCTCCCTGTGTACTTTGTGGAGGCAATTGCTGCTGGTCAATGTCTCCGCGGAGGAATTGATTATAATTCATTTTAATGAACATCATCTTCTCCACATTTTCTGGATGTAACCTCGTACGCCGATTGCTGACAAGGTGAGCGGCGGCACTAAACACTCTTTCGGAGTACACACTTGTGGGAGGGCAACTTAGGTAGAATAAAGCCAGTTTGTGCAAGGGCCTCCAAATTGCCTCTTTTTCCTGCCAGTATAAGTACGGACTGTGTGACGTGCCTACTTGGATGCGGTCACTCATATAATCCTCCACCATTCTATCAATGTTGAGAGAATCATATGCAGTGACAGTAGACGACATGTCCGTAATCGTTGTCAGGTCCTTCAGTCCGGACCAGATGTCAGCATCAGCAGTCGCTCCAGACTGCCCTGCATCACCGCCAGCGGGTGGGCTCGGAATTCTGAGCCTTTTCCTCGCACCCCCAGTTGCGGGAGAATGTGAAGGAGGAGATGTTGACAGGTCGCGTTCCGCTTGACTTGACAATTTTGTCACCAGCAGGTCTTTCAACCCCAGCAGACCTGTGTCTGCCGGAAAGAGAGATCCAAGGTAGGCTTTAAATCTAGGATCGAGCACGGTGGCCAAAATGTAGTGCTCTGATTTCAACAGATTGACCACCCGTGAATCCTTGTTAAGCGAATTAAGGGCTGCATCCACAAGTCCCACATGCCTAGCGGAATCGCTCCGTGTTAGCTCCTTCTTCAATGCCTCCAGCTTCTTCTGCAAAAGCCTGATGAGGGGAATGACCTGACTCAGGCTGGCAGTGTCTGAACTGACTTCACGTGTGGCAAGTTCAAAGGGCATCAGAACCTTGCACAACGTTGAAATCATTCTCCACTGCACTTGAGACAGGTGCATTCCATCTCCTATATCGTGCTCAATTGTATAGGCTTGAATGGCCTTTTGCTGCTCCTCCAACCTCTGAAGCATATAGAGGGTTGAATTCCACCTCGTTACCACTTCTTGCTTCAGATGATGGCAGGGCAGGTTCAGTAGTTTTTGGTGGTGCTCCAGTCTTCTGTACGTGGTGCCTGTACGCCGAAAGTGTCCCGCAATTTTTCTGGCCACCGACAGCATCTCTTGCACGCCCCTGTCGTTTTTTAAAAAATTCTGCAGCACCAAATTCAAGGTATGTGCAAAACATGGGACGTGCTGGAATTTGCCCATATTTAATGCACACACAATATTGCTGGCGTTGTCCGATGCCACAAATCCACAGGAGAGTCCAATTGGGGTAAGCCATTCCGCGATGATCTTCCTCAGTTGCCGTAAGAGGTTTTCAGCTGTGTGCGTATTCTGGAAAGCGGTGATACAAAGCGTAGCCTGCCTAGGAAAGAGTTGGCGTTTGCGAGATGCTGCTACTGGTGCCGCCGCTGCTGTTCTTGCGGCGGGAGTCCATACATCTACCCAGTGGGCTGTCACAGTCATATAGTCCTGACCCTGCCCTGCTCCACTTGTCCACATGTCCGTGGTTAAGTGGACATTGGGTACAACTGCATTTTTTAGGACACTGGTGAGTCTTTTTCTGACGTCCGTGTACATTCTCGGTATCGCCTGCCTAGAGAAGTGGAACCTAGATGGTATTTGGTAACGGGGGCACACTGCCTCAATAAATTGTCTAGTTCCCTGTGAACTAACGGCGGATACCGGACGCACGTCTAACACCAACATAGTTGTCAAGGACTCAGTTATCCGCTTTGCAGTAGGATGACTGCTGTGATATTTCATCTTCCTCGCAAAGGACTGTTGAACAGTCAATTGCTTACTGGAAGTAGTACAAGTGGGCTTACGACTTCCCCTCTGGGATGACCATCGACTCCCAGCGGCAACAACAGCAGCGCCAGCAGCAGTAGGCGTTACACGCAAGGATGCATCGGAGGAATCCCAGGCAGGAGAGGACTCGTCAGACTTGCCAGTGACATGGCCTGCAGGACTATTGGCATTCCTGGGGAAGGAGGAAATTGACACTGAGGGAGTTGGTGGGGTGGTTTGCGTGAGCTTGGTTACAAGAGGAAGGGATTTACTGGTCAGTGGACTGCTTCCGCTGTCACCCAAAGTTTTTGAACTTGTCACTGACTTATTATGAATGCGCTGCAGGTGACGTATAAGGGAGGATGTTCCGAGGTGGTTAACGTCCTTACCCCTACTTATTACAGCTTGACAAAGGGAACACACGGCTTGACACCTGTTGTCCGCATTTCTGGTGAAATACCTCCACACCGAAGAGCTGATTTTTTTGGTATTTTCACCTGGCATGTCAACGGCCATATTCCTCCCACGGACAACAGGTGTCTCCCCGGGTGCCTGACTTAAACAAACCACCTCACCATCAGAATCCTCCTGGTCAATTTCCTCCCCAGCGCCAGCAACACCCATATCCTCCTCATCCTGGTGTACTTCAACACTGACATCTTCAATCTGACTATCAGGAACTGGACTGCGGGTGCTCCTTCCAGCACTTGCAGGGGGCATGCAAATAGTGGAAGGCGCATGCTCTTCACGTCCAGTGTTGGGAAGGTCAGGCATCGCAAACGACACAATTGGACTCTCCTTGTGGATTTGGGATTTCAAAGAACGCACAGTTCTTTGCGGTGCTTTTGCCAGCTTGAGTCTTTTCAGTTTTCTAGCGAGAGGCTGAGTGCTTCCATCCTCATGTGAAGCTGAACCACTAGCCATGAACATAGGCCAGGGCCTCAGCCGTTCCTTGCCACTCCGTGTGGTAAATGGCATATTGGCAAGTTTACGCTTCTCCTCCGACAATTTTATTTTAGGTTTTGGAGTCCTTTTTTTTCTGATATTTGGTGTTTTGGATTTGACATGCTCTGTACTATGACATTGGGCATCGGCCTTGGCAGACGACGTTGCTGGCATTTCATCGTCTCGGCCATGACTAGTGGCAGCAGCTTCAGCACGAGGTGGAAGTGGATCTTGATCTTTCCCTAATTTTGGAACCTCAACTTTTTTGTTCTCCATATTTTATAGGCAGAACTAAAAGGCACCTCAGGTAAACAATGGAGATGGATGGATTGGATACTAGTATACAATTATGGACGGACTGCCACGGTTAGGTGGTATAAAAAAACCACGGTTAGGTGGTATATATTATAATAATAATACAATTATGGATGGACGGACTGCCTGCCGACTGCCGACACAGAGGTAGCCACAGCCGTGAACTACCGCACTGTACACTGGTTGATAAAGAGATAGTAGTATACTCGTAACAACTAGTATGACACTATGACGACGGTATAAAGAATGAAAAAAAAACCACGGTTAGGTGGTATATATTATAATAATAATACAATTATGGATGGACGGACTGCCTGCCGACTGCCGACACAGAGGTAGCCACAGCCGTGAACTACCGCACTGTACACTGGTTGATAAAGAGATAGTAGTATACTCGTAACAACTAGTATGACACTATGACGACGGTATAAAGAATGCAAAAAAAACCACAGTTAGGTGGTATATATTATAATAATAATACAATTATGGATGGACGGACTGCCTGCCGACTGCCGACACAGAGGTAGCCACAGCCGTGAACTACCGCACTGTACACTGGTTGATAAAGAGATAGTAGTATACTCGTAACAACTAGTATGACACTATGACGGTATAAAGAATGAAAAAAAAACCACGGTTAGGTGGTATATATTATAATAATAATACAATTATGGATGGACGGACTGCCTGCCGACTGCCGACACAGAGGTAGCCACAGCCGTGAACTACCGCACTGTACACTGGTTGATAAAGAGATAGTAGTATACTCGTAACAATTAGGATGACACTATGACGGTATAAAGAATGAAAAAAAAACCACGGTTAGGTGGTAGGTATATAATAATAAATAATACAATTCTGGTCGGACGGACTGCCTGCCGTGTGCCGACACAGAGGTAGCCACAGCCGTGAACTACCGCACTGTACACTGGTTGATAAAGAGATAGTAGTATACTCGTAACAATTAGGATGACACTATGACGGTATAAAGAATGAAAAAAAAACCACGGTTAGGTGGTAGGTATATAATAATAAATAATACAATTCTGGTCGGACGGACTGCCTGCCGTGTGCCGACACAGAGGTAGCCACAGCCGTGAACTACCGCACTGTACACTGGTTGATAAAGAGATAGTAGTATACTCGGAACAATTAGGATGACACTATGACGGTATAAAGAATGAAAAAAAAAACCACGGTTAGGTGGTAGGTATATAATAATAAATAATACAATTCTGGTCGGACGGACTGCCTGCCGTGTGCCGACACAGAGGTAGCCACAGCCGTGAACTACCGCACTGTACACTGGTTGATAAAGAGATAGTAGTATACTCGTAACAATTAGGATGACACTATGACGGTATAAAGAATGAAAAAAAAACCACGGTTAGGTGGTAGGTATATAATAATAAATAATACAATTCTGGTCGGACGGACTGCCTGCCGTGTGCCGACACAGAGGTAGCCACAGCCGTGAACTACCGCACTGTACTGTGTCTGCTGCTAATATAGACTGGTTGATATTTAAAGAGATATTAGTAGTATACAACAATACTATACTGGTGGTCAGGCACTGGTCACCACTCCTGCAGCAAAAGTGTGCACTGTTAATTAATATAATTGTACTCCTGGCTCCTGCTAACAACCTGCAGTGCTCCCCAGTCTCCCCCACAATTAATTATAAGCTTTTAATTTATACATTGATGACTGTGCAGCACACTGGGCTGAGCTGAGTGCACACAGACTGAGTCACACTGTGTGACTGACTGTGCTGTGTATCGTTTTTTTTTTCAGGCAGAGAACGGATATAGCAGAGAGAAGTGAACGGATATATTATATTAAATAAAAGTTAACTAGCAACTGCACTGGTCACTGACTGTGGTAAACTAACTCTGTCTGCGACTCTGCACAATCTCTCTCTATCTAATCTATCTATCTCTATTCTAATGGAGAGGACGCCAGACACGTCCTCTCCCTATCAATCTCAATGCACGAGTGAAAATGGCGGCGACGCGCGGCTCCTTATATAGAATCCGAGTCTCGCGATAGAATCCGAGCCTCGCGAGAATCCGACAGCGTCATGATGACGTTCGGGCGCGCTCGGGTTAACCGAGCAAGGCGGGAAGATCCGAGTCGCTCGGACCCGTGGAAAAAAAAGTGAAGTTCGTGCGGGTTCGGATTCAAAGAAACCGAACCCGCTCATCTCTAGCTATAACCTATAACTGGCACTGCAGTGCTCCCCAGTCTCCCCCACAATTATAAGCTGTGTGAGCTGAGCACAGTCAGATATATATATACATTGATGCAGCACACTGGGCTGAGCAGTGCACACAGATATGGTATGTGACTGAGTCACTGTGTGTATCGTTTTTTTCAGGCAGAGAACGGATATATTAAATAAAACAAACAACTGCACTGTCTGGTGGTCACTGTGGTCGTCAGTCACTAAACTCTGCACTCTCTTCTACAGTATCACAGCCTCAGGTCAATCTCTCTCTCTCTCTCTCAACCCTAATCTAAATGGAGAGGACGCCAGCCACGTCCTCTCCCTATCAATCTCAATGCACGTGTGAAAATGGCGGCGACGCGCGGCTCCTTATATAGAATCCGAGTCTCGCGATAGAATCCGAGCCTCGCGAGAATCCGACAGCGTCATGATGACGTTCGGGCGCGCTCGGGTTAACCGAGCAAGGCGGGAAGATCCGAGTCGCTCGGACCCGTGAAAAAAAACATGAAGTTCGGGCGGGTTCGGATTCAGAGAAACCGAACCCGCTCATCTCTACTGGAGATGCGCACATAAATGCAAGAACTTGCAATTTGTGGCCATATACTTTGCTGCATCCGACCCAGAATCAGGTCCAAAGACACCTGGAAGGTGCAAGTGGCATACCATTGACAGTACATACTACGGCTTAGGTTACACTGCCTGTGAGAATGCGCAGAAGTCAAGTTCTCTTGCTCCTATCCTCTCCTTTTGTATCTTAATTTACATTTGTTTTAAATCACGCTGTAGCAAACAAACTCTCGATCCTCATTTTCATGGTGATGTGTCGGCACATGTGTCGGCACATCCAGGTGGTATCCGTTTGGATGGTCGACCATGTTAAGGTCGACACTCATTAGGTTGACCACTATTAGGTTGACCACTATTAGGTTGACCACTATTGGTCAACATTGACATGGTCGACACGTGAAAATGGTCGACACATGACAGGTCGACACATGAAAAGGTCGACATGGCTTTTAAAAAAACAAAAAAAAAAAAACAGATTTTGAACTTTTTCATACTTACAATCCACGTGGACTACGATTGGGACCGGTAACCTGTGCTGAGCGCAGCAGTAGCGGAGCGATGCACCTTGCCCGCAGTATGGTGAGCGAAGCGAGCCATACAAGGGGACACGGTGCACTAATTGGGGTCCCTGGTCATGTTATGGAAAAAATTACACCAAAAACAGTAAAAAAAAAATAAAAAAATCCATGTCGACGGTTTAATGCGTCGACCTGTCCCGCGTCGACCATTTTCATGTGTCGTCTATTAGTCCATGTTGACCAATAGTGGTCAACCATATGAATGTCGACCTTAACTTGCCCTGTTTGGCCCGGCTCCTCCAATCAGGTGATGGTAACAGTAGATTACTCCTAGACAGCAACATACAGTATCTGACTAAACATATATATCATATGACAGGAAGTCTGTGCTGCAGGGCTGTACAGCGGGTAATAACCTGACTCGTGAGCAGGGCGATGTAAAGCGCGTTACTAGGAGTATCAGTGCCAGGGGGCTTAAATGATTAAACGGTAAGAATATAGAATATTATGCTAATTTTTGAATCTGCATGAAACAGGAAAAAACGATTCATCCTCCGTCTGTTATTACGTTTATACAGACTTTTCATCAATGATTTCCTTTACAACCTGATCTTTTTCCTGTATTTCATTATTTTATTCGTATTGATGCTCTGTGGCTCTCCAGCACTTGGTGTACTTGTAGTTCAGCAGCCGGGGAGCTGCAGATTAGTGAAGGTTCTCCGTACACTGGACACCTCTGTCTAATGAGCAGAACGGAGAAGGATGTGGGTCAGATGGCTGTGATAAGCAGTACACATGAGAAGCCATTTCCAGTCCCTATACTGGGATATACCTAACGCAGGGCAAAGGGGGCATTATCAGGGTCCCTATGGGCCAGTATAAGGTTTGCCTTGTTAAGACTGTGTTTAATAGTTTCAGATACTTTTTAGGGGCATTTGCCAACTTTACAGGTGAAGCCTGTAGGGACGTTCCATTGCTGGTGCTGTTGAAAGAGGAGTGTGCTTAATAGGGACGGGCGGTGAGGTACATGGCTCAGGAGGCACTGGATAATACCAGAGCCAGGTTTATACACAACATATGAGCCCGAGGGTTCATGTGGGCATTATACACAGGTGCAGCAGTATATACATGTGGGCATCATACACAGGTGCAGCAGTATATACTGTACATGTGGACATCATACACAGGTGCAGCAGTATACTGTATACATGTGGGCATTATACACAGGTGCAGCAGTATACACATGTGGGCATTATACACAAGTGCAGCAGTATATACCAGACCCTCCAACATGACCCGCCCCACTAGGTACAAAATGCGCTGTTCCTGGACTTCCCTCTTAATTTATGATTTCCATCACCTGTGTTGAACTAGTTAAATGATAAGAAAGCTGTTTCTTCACAGGTGATTGCAATAATAAATTAAGAGGGAAGTCCAGAAACAGAGCATTTTGTACCTAGTGGGGCGGGTCATGTTGGAGGGTATGATATACTATGCATGTGGACATCATACACAGGTGCAGCAGTATATACATGTGGGCATTATACACAGGTGCAGCAGTATATACATGTGGGAATTATACACAGGTGCAGCAATATATAGTGGGCATTATTACACAGGTGCAGCAGTATATACATGTGGGAATTATACACAGGCGCAGTAATATATACATGTGGGCATTATACTCAGGTGCAGCAGTATATATACATGTGGAAATTACAGACAGGTGCAGCAGTATATACATGTGGGAATTATACACAGGTGTAGCAGTATATACATGTGGGCATTATACACAGGTGTAGCAGTATATACATGTGGGTATTATACCCAGATCTAACAGTATATACATGTGGGCATTATACACAGGTGCAGCAGTATATACATGTGGGTATTATACACAGATCTAACAGTATATACATGTGGGCATTATACACAGGTGCAGCAGTATATACATGTGGGTATTATACACAGATCTAACAGTATATACATGTGGGCATTATACACAGGTGCAGCAGTATATACTGTACATATGGGCATTATACACAGGTGCAGCAGTATATACATGTGGGCATTATACACAGGCGCAGCAATATATACATGTGGGCATTATACTCAGGCGCAGCAGTATATACATGTGGGAATTACAGACAGGTGCAGCAGTATGTACATGTGGGAATTATACACAGGTGCAGCAGTATATACATTTGGGCATTATACACAGGTGTAGCAGTATATACATGTGGGCATTATACACAGGTGCAGCAGTATATACATGTGGACATTATACACAGGCGCAGCAGTATATACATGTGGGCATTATACACAGGCCCAACAGTATATACATGTGGGCATTATACACAGGCCCAACAGTATATACATGTGGGCATTATACACAGGTGCAGCAGTATATACATGTGGGCATTAGACACAGGTGCAGCAGTATATACATGTGGGCATTATACACAGGCCCAACAGTATATACATGTGGGCTTTATACACAGGTGCAGCAGTATATACATGTGGGAATTATACACAGGTGCAGCAGTATATACATATGGGAATTATACACATGTGCAGCAGTATGTACATGTGGGCATTATACACAGATCTAACAGTATATACATGTGGGCATTATACACAGGTGCAGCAGTATATACATGTGGGCATTATACACAGGTGCAGCAGTATATACATGTGGGAATTATACACAGGTGCAGCAATATATAGTGGGCATTATTACACAGGTGCAGCAGTATATACATGTGGGAATTATACACAGGCGCAGTAATATATACATGTGGGCATTATACTCAGGTGCAGCAGTATATATACATGTGGAAATTACAGACAGGTGCAGCAGTATATACATGTGGGAATTATACACAGGTGTAGCAGTATATACATGTGGGCATTATACACAGGTGTAGCAGTATATACATGTGGGTATTATACCCAGATCTAACAGTATATACATGTGGGCATTATACACAGGTGCAGCAGTATATACATGTGGGTATTATACACAGATCTAACAGTATATACATGTGGGCATTATACACAGGTGCAGCAGTATATACATGTGGGTATTATACACAGATCTAACAGTATATACATGTGGGCATTATACACAGGTGCAGCAGTATATACATGTGGGCATTATACACAGGTGCAGCAGTATATACTGTACATATGGGCATTATACACAGGTGCAGCAGTATATACATGTGGGCATTATACACAGGCGCAGCAATATATACATGTGGGCATTATACTCAGGCGCAGCAGTATATACATGTGGGAATTACAGACAGGTGCAGCAGTATGTACATGTGGGAATTATACACAGGTGCAGCAGTATATACATTTGGGCATTATACACAGGTGTAGCAGTATATACATGTGGGCATTATACACAGGTGCAGCAGTATATACATGTGGACATTATACACAGGCGCAGCAGTATATACATGTGGGCATTATACACAGGCCCAACAGTATATACATGTGGGCATTATACACAGGCCCAACAGTATATACATGTGGGCATTATACACAGGTGCAGCAGTATATACATGTGGGCATTAGACACAGGTGCAGCAGTATATACATGTGGGCATTATACACAGGCCCAACAGTATATACATGTGGGCTTTATACACAGGTGCAGCAGTATATACATGTGGGAATTATACACAGGTGCAGCAGTATATACATATGGGAATTATACACATGTGCAGCAGTATGTACATGTGGGCATTATACACAGATCTAACAGTATATACATGTGGGCATTATACACAGGTGCAGCAGTATATACATGTGGGAATTATACACATGTGCAGCAGTATGTACATGTGGGCATTATACACAGATCTAACAGTATATACATGTGGGCATTATACACAGGTGCAGGGGCATTATACACAGGTCCAGCAGTATATACATGTGGGCATTATACACAGGTGCTGCATTATATACATGTGGGCATTATACACGCAGCAGTATATACTGCTGTAAATTTTGTACGTTTTGATCAGAGATGTGAGGAAAAGGTAGGTGGGGGGAGGGGGGGGAGAGGGGGCGTGCTCACTGCCTCACCTGTCATATACATTTTACTCCATAGTTTTGACTATAATAATAATTAAAATAATGCAAAGAAGATATTTCTAATATATTCATTGTATTTTTCATATACATTATATAGTCAAAACTCTGGTGTATATATGTTAGTATGACAGTAAAGGCTCTGCCTCACCTCACCGCACATCACTGGTGCACCAATGCACAGACTCCAGTCTTTCTGTCCTCCATGAAGGCTTCATGCCCTATCCCAAGATGGCTGCCGAGATCTCCACTGAGCATGTGCATGTCTTGAGACTGTGTAGAGTAATGAGGTGGGAGACCGATGTCTCCTACTTAGCTCCTATGAGAAACCTGATTAATACCTGCTTTCATACTTTACGATCCACGTGGACTACAATTGGGAACGGTAACCTGTGCCGAGTGCAGCGGTAGTGAAGCGAGGCACCTTGCCCGAAGCATGGGGAGGGGACACGGTGACTAATTGGGGTTCCCGGTCACTTTACGAAGAAAACGACACCAAAAAAAGTATAAAAAACTCAGGTCGACCTTTTTCCGTGTCGACCTTGTTCATGTCGACCTAATGACCATGTCGGCCTAGTCGCCCCGTCGACCTAATGCATGTCAACCAATAGTGGTTGACCTAATGACTGTCGCCGCGAGTCTTGTCAACCTAATGACCCATACCCGTGTAATTGGCAGGTACACAGTATGCGGCTATGACGCGGATAATTTTAGGAAAGAGTACAAATGGCTACCCGTGGTGGAGCGTCTAAATAGCACCCACCAAATGGCGCAAATACGCCAGTTGAATAAGGACACATCGTGGATCCCCTTGTTTCCAGGTGATTGGAAAGGAAGCCATACAAACGTTGATTTCTCTACACGATAAATAATGGAGAAACATTTTCTACATGAATTGGATGTAGAAACTTGTAGCAAGAAGAGCCTGTAAAAAGCTTTGTGTAATGGCATCACACAATCTCGGAAAGCTGTGTCATTTGCATAATTTCCATAAACTGAAGACTGATACTTATTTTTCGTGCTGTAGCGGGTAGAAGAATGAACAATTTGTAATCAGAGCTCACATCTGCATTGGTTTTATGAAAAATATATATATATTTCTAGCAGAATGTAAGAAATTGGATTCACTGCTTGGATGCTCTGTTAGAGATCAGAGGCATAAATTGAGACTCTCAATTCATCTAACTGTCAGACTTTGTACATAAGCCGCAGCTCCCTTCCTGTGTGTTTCTGTGAAGGTCTAATTCATTAACCACCGGGAAATTTTGTGCGCCAGTCATTGTAATAGGTCTGGGCGACTTGTGCTAACTTTATATTTGCATTTGTACTTTTCTGGCATAGTAGCAAATTGTCAGTGCTT
This sequence comes from Pseudophryne corroboree, assembly GCF_028390025.1. Classification (NCBI taxonomy): domain Eukaryota; kingdom Metazoa; phylum Chordata; class Amphibia; order Anura; family Myobatrachidae; genus Pseudophryne; species Pseudophryne corroboree. Next base: position 989,931,158 of record NC_086445.1, read on the forward strand.
TTTAAGGAAAATGGTCCATTTAAATAGCTCTGTTGGTAATAGGATTAGGACTTGCTGCTGTGTACTGTGTATACGTGTCTCATTAATGTATGTTCATAGGCTACAAAAGTAAAAAACAAAAAACGAAGCCTTTACACCTAATTGATAATAAGGTAAACTGGAAGTTTTTCCTCCTGTTTTAAAAATATAAGCAACATAGGGGGTCATTCCGAGTTGATTGCTAGCTGCTGTTGTTCGCAGCGCAGCGATCTGGCTAAAAATCTGCATTTCTGCACATGAACTACAATGCGCACGCGCGACGTACGGGTACAAAGTCCTTTGTGGATTTGCACAGGGTCTAGCGAAGCTTTCAGTCGCACGGTACAACGCATGAAGATTGACAGGAAGGGGGCGTTTCTGGGTGTCAACTGACCGTTTTCAGGGAGTGTTTGGAAAAATGCAGGCGTGCCGGGGAAAACTCAGGTGTGGCTGGGCGAACGCTGGGAGGGTGTGTGACGTCAAAAGCCAACCCTCCATTAGAATCAACGCACACGAAGAGTAAGTCCAGGGCTGGTCTTTTTCTGGACAAAATGTTTTTGCAGGCGCTTTGCTGCACAGGCGTTCGCACTTCTGCAAAGTGAAAATACACTCCCGGTGGGCGGCGACAATGCGTTTGCACGGCTGCTAAAAACTGCTAGCCAGCGATCAACTCGGAATGACCCCCATTGTTCTAAACCATCTGTTTGTGAGCTGGAGATTGCAGTTGATTATATTAATATACTTTAAAGTTACAAGGTGAGATGTATTACTCTTTGGGGAGAGATTTATCAAAGCTTGGAGAAAGATAAAGTGGAGAGAGATAAAGTACCAACCAACCAGCTCCTACCTGTCATGTTACAGGCTGTGTTTAAAAAAAGGCAGTACATTTACTAGGAATCATACCTACCACACAAGCACTGTGAGATTACCGCACCCTGGATTTATTTCATTAGCTTCAAACATTTTCTATTTCTGCTAGCAAAAAAACCCCAAAACAATACTTACTAATAATAACTTAATAGGCTTAATAACAGTACACAATGTCAAAATGCAGTAAAGAAGGTAAGTAAAGTGCTTGCGTACATAAAACGGGGTATTGAGACAAGGGACGAGGATATAATCCTCCCGCTGCACAAATCATTGGTACATCCGCACCTGTAATATTGTGTTCAGTTTTGGGCACCTGTCAAAGTCGAAAAATATCGTAATGCATATGCCTTGTACTAACCCCATGCACATGCCCGCTGCTCGTGCACTCAGTCCGCCGTGCGTGCACATATCCGCAATTTGCATAGGATCACTCCGGCGATCATGCGCGTGATATGGGTATTTACGGCGGAGTTTGTGAGCGCGTAGCGGGTTATTAGAACATTACATATTTAACCCAAATAGTGCATTTTGTACCCATAGTTCCCTTTCACCATGTCAGCGAGTATTAATAGTTTAAACAGTTCCTGGACAGAGGGATTCGCCTTTGCATGATAGGAAGGGTCAGATAAAGGTTGGAAGGTGATGTCTAGTATCCAGCTGTAGGGTATTTTGAGGGTAGCATTCCGGTGTTAGAGAAAGATTGCATGTTCCTGCGTATAGTTATGTGCAAAGGTAGAATATGAACATTAACTGTATTCACTGTATTTTATGTATGCGGCGGGAATCCAGAGGATACCACCCACAAGAGCAGTTGGGGAAAGACATTGCCCACCCTTTCAAATCCACCTATGACCTCTTCTGTAATGTAGGGACAAATCCCTGTGTCCAATGGACAATGAGATTACAGTGACCATTGTATTGTGTATGCATGTTGTGTATAAAAAGACCATTGTTGCCAGGCCGGTCAAAAGACTCTGAACGCTATCTGTATGACCAGCGGAGGACCGAGCCGGGTTGCGCTTGCAAACATTCTCACGTATGTACATTCTCTGTAGCCATTATTCTGTTTAGATTTATCTTGTTAGCCTGTAGTGTATGATTTGTATTGTTTTACCTTTTTGGAATCAATCCACTGTGGCCTTAGAAACCCTGTGGTTCAACTACAAAACTGTGCTGTGTCTTCACTTTCCTGCAAGGGTCTTAGAGTGTATTTATCTGTATAAGGTGTATAGGAATTGATAAGGTGTACGCACTGCGGGTACTTTATACCGTCAGCGCTACTTAAGGTTTAAGGTATAACATCGTTGCAGTACTTTGCTGCTAAGGGTTTAAAGTGTAATCATATCATTGCATTATATCATTAACAAGGTTTAAAGGTTATCAATTGTGTGTGCGCACGCTGTGTGTGCTTTGTACCCACAGTGCGGCGTTTGTACGCTGAGTGCGTACACGGTACGGGACTCTGTGCGCAAATAGCGTACGAAGTACGTAGCGTGAGCTAGCGACCGCAGCAGCTCCATGGTAAAGGTGTGTTTAAAGGTATAGCTTTACTGTTTAAGATAATATCGACATTATCACACCATATTATAAAAAAAGATATTGGGGAACTTGAAAGAGTTCAAAGGCGAGCTACTAAATTGATTAAAAGGTTAGAAACACTGGAGTACGAGGAAAGGCTTACTAGGTTAAATATGTATACACTAGAAAAGAGGCATCTAAGAGGTGACATTATTAATATCTTCAAACATGTAAAGGGTCATTACAAGGAGTTAGCAGGGGATTTGTTTATTAAAAGAACTCTGTATAGGACACGTGGGCACTCGCTGAGGCTAGAGGAGACAAAATTCCGTACACAACGTAGGAAAGGGTTCTTCACAGTAAGGGCAATAAGGATTTGGAGCTCCCTGCCGGAGAAGGTAATAATGGCGGACTCTGTAAATGCATTTAAAAACGGACTGGATACATTTCTAACTGAAAAAAGTATCCAAGGCTATAGCATTTAACATATTGACATTAATTACCTGGGATTGATACGAATTACAGTTGTTAATTGGTACTAAACCATTACTTCAGCTGGTACTTTATAAGGCGCACAGCTTAATACAGAATACAGGTGGAACCCGATGGGCCTTTTGCCTCTTTTCAACCTCATTAACTATGTTACTATGTTACTGGCAGAATAATGATAGCACCATCAAGCTTTATTATCAGTACTTTTTTCCTATGGTTGCTGAAGATGCAGTGGCCAGGTAAGTGTTACCCTGACCAATAACGTAGCTGGAAGGTACTGGTACTGCTTACCATTGGATCATACTAGCTGACTTTCTGGCTGCCCCACCAGGAGGTCGGCACAGCGGGGGCATACGGGGCTGTGGGACAGTATAGGTGGGCAGTACAGGAGCAATTGCATCATTGAGGCCCCACCCCCCCGCTGTACAATGCCAAGATTACTGGCATTGTAAACCAGGGGGCGTAGTTTCATTGTGAGTCGCTTCATCGGCCGCCTAGACCCCCCACTTTACTAAAAAAGTGGGTGGCTCTGGGGGGATGCGGGCATGCTCCAGGAGACTTGAATACTCTGACACCCGGGCTACCTAAGATTTGGGAGCCTCTCGGCCATTCTGGGACAGCAGGCCACTATGTATTGGATACCCAGAGCCGGCCCTAGGCATAGGCAAACTAGGCAATTGCCTAGGGCATCTGGCATGCCTAGGGGCACAAGCAGCTTCTGCTGATTAAAGTGATATGCGGCATGCCTATATTCTGTGTAGCATTTCGTATGCAGATACAGCCACAGTCGCACACAGTATATAGGCATGCTGCATATCATTTTAATCAGCAGAAGCTGCTTGTGCATCCTAGCCACATAGCAATGCAAATAAGATGCATTTTCATAATAAATAGGCACCCGACGTTAGCAGAGCTGCCAATTGACTCATGCCAGGAACTATATGTGTCATTATGTGTATAAGGGCATTAATAATGGGTAACATATGTGTAAGGGGCACTATGTGTGTCATTATATGTATAAGGGCACTAATAATGTGCTGAATATGTGTAAGGGACATTATTTGTTTCATTATGTGTATAAGGGCATTAAGAATGTGCGGCATATGTGTAAGGGAAATTATGTGTGGTATTATGTGTATAAATGCATTACCAATGTGTGGCATTATGTGTATAAGGTGCTCTACTGTGTGGCGTAACATATAGAAAGGGCACTACTGTGTGGTCTAATGTGAATAAAAAGCAATATGGTGGGGTGTAATGTGAATAAGGATCAATATGGTGTGGTGTAATGAGAATAAAGAGCAATATGGTATGGTGTAATGTGAATAAGGAGCAATTCAGTATGATGTTATGTGCATGAGGGGCACTACTGTGAGGAGTAACGTATATAATGTAAAGTGGTACTACTGTATGATGTAATGTGAATAAGGGACACTATCGCATTATAAATTGTGAATAAAGTTGCACTACTGTGAGGCATAATTTGAATTGGGGGTACTATTGTGTGGCCATGCCCCTTGCCAGCAAAAACACATACCTTTTTGGGCTGTGCGCTGAATGTGCACACTGTTCATATTTAAATTACAGGGGTTAGGAAAACAAAAAAAATAAGAATTTACTTACCGATAATTCTATTTCTCGGAGTCCGTAGTGGATGCTGGGGTTCCTGAAAGGACCATGGGGAATAGCGGCTCCGCAGGAGACAGGGCACAAAAAAGTAAAGCTTTACTAGGTCAGGTGGTGTGCACTGGCTCCTCCCCCTATGACCCTCCTCCAGACTCCAGTTAGGTACTGTGCCCGGACGAGCATACACAATAAGGGAGGCATTTTGAATCCCGGGTAAGACTCATACCAGCCACACCAATCACACCGTACAACTTGTGATCTAAACCCAGTTAACAGTATGACAACAGAAAGGGCCTCTTAAAGATGGCTCCTTAACAATAACCCGAATTAGTTAACAATAACTATGTACAAGTATTGCAGATAATCCGCACTTGGGATGGGCGCCCAGCATCCACTACGGACTCCGAGAAATAGAATTATCGGTAAGTAAATTCTTATTTTCTCTATCGTCCTAAGTGGATGCTGGGGTTCCTGAAAGGACCATGGGGATTATACCAAAGCTCCCAAACGGGCGGGAGAGTGCGGATGACTCTGCAGCACTGAATGAGAGAACTCCAGGTCCTCCTTTGCCAGGGTATCAAATTTGTAAAATTTTACAAACGTGTTCTCCCCCGACCACGTAGCTGCTCGGCAGAGTTGTAATGCCGAGACCCCTCGGGCAGCCGCCCAAGATGAGCCCACCTTCCTTGTGGAGTGGGCTTTTACAGTTTTAGGCTGTGGCAGGCCTGCCACAGAATGTGCAAGTGGAATTGTGTTACAAATCCAACGAGCAATCGACTGCTTAGAAGCAGGTGCGCCCAACTTGTTGGGTGCATACAATATAAACAGCGAGTCAGATTTTCTGACTCCAGCCGTCCTTGCAATGTATATTTTTAAGGCTCTGACAACGTCCAACAACTTGGAGTCCTCCAAGTCGCTAGTGGCCGCAGGCACCACAATAGGTTGGTTCAGATGAAATGCTGATACCACTTTAGGGAGAAAATGCGGACGAGTCCGCAGTTCTGCCCTATCCGAATGGAAGATTAGATAAGGACTTTTATAAGATAAAGCCGCCAATTCAGATACTCTCCTGGCAGAGGCCAGGGCTAGTAACATAGTCACTTTCAATGTGAGATATTTCAAATCCACCTTTTTCAATGGTTCAAACCAATGGGATTTGAGGAAATCTAAAACTACATTTAGATCCCACGGTGCCACCGGAGGCACCACAGGAGGCTGTATATGCAGTACTCCCTTGACAAAAGTCTGGACCTCAGGGACAGAGGCCAATTCTTTTTGGAAGAATATTGACAGGGCCGAAATTTGAACCTTAATGGATCCCAATTTGAGACCCATAGATAATCCTGATTGCAGGAAATGTAGGAAACGACCCAGTTGGAATTCCTCCGTCGGAACCTTCCGATCCTCGCACCACGCTACATATTTTCGCCAAATGCGGTGATAATGTTTCACGGTGACTTCCTTCCGTGCCTTAATCAAGGTAGGAATGACTTCTTCTGGAATGCCTTTCCCTTTTAGGATCTGGCGTTCAACCGCCATGCCGTCAAACGCAGCCGCGGTAAGTCTTGAAAAAGACAGGGACCCTGCTGTAGCAGGTCCCTTCTCAGAGGTAGAGGCCACGGTTCGTCCGTGAGCATCTCTTGAAGTTCCGGATACCAAGTCCTTCTCGGCCAATCCGGAACCACTAGTATTGTTCTTACTCTTCTTTGCCGTATGATCTTCAATACCTTTGGTATGAGCGGCAGAGGAGGAAACACATACACTGACTGGTACACCCAAGGAGTTACCAGTGCGTCCACAGCTATTGCCTGTGGATCTCTTGACCTGGCGCAATATTTGTCCAGTTTCTTGTTGAGGCGAGACGCCATCATGTCTACAATTGGTCTTTCCCAACGGTCTATTAACATGTTGAAGACTTCTGGATGTAGACCCCACTCTCCCGGATGAAGATCGTGTCTGCTGAGGAAGTCTGCTTCCCAGTTGTCCACGCCCGGGATGAACACTGCTGACAGTGCTATCACGTGATTCTCCGCCCAGCGAAGAATCTTGGCAGCTTCTGCCATTGCACTCCTGCTTCTTGTGCCGCCCTGCCTGTTTACATGGGCGACCGCCGTGATGTTGTCCGACTGAATCAACACCGGCTTTCCTTGCAGGAGAAGTTCCGCCTGGCTTAGAGCATTGTAGATTGCTCTTAGTTCCAGAATGTTTATGTGAAGAGACTTTTCCAGACTCGTCCATACTCCCTGGAAGTTTCTTCCTTGTGTGACTGCTCCCCAGCCTCTCAGGCTGGCGTCCGTGGTCACCAGGATCCAATCCTGAATGCCGAATCTGCGGCCTTCTAATAGGTGAGCCTTCTGCAACCACCACAGAAGTGACACCCTTGTCTTTGGTGACAGGGTTATTCGCAGGTGCATCTGCAGATGCGACCCTGACCATTTGTCCAACAGATCCCTTTGGAATATTCTTGCATGGAATCTGCCGAATGGAATTGCTTCGTAAGAAGCCACCATTTTTCCCAGGACTCTTGTGCATTGATGTACTGACACTTTTCCTGGTTTTAGGAGGTTCCTGACCAGATCGGATAACTCCTTGGCTTTTTCCTCTGGAAGGAAAACCTTTTTCTGAACCGTGTCCAGAATCATTCCTAGGAACAGCAGACGAGTTGTCGGGATTAAATGGGATTTTGGAATATTCAGAATCCACCCGTGTTGTCTTAGCACCTCTTGAGATAGTGCTAAAGCTGTCTCCAGCTGTTCTCTGGACCTTGCCCTTATTAGGAGATCGTCCAAGTATGGGATAACTAATACGCCTTTTCTTCGAAGAAGAATCATCATCTCGGCCATTACCTTGGTAAAGACCCGAGGCGCCGTGGACAATCCGAACGGCAGCGTCTGAAACTGATAGTGACAGTTTTGAACAATGAACCTGAGGTACCCCTGGTGTGCGGGGTAAATCGGAACGTGTAGATACGCATCCTTGATGTCCAAGGATACCATAAAGTCCCCTTCTTCCAGGTTCGCTATCACTGCTCTGAGTGACTCCATCTTGAACTTGAACTTTTTTATGTAGAGGTTCAAGGACTTCAGATTTAGAATAGGCCTTACCGAGCCATCCGGCTTCGGTACCACAAATAGAGTGGAATAATACCCCTTTCCTTGTTGTAATAGGGGTACTTTGACTATCACCTGCTGAGCGTACAGCTTGTGAATGGCTTCCAACACCCTCTCCCTTTCGGAAGAGACGGTTGGTAAGGCAGACTTCAGGAAACGATGAGGAGGATCCGTCTCTAATTCCAACCTGTACCCCTGAGATATTATCTGCAGGATCCAGGGGTCTACCTGCGAGTGAGCCCACTGCGCGCTGTAATTTTTGAGACGGCCCCCCACTGTCCCCGAGTCCGCTTGAGAGGCCCCAGCGTCATGCTGAGGTTTTTGCAGGAGCCGGGGAGGGCTTCTGTTCCTGGGAAGGAGCTGCCTGTTGGTGTCTCTTCCCTCTTCCTCTGCCTCGTGGCAGGTACGACAAGCCCTTTGCTCTCTTATTTTTGTAGGAGCGAAAAGGCTGCGGTTGAAAGGTCGGTGCCTTTCTCTGTTGGGGAGTGACTTGAGGTAAAAAAGTGGATTTCCCGGCAGTAGCCGTGGCCACCAAGTCTGATAGACCAACTCCAAATAACTCCTCCCCTTTATACGGCAAAACCTCCATGTGACGTTTTGAATCCGCATCGCCTGTCCACTGTCGTGTCCATAAGGCTCTTCTGGCTGAAATGGACATAGCACTCACCCGAGATGCCAGTGTGCAAATATCCCTCTGTGCATCACGCATATAGATAAATGCATCCTTTATTTGTTCTAACGACAGTAAAACATTGTCCCTATCTAGGGTATCAATATTTTCAATCAGGGATTCTGACCAAACTACTCCAGCACTGCACATCCAGGCAGTTGCTATAGCTGGTCGTAGTATAACACCTGCATGTGTGTATATATTCTTTTGAATAACTTCCATCTTTCTATCTGATGGATCCTTAAGTGCGGCCGTCTCAGGAGAGGGTAACGCCACTTGTTTGGATAAGCGTGTGAGCGCCTTGTCCACCTTAGGGGGTGTTTCCCAGCGCGCCCTAACCTCTGGCGGGAAAGGGTATAATGCCAATAACTTTTTTGAAATTATCAACTTTTTATCAGGAGCAACCCACGCTTCATCACACACGTCATTTAATTCTTCTGATTCAGGAAAAACTGTTTGTAGTTTTTTCACACCATACATAATACCCTGTTTTACGGTATCTGTAGTATCAGCTAAATGTAACGTCTCCTTCATTGCCAAAATCATATAACGTGTGGCCCTACTGGAAAATACGTTTGAATTTCTACCGTCGTCACTGGAATCAGTGCCCGTGTCTGGGTCTGTGTCGACCGACTGAGGCAAAGGGCGTTTTACAGCCCCTGACGGTGTTTGAGGCGCCTGGACAGGCATTAATTGATTGTCCGGCCGCCTCATGTCCTCAACTGACTGTTTAAGGGAAGATAAACCATCACGTAATTCCACAAATAAAGGCATCCATTCTGGTGTCGACCCCCTGGGGGGTGACATCTGCATATTTGGCAATTGCTCCGCCTCCACACCAATATCGTCCTCATACATGTCGACACCACGTACCGACACACACCGCAAACTCACAGGGAATGCTCTAATGAAGACAGGACCCACTAGCCCTTTTGGGGAGACAGAGGGAGAGTCTGCCAGCACACACCACAAAGCGCTATATATACAAGGGATATCCTTATATTAAGTGCTCCCTTATAGCTGCTTTAATATATATATATATAGCCATTAATGTGCCCCCCCTCTCTGTTTTACCCTGTTTCTGTAGTGCAGTGCAGGGGAGAGACCTGGGAGCCGTTCTGACCAGCGGAGCTGTGACAGAAAATGGCGCCGTGTGCTGAGGAGATAGGCCCCGCCCCTTTTTCGGCGGGTTCTTCTCCCGCTATTTTTCCAGTCAGGCAGGGGTTAAATATCTCCATATAGCCCCTATGGGCTATATGTGAGGTATTTTTAGCCTTGTATAAGGTTTATATTTGCCTCTCAGAGCGCCCCCCCCCAGCGCTCTGCACCCTCAGTGACTGCCCAGTGAAGTGTGCTGAGAGGAAAATGGCGCACAGCTGCAGTGCTGTGCGCTACCTTATGAAGACTGAGGAGTCTTCAGCCGCCGGTTTCCGGACCTCTTCACGCTTCAGCATCTGCAAGGGGGTCGGCGGCGCGGCTCCGGGACCGGACTCCACGGCTGGGCCTGTGTTCGATCCCTCTGGAGCTAATGGTGTCCAGTAGCCAAGCAGCAAATCCACTCTGCATGCAGGTGAGTTTACTACTTTCCCCCTAAGTCCCACGTTGCAGTGATCCTGTTGCCAGCAGGACTCACTGTAAAGAAAAAAACCTAAACTAAACTTTCTCTAAGCAGCTCTTTAGGAGAGCCACCTAGATTGCACCCTTCTCGTTCGGGCACAAAATCTAACTGGAGTCTGGAGGAGGGTCATAGGGGGAGGAGCCAGTGCACACCACCTGACCTAGTAAAGCTTTACTTTTTTGTGCCCTGTCTCCTGCGGAGCCGCTATTCCCCATGGTCCTTTCAGGAACCCCAGCATCCACTTAGGACGATAGAGAAAGGACTGCTATAGGTTGGGGGGGGGGGGGGATGGTGCTGGGAAAGGGGTGCAGGTTCAGAGGTGGAACTAGCGGTGGTGCTAGGGGGCCCCAGCCAAAATCTTGCCTAGGGCATCATATTGGTTAGGGCCGGCTCTGTGGATACCCACAGAAATAAAGCACTGTTTATTATAATAAGAATGGGGAGATTTGGGCCTGAGACCCATCCAATCCTTTACTTTGCAAGCTCAGGACAGGGGGATTAGTGAGGGGACATCATTCAGTCAATACTGGAACCCGGATTAGGCAAGCTAGAATGTAAAAACTAATTTACCATTTAATCTGCTTGCAAGATTTGTTCTTCATTGATCTACTGACCAATTAAAAAAAAAAGAATATGCTCTGTTAATATATAAACACTTTTACATGTGTACTGGAGTTTTCATCTTAATTGAAATCAATCGTGCGCACGATTCATCGTGCAGTAGATATAGGCGTAATTAATTTTATTTATTAGCCCTCTAAAAACATTCCTGGACCACCGCCACAAATTTAAAATTGTACAATGAAAAAAAAAAACAACTGAAAAATGGGCAATATAAACGGAAGACTTTATTACGGAGCACCTTTCCACTAAGAGCCTGCGTGATCAGCTTATTAGGCATTTCGCATCAGACGTATTTTTCTTCCACGCTTTTAAATTGACTTCAATAAATGTTGATACTTTTATTATAAATTTAAAGTACCCTGGCTGGCTTCCATAAGTGCGACATTCCTCTCCAGTCGTCTGCCTTCTGCGACGTAATCCTTCTCATCGTAAGTGCGCCTCACGTGCCAGTTCCTGGGTTTTTTATTTTTATGGTCTGTCTTATCTCCACGGTACAGATGAGAATGGCAGAGACAAATATTTGTCCATCATATTTACATACGGCTTGTCTGTCACTGCTTTTGCGTAAGCATGGAATTCTGCTTAAGTCTTATGTTTAGTAAAATGCAGAGTTTAGCTCAAGTTGTCAGTAATTCCTCCCACATTGCACGTACAGAGCTAAATATGTATATTTTCCCGTGAGTTTATGCATCTCCTTGACTGGACCACCCTATACTCTTATTAATAGTCGAAAAAGAAGAACATTACAAATTTTAATCACCTAGCATCTGGTGCGAGGAGAGCATGCATAGTTGGTGTCGTGTTTCACCGTCAGAGCACAGGGAACTCCAAGTAGTGTACCCTATTACCTTGTAAATCAGGGGTGGGGAACCTGCGGTCCTCCAGCTGCTGTTGAACTACACATCCCACCATGCCTTGCAACAGTTTTAGCATGGCCGCATAGCAAAACTGTAGCAGGGCATGCTGGTATGTGTAGTTCAACAACAGCTGGAGGGCCAAAGATTCCCCACCCCTGTTGTAAATGATTGCCCCTTTAAAAAAACGTCGGAATTGGTCCGGCATCCCGCATGTTGGGCAAACTGGGACTCCATAACATCCGGCCCATGGTGTAGAGATCAGACTAAACAAAAGTGAAGCAAAAGCAGATAGTACCATTGGGACGTGCAAGAAGACATAACAGGGATTAGTGAGAATATGGAACAGATGAGAAAGCAGAGAGGAGGGGAGATGGGTGGGTGGGGGGTGAAAGTGGTAAGAAAGAGATAGACAAATAAATACTCTGGAAAGGAAGAGGGAGACAGTTAGGTCCATGCTAAATATATGCACAAAGCTTGACCCACACTAAATTCAAAGAAAGAGCCATACTAAGGGGTTCAGTATGAAAAGCCGCCGATGTTTGAAATACCGACGCCGGGATCCCGATCATAGAAAAGCCGACAAGGGTGAGTAAGGGGTGTTAAACCCTCTCCCCTACCCCTAACCCACCCTACCTGCAGCCTAACCCTTACCTCCCCCCTTAGTGCCTAGCCCTAACCATCCCCCGTAAGTGCCTAAACCTAACCCCAGTCCCCGCTGCCTAACCCTAACCTCCGGAGGGGGGTGCCTAACCCTGACCCTCCTGGGGTGCAGCCTAACCCTAACCCTCCCTCCGCAGCCTGAACCTAACATACATCACTTCATCTTCTCTTCTAGAGATTGTGCTTCAGGCTTTGAATGTACATACAAGTGTCCAATGTCCAAAAGCAAGGTCACATATAAGGAAAAAAGAATACAAAATACAATGTCATTAAAATGAAATTCAAAAAAGTGTCCAGAAGGAGAACCCTGGTGTCTTTTTATTTCTGAAGAAGTTCAGTGGGATAGAATCTCACCACCAAGAGGTAGAATTAAATAGATAGCGTACCGATAACTCACTTAATAAGGATTATAAAATGCACATAAAGGTATCTTTTCTATCTCTAGAAGAGAAGAGGAAGTGATGTATTCACCTTCTTGTTGCCTTTTATAATATTTGAAGTCTTTATTGTGTCTTGCCTTTGATCTACCCTCTACTGTTTGTATTGTTGTTCTATTCCTTATCTGCTTGGGCAGGTAACTAGGTGGGTATGATTGGGCTGACTCCTTTTTGCACCAAGAGTCCACATTCTTTCTTTCAATTATCACTTATTCCCATTTTTAGTGTAGCAAATCACCGGCTACGTCAAGGCACCTCTGCCTAGGTCCTAACTCTAAGCAATGACAGCCCCTATACTGGATCATACTTACCGTGCATATGTTTTTACATTGACAGCTAACTTACTAAGAGGCACCAGAATGCTCGGTTACACGCATCTGCAAACTTCTTCAGATAATGAGGCCTGAGATCGCAGGTGGTGCGAGATGCCGGATGATCTTGATTCCTCTGATTATCCCTTCCTCCCCCACCCCCTCCCCGTCCAGGGAGTGCTTACCACGGGATCCTCGCGGAGACTCCTACTTTAAAATGTTTGCTCAGTGCTGTCCCCTGTCCTGTCCTAGCCGGCTCTTCACTGATGCAGTACTGGGAGGAGGCGTGGCCATGCTGAGCCTGCTGGGACATCCCCGCCTCCTCCCAGTAATGCATCAGTGATGAGCCGACTAGGACAGGACGGGGGCAGCACGCTGCGGCAGCACAGAGCACACTTCTAAAGTAGGAGTCTTCGTGGGGATCCTGTGGTAAGTGCTCCCCCCCCCCTCCCCAGCACCTGCGCCCCTGACATGTTTGGCCCCTTGTCGACCTAGTACACGTCGACCTATTGACCATGTCAACCTATTGACCATGTCGACCTAATGCGTGTCCAATAGTGGTCGACCTAATGACTTTCGACCTAATGACGTATCCCGTTTCCTTCATACACTTCCACGTCTAACCCATCCAGCTGACACTTCAAATGTTTAAGCGTCTCATTTTACTGCTGATCAGATGAGATTTCTCATATTTATGCTGTTACCCAGAATGTACAGCAAAAAAGCATTATATTCTAGAAACATGCAGAAAAATTTAAATATGAATCCATTTTTTCAAACCATAAACTTTAATACGTGGGACATCAGGAAGGATCATCCATTAGCAATTTTTTCTGCGGCCCAATTGTGTTTCTCTGTATAAAACCCCTCAAGCAATGTTGTTTGCAAAACCTGGATAACTGCACCTGGAAATGGCTTTTGAAAATTGTGACATTACTGAGATGGCAAATGGGAGGTCATGGTGGCAGTGGTTCTCTCTGGGGTATAGTAAGTGGCAAAAACTCACTGATTACAGTGAGAGTCTGTCCAATTGTCACCCAGGTCACACCCACTCATGGGGCTCGATTGAGTGGTGGGACGCAGATTGAAATTGCGCTCAGTGTGATTGACAGTCAATGGACATTCCAGGGAGCTAACTAGTGCTACCGTGTTGTAGTCAGAGACTATTTTTGAAGACGCAGTTGTACGGATACGGGCGGCCATATTTAGTTGGCGAAATTGTACTTGCCATAGAGTAGGTGCAGTCTATCGTCGCTGCAACTGTCTCCACCTCTGAATCAGCCCCATAGACTTGTGCTGGTAACGGCAATTTAGGGAGGAGGGTGTAAAAAGCTAGAGGTCCACCCTGAAATTCCCATAACCATCACTGGGCTATGCCAGCCAGGGCCGGTGGCACTGTAGAGGGAAACTGGCTAACATTGTACTGTGTAAGGAGAAAGGGCCCAACAGGGATGGGACATTTCCCATCCCAATTTTAAATGCAAGTTGTTATACTATAAATGTAAGGCATAAACCCAAATCATAAATTATTTGTAAGATTTACAATTGTAGGATCTCATTTGAGTCATGTAGTTTCAAGGAGGCAATTGTTTGAAACCAGGTTGTTTTTCAGGGGCAAACGCAGGATCTCTAGAGGGGGGTTTCCAAATGTAAATAATCTCCTGCTCTGCAGAAAACTGGAGTCGGCGCAGGAGTCGTGGGAGCTGTAGAAGAACTTATACCCATTTCAGGTGACCTGAGGCGGTTGCACTCGGGAGACTGACACACGATCTCCAAGTGCCACCCGTCCACACACAGTGAACGGGAAACGGGTCGCATCGACAAGGCTTCCATTCACACAGCACAGCGAGCCGGGTTGAACACGAGTTCAACCCTGCTCGCTAACAGGGTTGAAATACCGGGTCACTCAACCCGGTATATTTCCCCTGGCACCTTTCAGACCGCACAGGAACACGGGTTATTCGGACTCATGTGCCAATAACCTGTGTTCAAAATTGGTGGTCTGAAAGGGGTATTAGTGTATGGAATACAATATTAATAATTAACACTACATGGTATAGATGGTATAGGCCAGTGTTTTCCAACCTCAGTTCTCAAGGCACAATAACAGGCCAGCATATTTAGCTATTATATACATAAGTGGCCAGAAAAAGAAAAAAAAGAAAGAAAGAAAGATAATAGAACCAGTAAGAGACAGAACTGCACTTTCTAAGAACACGTTCTCCCTCCTCATGGTAAGACTCCTGTCTCTTCTTCCTGGCAGCTACTCTCTTATCCAAGCGGCTCCGCTTGGTCTCTTAAATGCATGTTGTGGCAGCAGCTGTAGTAATCGTATTATATACTGTTGCTATTGTGGTCATAATTTGAGCCGCTGGCTAAGAAGAGGGGGGGTTTCCGGGCAACATGAAACCCCCCCTGCATTTGCCTATGGTTTTGCCTCTTAAATGATTGCTACTTTAAAACAGTGGGCAGACTCACTGGAAGCCGCAAACTATTGCATTTTCCCCACACAGTAGGCTCATTTACAGGGACCAAACTTTACAACCAGAAGCTCTATAAACAACAAACTACCAGACATTTAAATTGATGCCAGTACAGTACGCCAATATGCACTTCTGTCTCGGGAACTCAGTAAGTCACAAAGGAACACTTTCTTCTTTTCTTTCTTTTTCTTTACATTTACATAATCTTAAACATTCTCTACCAAGTCTATATATGTCAGTTTGCAGATACTTTGATTTGTAAAGGTCACCGTAAGCGGAAAATTGATTGCATCTGGATGTGTTTGTTTGTATTTTCTGTAATATATTGTTTGTTTTATTGACTGGTTTACATGTCAGTGTTTCAAGGTTTTGGGAAGGGAAAATAAATGTGCTTAGCTGTTTATCTGATTCATAACTTGGAAGGGTGGCAATTTCTATTTTGGTATTGCTGAAATGAAATACATCAAAGTTCGGAGCGGTAAAAGAGAAAAAATGGCAGCGAGATATAAAATAACTGCTGTGGTCAGATATTAAGCTGTTAGATCTGTAAATTGCCCGTTACTTAGCAAAGGGAAAAGAAAAAGTTGAGCTATATAAAATAAAAAAAAAGGTGAGTACAGCAATGTTAAAGGGGGATAATTGGGATTGTTCGGTGCTGTGTACCATGAAGCGGGAGACAGAAGTGACAGCTCCATCCTTTTTCTTGTGTTTACGCGTTTCATGAAAATTGCATATTAAACCTCCATGTAACAGTAGCCTAGTTCTAGATGTGATAAAGCTAGAGGTATATTACGTTATATGATGAGCATGAGGCATATTTTGATGGTGTGCAACAGAAACCTCCACCTAGCTCCATCCACTGTGCTGTGTTTCAATAATAGCGCTGCGGTCAGTCTTCAGAGCAATTAGCATGAGAAATGTTCCATGCCACAAGCAATTGAACTGACAACTGTTATCCTTCTGTTAGTCAGAACTTTTAAGTCAATTTGATTTAATCGTTGCTTTGTGTGAACTCTCATCATTGTATATTAAAATGCAAAATTAGCTGTAGGTGGCAATTAGGGTTGATTAGGGCTGGTGGCCTCCTTCTCCTGTAGGTGTCATATCACATAGAAAACTGGGGATGTAGTAAGACAGAGATGCAGATGTACTAAGCCTTGGAGGCTAGGTTGGACTGGCCCATAGGGGAACAGGGGAAACCACCGGTGGGTACCACTGCCTGGGGGCCCACCTCCTACTCTAGGGATCAAGTTCCACCCTGTGCACTTGAATTATACATTATACATATGTATAATACTTATACTATACTTATAATTATACTGTACTATACTGTATATATTTATCAAGGGGCCCAGACCATGCACTCTCTAATAGTTGGCCAAGCCTCTGTGGCGTCTGGCCACACCCCCTCTGGAGACTGACCACACCCCTAAACATGGGCCCCTACCACTGCATTCCCCCGGTGGACCCTTCATGCCCCAGTCGGACACTGCTTGGGGGTATATTTACTAATGTTCGATTTTGTGTTTTAGGTGATTTCGCATTCAATTTGAATTCGATTTTGCATTTGGAGATTTACTAAAGGCAAAATCAAATAGAATATAAAACCAAATCCCACTCAAAAATCGAATATCGGCAAAAAATCTGTACTTTCACGTAGGCGAAAATAGGATCCCCTGATTTACTAACATTTGAACTGAAAATCGAACACAAACCGAACACAAAATCAAATTACAAATAGAGATGAGCGCCTGAAATTTTTCGGGTTTTGTGTTTTGGTTTTGGGTTCGGTTCCGCGGCCGTGTTTTGGGTTCGACCGCGTTTTGGCAAAACCTCACCGAATTTTTTTTGTCGGATTCGGGTGTGTTTTGGATTCGGGTGTTTTTTTCAAAAAACCCTAAAAAACAGCTTAAATCATAGAATTTGGGGGTAATTTTGATCCCAAAGTATTATTAACCTCAAAAAACATAATTTACACTCATTTTCAGCCTATTCTGAACACATCACACCTCACAATATTATTTTTAGTCCTAAAATTTGCACCGAGGTCGCTGTGTGAGAAAGATAAGCGACCCTAGTGGCCGACACAAACACCGGGCCCATCTAGGAGTGGCACTGCAGTGTCACGCAGGATGTCCCTTCCAAAAAACCCTCCCCAATCAGCACATGATGCAAAGAAAAAGAAAAGAAAAAAGAGGTGCAAGATGGAATTATCCTTGGGCCCTCCCACCCACCCTTATGTTGTATAAACAAAACAGGACATGCACACTTTAACCAACCCATCATTTCAGTGACAGGGTCTGCCACACGACTGTGACTGATATGACGGGTTGGTTTGGACCCCCCCCAAAAAAGAAGCAATTAATCTCTCCTTGCACAAACTGGCTCTACAGAGGCAAGATGTCCACCTCATCTTCACCCTCCGATATATCACCGTGTACATCCCCCTCCTCACAGATTATCAATTCGTCCCCACTGGAATCCACCATCTCAGCTCCCTGTGTACTTTGTGGAGGCAATTGCTGCTGGTCAATGTCTCCGCGGAGGAATTGATTATAATTCATTTTAATGAACATCATCTTCTCCACATTTTCTGGATGTAACCTCGTACGCCGATTGCTGACAAGGTGAGCGGCGGCACTAAACACTCTTTCGGAGTACACACTTGTGGGAGGGCAACTTAGGTAGAATAAAGCCAGTTTGTGCAAGGGCCTCCAAATTGCCTCTTTTTCCTGCCAGTATAAGTACGGACTGTGTGACGTGCCTACTTGGATGCGGTCACTCATATAATCCTCCACCATTCTATCAATGTTGAGAGAATCATATGCAGTGACAGTAGACGACATGTCCGTAATCGTTGTCAGGTCCTTCAGTCCGGACCAGATGTCAGCATCAGCAGTCGCTCCAGACTGCCCTGCATCACCGCCAGCGGGTGGGCTCGGAATTCTGAGCCTTTTCCTCGCACCCCCAGTTGCGGGAGAATGTGAAGGAGGAGATGTTGACAGGTCGCGTTCCGCTTGACTTGACAATTTTGTCACCAGCAGGTCTTTCAACCCCAGCAGACCTGTGTCTGCCGGAAAGAGAGATCCAAGGTAGGCTTTAAATCTAGGATCGAGCACGGTGGCCAAAATGTAGTGCTCTGATTTCAACAGATTGACCACCCGTGAATCCTTGTTAAGCGAATTAAGGGCTGCATCCACAAGTCCCACATGCCTAGCGGAATCGCTCCGTGTTAGCTCCTTCTTCAATGCCTCCAGCTTCTTCTGCAAAAGCCTGATGAGGGGAATGACCTGACTCAGGCTGGCAGTGTCTGAACTGACTTCACGTGTGGCAAGTTCAAAGGGCATCAGAACCTTGCACAACGTTGAAATCATTCTCCACTGCACTTGAGACAGGTGCATTCCATCTCCTATATCGTGCTCAATTGTATAGGCTTGAATGGCCTTTTGCTGCTCCTCCAACCTCTGAAGCATATAGAGGGTTGAATTCCACCTCGTTACCACTTCTTGCTTCAGATGATGGCAGGGCAGGTTCAGTAGTTTTTGGTGGTGCTCCAGTCTTCTGTACGTGGTGCCTGTACGCCGAAAGTGTCCCGCAATTTTTCTGGCCACCGACAGCATCTCTTGCACGCCCCTGTCGTTTTTTAAAAAATTCTGCACCACCAAATTCAAGGTATGTGCAAAACATGGGACGTGCTGGAATTTGCCCATATTTAATGCACACACAATATTGCTGGCGTTGTCCGATGCCACAAATCCACAGGAGAGTCCAATTGGGGTAAGCCATTCCGCGATGATCTTCCTCAGTTGCCGTAAGAGGTTTTCAGCTGTGTGCGTATTCTGGAAAGCGGTGATACAAAGCGTAGCCTGCCTAGGAAAGAGTTGGCGTTTGCGAGATGCTGCTACTGGTGCCGCCGCTGCTGTTCTTGCGGCGGGAGTCCATACATCTACCCAGTGGGCTGTCACAGTCATATAGTCCTGACCCTGCCCTGCTCCACTTGTCCACATGTCCGTGGTTAAGTGGACATTGGGTACAACTGCATTTTTTAGGACACTGGTGAGTCTTTTTCTGACGTCCGTGTACATTCTCGGTATCGCCTGCCTAGAGAAGTGGAACCTAGATGGTATTTGGTAACGGGGGCACACTGCCTCAATAAATTGTCTAGTTCCCTGTGAACTAACGGCGGATACCGGACGCACGTCTAACACCAACATAGTTGTCAAGGACTCAGTTATCCGCTTTGCAGTAGGATGACTGCTGTGATATTTCATCTTCCTCGCAAAGGACTGTTGAACAGTCAATTGCTTACTGGAAGTAGTACAAGTGGGCTTACGACTTCCCCTCTGGGATGACCATCGACTCCCAGCGGCAACAACAGCAGCGCCAGCAGCAGTAGGCGTTACACGCAAGGATGCATCGGAGGAATCACAGGCAGGAGAGGACTCGTCAGACTTGCCAGTGACATGGCCTGCAGGACTATTGGCATTCCTGGGGAAGGAGGAAATTGACACTGAGGGAGTTGGTGGGGTGGTTTGCGTGAGCTTGGTTACAAGAGGAAGGGATTTACTGGTCAGTGGACTGCTTCCGCTGTCACCCAAAGTTTTTGAACTTGTCACTGACTTATTATGAATGCGCTGCAGGTGACGTATAAGGGAGGATGTTCCGAGGTGGTTAACGTCCTTACCCCTACTTATTACAGCTTGACAAAGGGAACACACGGCTTGACACCTGTTGTCCGCATTTCTGGTGAAATACCTCCACACCGAAGAGCTGATTTTTTTGGTATTTTCACCTGGCATGTCAACGGCCATATTCCTCCCACGGACAACAGGTGTCTCCCCGGGTGCCTGACTTAAACAAACCACCTCACCATCAGAATCCTCCTGGTCAATTTCCTCCCCAGCGCCAGCAACACCCATATCCTCCTCATCCTGGTGTACTTCAACACTGACATCTTCAATCTGACTATCAGGAACTGGACTGCGGGTGCTCCTTCCAGCACTTGCAGGGGGCATGCAAATAGTGGAAGGCGCATGCTCTTCACGTCCAGTGTTGGGAAGGTCAGGCATCGCAAACGACACAATTGGACTCTCCTTGTGGATTTGGGATTTCAAAGAACGCACAGTTCTTTGCGGTGCTTTTGCCAGCTTGAGTCTTTTCAGTTTTCTAGCGAGAGGCTGAGTGCTTCCATCCTCATGTGAAGCTGAACCACTAGCCATGAACATAGGCCAGGGCCTCAGCCGTTCCTTGCCACTCCGTGTGGTAAATGGCATATTGGCAAGTTTACGCTTCTCCTCCGACAATTTTATTTTAGGTTTTGGAGTCCTTTTTTTTCTGATATTTGGTGTTTTGGATTTGACATGCTCTGTACTATGACATTGGGCATCGGCCTTGGCAGACGACGTTGCTGGCATTTCATCGTCTCGGCCATGACTAGTGGCAGCAGCTTCAGCACGAGGTGGAAGTGGATCTTGATCTTTCCCTAATTTTGGAACCTCAACTTTTTTGTTCTCCATATTTTATAGGCAGAACTAAAAGGCACCTCAGGTAAACAATGGAGATGGATGGATTGGATACTAGTATACAATTATGGACGGACTGCCACGGTTAGGTGGTATAAAAAAACCACGGTTAGGTGGTATATATTATAATAATAATACAATTATGGATGGACGGACTGCCTGCCGACTGCCGACACAGAGGTAGCCACAGCCGTGAACTACCGCACTGTACACTGGTTGATAAAGAGATAGTAGTATACTCGTAACAACTAGTATGACACTATGACGACGGTATAAAGAAAGAAAAAAAAATACCACAGTTAGGTGGTATATATTATAATAATAATACAATTATGGATGGACGGACTGCCTGCCGACTGCCGACACAGAGGTAGCCACAGCCGTGAACTACCGCACTGTACACTGGTTGATAAAGAGATAGTAGTATACTCGTAACAACTAGTATGACACTATGACGGTATAAAGAATGAAAAAAAAACCACGGTTAGGTGGTATATATTATAATAATAATACAATTATGGATGGACGGACTGCCTGCCGACTGCCGACACAGAGGTAGCCACAGCCGTGAACTACCGCACTGTACACTGGTTGATAAAGAGATAGTAGTATACTCGTAACAACTAGTATGACACTATGACGACGGTATAAAGAAAGAAAAAAAAATACCACAGTTAGGTGGTATATATTATAATAATAATACAATTATGGATGGACGGACTGCCTGCCGACTGCCGACACAGAGGTAGCCACAGCCGTGAACTACCGCACTGTACACTGGTTGATAAAGAGATAGTAGTATACTCGTAACAACTAGTATGACACTATGACGACGGTATAAAGAATGAAAAAAAAACCACGGTTAGGTGGTATATATTATAATAATAATACAATTATGGATGGACGGACTGCCTGCCGACTGCCGACACAGAGGTAGCCACAGCCGTGAACTACCGCACTGTACACTGGTTGATAAAGAGATAGTAGTATACTCGTAACAACTAGTATGACACTATGACGACGGTATAAAGAAAGAAAAAAAAATACCACAGTTAGGTGGTATATATTATAATAATAATACAATTATGGATGGACGGACTGCCTGCCGACTGCCGACACAGAGGTAGCCACAGCCGTGAACTACCGCACTGTACACTGGTTGATAAAGAGATAGTAGTATACTCGTAACAACTAGTATGACACTATGACGACGGTATAAAGAAAGAAAAAAAAATACCACAGTTAGGTGGTATATATTATAATAATAATACAATTATGGATGGACGGACTGCCTGCCGACTGCCGACACAGAGGTAGCCACAGCCGTGAACTACCGCACTGTACACTGGTTGATAAAGAGATAGTAGTATACTCGTAACAACTAGTATGACACTATGACGACGGTATAAAGAATGAAAAAAAAACCACGGTTAGGTGGTATATATTATAATAATAATACAATTATGGATGGACGGACTGCCTGCCGACTGCCGACACAGAGGTAGCCACAGCCGTGAACTACCGCACTGTACACTGGTTGATAAAGAGATAGTAGTATACTCGTAACAACTAGTATGACACTATGACGACGGTATAAAGAATGAAAAAAAAACCACGGTTAGGTGGTATATATTATAATAATAATACAATTATGGATGGACGGACTGCCTGCCGACTGCCGACACAGAGGTAGCCACAGCCGTGAACTACCGCACTGTACACTGGTTGATAAAGAGATAGTAGTATACTCGTAACAACTAGTATGACACTATGACGGTATAAAGAATGAAAAAAAAACCACGGTTAGGTGGTATATATTATAATAATAATACAATTATGGATGGACGGACTGCCTGCCGACTGCCGACACAGAGGTAGCCACAGCCGTGAACTACCGCACTGTACACTGGTTGATAAAGAGATAGTAGTATACTCGTAACAACTAGTATGACACTATGACGACGGTATAAAGAAAGAAAAAAAAATACCACGGTTAGGTGGTATATATTGTAATACAATTATGGATGGACGGACTGCCTGCCGAGTTCCGACTGCCGACACAGAGGTAGCCACAGCCGTGAACTACCGCACTGTACTGTGTCTGCTGCTAATATAGACTGGTTGATAAAGAGATAGTATACAATACATACAACAATATACTACTATACTGGTGGTCAGGCACTGGTCACCACTAGTCACACTGGCAGTGGCACTCCTGCAGCAAAAGTGTGCACTGTTTAATTTTAAATTAATATAATATTATGTACTCCTGGGGGCTCCTGCTATAACAACCTGCAGTGCTCCCCAGTCTCCCCCACAATTATTATAAGCTTTGCCTTTTATACATTGATGTGCAGCACACTGGGCTGAGCTGAGTGCACACAGACTGAGTCACACTGTGTGACTGGCTGCTGCTGTGTATCGTTTTTTTTCAGGCAGAGAACGGATATAGCAGAGAACGGATATATTATATTAAAATAAATAAAAGTTAACTAACAACAACTGCACTGGTCACTGTGGTAAACTCTGTCTGACTCTGCACAATCTCTCTCTCTCTTCTAATCTAATTTCTAATGGAGAGGACGCCAGCCACGTCCTCTCCCTATCAATCTCAATGCACGTGTGAAAATGGCGGCGACGCGCGGCTCCTTATATAGAATCCGAGTCTCGCGAGAATCCGACAGCGTCATGATGACGTTCGGGCGCGCTCGGGTTAACCGAGCAAGGCGGGAGGATCCGAGTCTGCTCGGACCCGTAAAAAAAACATGAAGTTCGTGCGGGTTCGGTTTCAGAGAAACCGAACCCGCTCATCTCTAATTACAAATCCCCAATATAACAGACTAATAGTAGACAGGCGATTTGAGCTTTTAGACCACAGAGATGATGACGCTATGCCAATGTCTAACAGCTATGCCACTCACGGTGTTTATCTTTATGCAGAGTGACTGACAGTCAGGCACTGTTTGTGGGCGTTGATGGGGGAGTGGTGGCAAAAGTTCAGTTTGATTCAATTTCAGTTGATTTAAATCAAACATAAAATTGAATCCAAAATGGAACATTAGTAAATATATGCCTGTGACAGAGATAAGATGGAAAGAGATAAAGTACCAACCAGCTCCTATCTGCCATTGTTTCAAACACAGGGGGACATTTACTAAGCAGTGATTAGAGCGGAGAAGTGAGCCAGTGGAGAAGTTGCCCATGGCAACCAATCAGTACTAAAGTAACATCTATAATTTGCATACTATAAAATGATACAGAGCTGCTGATTGGTTGATGGGGCAACTTCTCCACTGGCTCACTTCTCCGCTCTTATCACTGCTTAGTAAAAGTCCCCCACAGTCTCTAACATGTTAGTTAGGAGCTGACTGGCTGGTACTTTATCTCTCTCCAAGACTGAATATATTTTCCCCACAGTGTGGTTAACTGGCCACTTGGAAACCAGATCTGTGCAGCCTGGTCACAAATGTGGATGTCTATGGTTCTTACAGATCCGGCTGCATGGTACAAAGCAAAAGGCCAGTTTACAATGTGTTTGGCCAACTTGGTATTGAATGAGTGTCATGGAGGTCCTTGAATTAGTTATTTTTCCCCTGATATTGGCGTCAGCTCAGGGTTCCTCCTTCCACTGCTACGTAAAATAAACACACTCAGCCTATGGGGGTCATTCCGAGTTGTTCGCTCGTTGCCGATTTTCGCTATGCTGCGATTTGTTGCTAATTGCGCATGCGCATGGTACGCAGAGCGCATGCGCTAAGTTATTTTACACAAAACTTAGTAGATTTGCTGGTGTTCGTGCGGCGTTTTCAGTCGCACTGCTGATCGGTGAATGATTGACAGGATAGGGGCGTTTCTGGGTGGTAACTAAGCGCTTTCCGGGAGTGTGCTAAAAAACGCAGGCGTGTCAGGGAAAAACTAACCCACCCGCACGCATCACTCACATGACCCCCTAACACTGTGACCTCTGCCTCTGCTTGGATACAGATGTGTCCTTATACATCTAGCCTCAATACGCCATGCAGCAGGAGATGCCTGGCCTGAGTCCGCTGGTAGCTCTGCTAACATTGGGCACCTTATTTTTATAAAAATGCATCTTGTTTGCATTACTATGTGGCTAGGATGCACAAGCAGCTTCTGCTGTTTAAAATGATATGTGGCATGCCTATATTCTGTGTGTGACTGCGGCTGTATCTGCATACGGAATGCTACGTTAGTGTATTCCCCTGGAAATCACTGTAACGTAGCATTTCATATGCAGATACAGTTACACACAGAATATAGGCATGCCACATATCATTTTAAACAGCAGTAGCTGCTTGTGCATCCTAGCCACATAGTAATGCAAACAAGATGCATTTTCATAAAAATAAAAATAAGGTGCCCAATGTTAGCAGAGCTACCAGTGGACTCAAGCCAGGCATCTCCTGCTGCATGGCGAATTGAGGCTAGATGTATAAGGACACATCTGTATCCAAGCAGAGGCAGAGGTCACAGTGTTAGCGGGTCATGTGAGTGATGCGTGCGGGTGGGTTAGTTATGCAGTAGTGTTCGGCAAATGTGTAAGGGGCATTATGTGTGTGAATAAAGTTGCACTAGTGTGTGACATAATTTGAATTGGCGGTACTATTGTGTGGCCATGCCCCCTCTCAGCAAGAACACACCCCTTTTTGGACTGTGCGCCAAATGCAAAATGTTCCTATTTAAAATATAGGGGGTAGGAACATCAAAATGTGGACTGCTATGGGTGAGTGGTGATGGTGCTGGGAAAGGGGTGCAGGGTCAGAGGTGGAGATAGTGGCGGTGCTAGGGGGCACCAGACAAAATCTTGCCTAGGGCATCATATTGGTTAGGGCCGGCTCGGTATGGGGGAGAGGGTCTGTGCAGGTTACCTTTCAAAGCTGCTGATTGGCTGTGTATTTGGGTGCCTGCCTCAAGGGAGTGTGTACAGTGACATGCAGGGCAGACACCGGTTCAGTGTGAAAGGGATCGACCCGGGAATAACCTGTGGCCAAAGTGCAGTGTGAAAGGGGTACAGGAGCTAAAACCCGGGTCCAACCCATGTTTAAAAACCCAGGAAAAGGCAGGGTCAAAGCTCCGGTTTTGGCCTGAAAGTGGAACATACTTACCTACTCTATCGGATTCTGCGGGAGACACCCGGTTTTTCGAGTAGTCCCCCGCAGCCCCGGAAGAGTGGGCACAGCTCCCGCATTCTGCCCACTTCCTAGTGAAGTGGGCAGAATGTGGAGAAAGACACAGCAAAATAGCGGACTGGCGGAAGGGGCGGAGCCTAATGACGCGATTATATGCTAATTGAGTCATTTAGCTCCGCCCCCTGTGCAAATATTAACCAACTGTGGGCTTTTCCTGGCGAGTAGGCTGGGCTTAATTATGTAATTATCTCAGCCCCGCCCTCGTCGCCGCCCACCTGCTTCTCCTCTCCGGGCATCTCCCGGAGAGGAGATTTGAAATGTCGGTAAGTATGAAGTGGAACAAATAAGTCTTTGGGTGCATGAAATGAAGGTCAGTTAAAGAGAACCTGAAGGAAACATACTTTTAATAAATTGCTACCATTCCTAACCACTTAGCAGTGATAACATACAGTATTGGTGATGCTGACAACTGTGGAAATGTGTGCAAAAGGAGGGGAGCACCCAAACACCCCTAAATGTTAAGTAACTGATGTGATTAGATGCTTTGTACATATATATAAGTCACACTAATCTGATGTCTATTATAGCTGCACGGCTTTTTTTATAACAGGTTAATATCTGGTGATGTTGCCCATAGCAACCAATCATGTGCTGTCTATCATTTCTCTATTGCCTTTTAGAAAATGATAGACAGCATCTGATTGGTTGCTACAGTATGTGCAACATCATCAATTCTCTGTGTTAGTAGCTTTAGTAAATGTACCACATAGAGTCTAGGATAGTGGTTCCCAAACTTTCTTGAATGACGGTGCCCTAGAGCAGTGGTTCTCAAACTCGGTCCTCAGGACCCCATACGGTTCATGTTTTCCATGTCACCCAGCAGCTGCACTGTGTATCACCAACTGTCCCCTTTCAACAATCTACAGGTGACCTGCAAAACATGAACTGTGCGGGGTCCTGAGGACCGAGTTTGAGAACCTGTGCCCTAGAGTATTAGCATTTTTTTCAAGGCAGCCCTAGGATGAAAGGTTTTTTATTGATAATTTTGGAAATAAATATTACTTTAGGTAAATTGTGCCTGTCATCCTTAGGGTCAGTTATGTGGTGGTTTATGGTTGTGCTTCTGATTGATTCCTACGAGAAAGGAGTGTTATTTAGGCTGCTCATTAGAATAAAACAATTAATTTAGCACAAAAAAAGTATTAAAAAACAAAACAAAATAATGTTTAAGTTCTTTTTAGGATAAGTGAGCAGCCCGGACTATGGGGGTCATTCCGACCCCATCGCTCGCTGCAGTTTGTTGCAGCGCAGCGATCGGGTCGGAACTGCGCATGTGCCGGCGCCGCAGTGCGCCGGCGCATGGCAGTCGTTGGTGCCCAGCGATCGCCTCTGAGACAGAGGCGGTCGCTGGGCGGGAGGGGGCTGAACGGCGGCGCTAAGCCGCCGTTTAGGGGGAGCGGTCCAGCCAACGCAGGCGTGGCCGGACCGTTGGGGGGTCGGGCCGCTGCGGCCATCGGGAACGACGAGTAACTCCCGGCAGGCCGCAGGAGCTGCGCTGTCCGGGAGTTACTCCTCAAATACAAAGGCATCGCCGCTGTGCGATGCTTTTGTATTTGTGCGGGGGGCGGCACTGACATGCGGGGCGGACTAGCCCTGTGCTGGGCGTCCCCCCGCATGTCAGAGTTAACGATCGTAGCTGTGCTAAACTTAGCACAGCTACAATCAACTCGGAATGACCCCCTATATATGCAGTGTTGTCCATCCCATGTAAGTAGTTTTGCAGTTAACAACTTACTGATTTTCCCCTGATCTTTCCCTGTCTGACCTCAAATATCCCCGGTTGTTCAGAAGTGGAAATAAGTCATACATACAAGGACGTAACCAGGACTTTGTGGAGCCCATAGCAACATATCCCAATGCTTCTTGCAACATATCTCAATGCTCTCCGTGGCACTTATCAATTTTATGCCCCATAATAGTGCCCTAGTTCATTTTCTGAACCTTGGTAGATCCTTAGGTAATGTTATGCCCCATAGCAGTGCCTTAGTTTATATGAACCATAGTAGTTTACATGATGTCACATTGTAGGGCTGCCAGTACACATTATGCCACAGTGTTTCCAATTCACATTATGATAAACAGTGTCTCCAGTTCACATTATGCCACATTACAGTGCCGCTTTACCATTATAACATCCAGTACACACTCCTGAAAATGTTACGTCACACTATTCAGGTTGGGCAGTGGATCCCTTTGCTTAGTAGGCAAATCTGGGAAATTGGTATGCAACTGTATAAGCCTCTAAGCCCCATAGCAATGGCACCCCTTCACTCACTATAGTTACACCCATACATACACATATCCTAGACTCTAAGTGCTCGTTACAAACCACAGATTATTAACTGATGTGTTCATATGAATCCTTGCAGCCAGGTAAGACAGTAAGAGAAAGAAACAAAGACAGAAATTTACTTTCACTATCATCACAGGATACTGTATTGATAAATGATTGCAATTTGATGATATTGATTGAAGGCATTGATTATAGAGTAGTACTTGTCAGTATAGATGGGAATGTAGAGGAAAAACAGTTTGGCAAATAGCAGAGACATGCAGTGAGATTTAAAAGTTACCTCTCATACACATCTTTCATCCTTAATATATTGTTGCAGGAAAGTGGTTCCCAAACTTTTTGGAATCACGGCACCCTAAAGCATGGGTCTTCAACCTGCGGCCCTCCAGCTGCTGTGCAACTGCACATCCCAAGATGCCCTGCCACAGTTTTGCTATTAAGGCTTGCTAAACCTGAGCAGGGCATGCTGGAATGTGTAGTTCCACAACAGCTGGAGGGCCAGAGGTTGAAGAACCATGCCCTAAAGTATCAGCATTTTTTTCACGGTACCCGTAGGCCAAAAGTTACTTATTGAGAAATGTAGAAAGAAATATTAAAATAAGTAAATTGTGCTTATACTGTAGGTCATCCTTGGGTTCATTTGTGTGCTGAGGGACAATATTTGCTTCTATTTGTCCAAATATTTTATGGTTGACCACCACCAGCACTGGTTTGGCCTATTACATGGACCATAAAAATTTGTAATTGAACCTGGACCACCAACCCAGGGCACCCCTGCAAGTGTCCTGAGGCACCCCAGGGGGCCACAGCACACAGTTTGAGAATCACTGGTTTAAGGTGTGGAAGACTGTACTACACATCAAGCAACATAGGCCCGTTATTCCTGCCTGTCTCACTTGCTTCTGCTGTACTAGGATAAGACTTTTTATCATCCATCAATGGTATCATATTCTTTGGCTGCCCTTCTACTACCTGTCTGAGACTGTCTTGGGCTGCTCTTCAATCTGTTTCATTTGCATCCAATGCGGTTAACTAATATTAGGAGAAATAGGCATTGCCCCCCTGTATAGTTGTGGTAGACTGTAATCCTATTAGATATTGTGACAATGTTGGGGTCTGTTTGTCATCTCCGGATGCTTAGAAAAACATGGGCTTGATGTATTATGTAGGGCTGAAACTATTGCAGCTGGGGCAAGTGCATGGGCTATTTTAAGGCAACATCATTATCACCTGTCATTAATAAAGCAGTCTTTGGCGACAGACAGTAATCTGGGGTAGGGAATGTTGGTGGGTGTAAATCTATATGGTATAAAGTACCCATGCCTGTCTGTGGCTCCGGCAGAGACCTGGTTCTCTCACATACCCAAGCCTCCAGGACTCCCACGGATTGCTAATCTTCTTCAACGGACCCAATATTCATAATGAGAATGACAACAAACCCCAATGATGGGCCATGGTCCCCAAAATACAGAAGAGAGAGGACAAGTCAGAGGAGGGGAGATGTAGCAAACCTTAGAGAGAGAGATAAAGTGCCAACCAATCAGCTTTTAGCTGTCACTTTACAGTTTGTGTTTGAAAAATGACAGCAGCTGATTGGATGGTACTTTATTTCTCTCTCTCTACTTTATCTCTCTCCAAGGTTTGATACATCTACCCCTAAAAATCATCCGCAGCTAGGGATGGCCATCGGTAGGTTATCCGTCGATGGTCACCATCGATA
This sequence comes from Pseudophryne corroboree, assembly GCF_028390025.1. Classification (NCBI taxonomy): domain Eukaryota; kingdom Metazoa; phylum Chordata; class Amphibia; order Anura; family Myobatrachidae; genus Pseudophryne; species Pseudophryne corroboree. Next base: position 989,961,197 of record NC_086445.1, read on the forward strand.
GTACCATTGATGGATAACCTCGATGGTGTGAAACCATCTGTAAAGAAACCATTGATGGTTTTACCCATTGATGGTCATCCCTGCATTACTGTTAAGTGAACTAGGGGCCAATCAGAGCCAGGGAGTGGGGCTTTGCTGGCGTCAGGGGGCGGGGCTAAGCTCCGTGCCCTGACACTATGAGGAAAAAAATAAATAAAAAATTTGGTAGCACTAAACCATCGGTGGTGGGAAACCATCTGGTTCTCCCCCATCGATGGTAAAACTATTCGACATCAGTCATAGACCATCTATGATTTTGAATCATTGATGGTCGATGGCCATCCTTAGCCGCAGCAGTATATTGCAATAACTACTGTACTATACATGCATTTTTGTAATTTGTTAAAGCAAAATGCCTAAAAGCCAGAAATGACAAAGCGACGGAGACGTGTAGCTGCAGTGTAAGAAACGTGTAAATAGCTCTTCTCTAACACACCTGGATAATGTCCTGCAGTATCAGCCGCTGACAGAGGGAGAGAGAGAGACTTCTGAGAGGCCGTGCTTCTCCTTATTCTGTGCTCAGACGTCTGCAGGCTGTTAGAGCTATCGCTGCTGTGAACACTACAAGACTCTATTACATTTGGTTTTGTGGCAAGCATAAACTTGAAAGGAGTTTACTACAATACCTGAGGAGCTGCTGTGTGTACCTGGACGGACTGCGAGAGATTGCTGCTGAGGAGAATGAATTCAGAGACTGTTGGCAGCAATCTATTGTAAGCTCTGTACATTGCTATTGTATACTTGACTCTTTTTTGTAAACATATCCAAAACCACAATACGCATTCAGTTTTGATAGCAAGTTTATTATCGCCATGGCTACAGGGCAACTCATTTGTGGGGGCCCCGACCAATACAATTAGATGATGCCACACAGTGCCCCCATTATGGAAATGATGCCACACAGCCCGCCCAAGTATTCCACATAGTGCCCCCTAGTATGCCACACAGTGCCCCCAAGTATGATACATAGTGCCCCCATTATTATTATTATTATTATTATTATTATGGCCTATCGTGCTCCCCGGTGTTAACATTATGCCCCAGTGGCCCCTGTGCCCCCAGTATGCCACACAGTGACCCCAAGTATGATACACAATGCTCCCAGTATTATTATTATTATTATTATTAAGCCCTACAGTGCCCCCAGGTATAAACATTATGCCCCAGTGCCCACAGTATACCACACAGTGCCCCTATGCCCCCAGTATGCCACACAGATCCCCCAGTATGCAGAATAGATCCCTCCATATCTTTTGTGACAGGCTCCTGCTAATTTCCTGGACTCTGGAGGAGGATGCTGCTGCTTCTGAATGCGCAGCGCACACAGAGCCCCTCCTGAGACCCTTAAGCATTGCGGAAGTGACGCCAAGGTACTCTAGAGTCGCCCTGTATGCGCTATACATTCAGATGCATTGCTGCAGCAGCTCCTTCCGGCAACAGGTACTGAGCAACTGTTCTCAGTAATTAGCTGGTCTTTGAAGAGAACCTTCCCATTGGTTTTGTGCAAATAAATGGGTAAAGAGTGCTGTGGGATGTATTAATAACAAATTATAGCATACAGTGTGTACTTTCTTTCTTTTAATTGTGGTTGATGAGTCATGCATAATAACACCGAGTTAAGAGACCGATTGTAGCGTTTAACCATTTATGTCAACACATATCCCCCAAATGCTGTCATGTCTCAAAAAAGAAATTATGCTGCAGTTTTCTTCTTTTATGGTTAGTGAATGACCTTTATCATCAAAGTTAACTTTAACCTCTTCTGAGTTCCAGCCACCGAAAACATCATTAGAACTCCTGTACATTATGTGGATAGCAAATAGTCTCATTTTATCCGGGGAGATTGAATGCAGTGCCTTGCTCCTTATCTCATATAACCCAGAAGCATCAGTACTCTCTATGTGTTTTTTATTACTTGCTCTTCTTTCCCCAAGCATTATCTCTGAAAGATGACCCAGGGGGCAGGAGATGGTCTGCTTGTTATTTCCCCCCCCCCCAGCTATTATCAGGTGATGATGATCTGCAAATATCCTAACCTTTCAAAACCTGGCGTTATGTCAAACAGTCCGAGAGGGGCCAAGTGCCCTTAGAGTAACCTATAAGCTTCATATTTATATTGCAGGATTAAGAATCGTCTGACTGCTCTGCGAGCGAGATGTAATCCTTGATTTGACTGTGACAGGGACACTCAGAGTCTGGCACGGTTATTATCCTTGCTTACCTCCCAGAGTGATGTCATTATATAGTGTGTGTGAGACTTTTACACCTTTCCAACTCATTATAAGAGGTTAAGAGACCTTTACACTGTTATCACACCATCAATTAAATAAGGTGCCTTCCAGGTTTTCTGTTTAATGTAGAAGTATCTCTCTAATTCTGGTGTGAACTGTAGACAACCGTCCTGTGACTAGTGCATATACAGTACCTGCTGCCGGAAAGCTCAGGCGGCATTACAATTTACTGCCAGTCTGGGATTTCTAGGGATTACTGTTGCAAAATATTTTATTTGCCCGAAACAGACTGCAGACAGCACACGATTATTGGCCTGTGCCAAAAGTAATTAGAGAAATACACAGAGCTGATCAGTCATTCTGGGGTCTCTGCAAGTTCATACCTGTCCGCCTTTGTATTCTCTTGCCACGGAGCACCCACTGTTGAGAAAACTAGACACTTATTAGGGTTGTTTTGATGATAATGATGAATGTATTATTTGGAAATAAATATATGTATTGAATTAATTATTTTTTTTTTCTTTTAAGAAAAGCAATGTTATTCCCATTTCACCGGAGCATTAAATAATTTCATGGTGCAATAATTATAAGAAAACATGATTTCCTGTATTACAGTAGTTTGACCACTAGGGGTGCTGTTCTGTTAAATTATCATATTCAGATACAGTAGTCATGTTCAGGTGGTTGGATATACAGCAGACACAAACAAGTTTCATGGAGTTATAGCTACAGTTTGAGTGCTTTGTGGCCCATTGTTAGTATTACGGGCCGGCTGAGAGCTGGGACAGTGTAATGTGTTAGTTGGGGGTAAGCAAGGGTGCCAAAGAGAATCCGCAATCACGTGCATTTTGGCTTCTCATTGTGAGGGCCAGATTAAGGTCCACATGGGACTGGGGCTGAAAATGATCAAGAGCCTATCGTGCTACAGATGAGTCCACATACACGTACACTCAAATAGCCCTATTTGGCTCTCCAAGGACTTGCTACATGATTTTTTTTTTAAAATATACATCTTAGGGGTACATTTACTAAGCAGTGATAAGAATGGAGAAGTGAGCCAGTGGAGAAATTTCCCCATCAACCAATCAGCAGCTCTGTATCATTTTATAGTATGCAAATTATAGCTGTTACTTCAGGGCTGATTGGTTGCCATGGGCAACTTCTCCACTGGCTCACTTCTCCGCTCTTATCACTGCTTAATAAATGTACCCCTTAATGTACTAGCACAGTGGTTCCCAAATATTTTCGAGTCACGGCGCCCTAGAGTATCAGAATGTTTTCACGGAACCCCTAGGCCAAACATTTCTTATTGAGGAATTTATAAAAAAATCTTAAATTAAGTTAATTGTGTTTATATGTCATCCTTAGGCTCAGTTATGTGAGGAGGGACAGGATTCACTTCTGTTTGTCCACATATTTTATGATTGGAAGCCACCAGCACTGGTTTTGTCTATTAGATTGAACATAAATAATTTGAATTGGCCCTGAACCACCAACCCAGGGTACCACAGGGCAGTACAGATGGTGTAACGGTTAGCACTACTGCCTCCCAGCACTGCGGTCATACTGTAGGTTCAATTCCCACCATGGCCCTAACTGTGCGGAGTTTGTATATTCTCCCCGTGCGTGTGTGGGTTTCCTCTGGATATCCCGTATTACAAAAATATACAGGTAGGCTAATTGGCTCCTGACACAAATTAAATTCTATGTTTCTACTGTATGTGCTAGCTATTCTAATCCTGAGTATTTAGCACACTATCTCTTGCCAAGCTTAATAAATCTCACCCAAAGGGCTCTATTTACTAAGCCTTGGATGGAGTTAGAGGGGTGTATTCAATAAGAGTCGGAAACTGCCGTCTTGTCGGAAAGACAGCAGTGTCCGACTGGAATAGGTCTGAAGGGGTTCTGACCTATTCAATACGGGCACATTTTTTCCGACAAGTCGGTAAATCCGGCTTGTCGGAATGCTGTCAGAAGCAGGTGGATTGGCGGAATACCCGCCGATCCGCCTGCTGCTGTAGGAAACGGGGCCAAATCAGACAGGTTTTGGCCCCATTTCTGACAATCTCAATCCAACTTTAAAAAAAGTCGGATTGAGCTGGTCGTCCCCCCAGCCAGGCTCCTTACTCTATGCAGCGCCACCCCTCCGCCGCAGACAACTCCCCCCGCTGCCACCAGATCCCCCTGCCGCTGCACACATTAACCCCCCGCCGACCCCGCCAGCTCCCACCGTCACCACACACATTAACCCCCGCCGACGCACACATCCCCCCCCCCCCCCGCTGCCAACACCAGGAACAGCCAAATCCGACAGTCAGATTTAGCCGTTCATGAATAGGGGTTGTCAGATCCATTCCGACAAATGCATGTCGGAATGTATCCAACTCTTATTGAATACACCCCAAAGTGGATGGAGATAAAGTACCAGCCTATCCGTTCCTAACTGTCATTTCTCATATGTCTTAGAGGATGCTGGGGATGCTTCAAGAACCATGGGGTATAGACGGGATCCGCAGGAGACATGGGCACTTTAAGACTTTAAAAGGGGTGTGAACTGGCTCCTCCCTCTATGCCCCTCCTCCAGACTCCAGTTAGATTCTGTGCCCAGTGAGACTGGATGCACACTGAGGAGCTCTCCAGAGTTTCTCAGAAAAAAGACTTTTGTTAGGTTTCTTATTTTCAGGGAGACCTGCTGGCAACAGGCTCCCTGCATCGTGCGTCTGAGGGGAGAGAAGCAGACCTACTTCTGTGAGTTTCAGGGCTCTGCTTCTTAGGCTACTGGACACCATTAGCTCCAGAGGGTCTGATTGCTAGGTACGCCTAGATGCTCGTTCCCGGAGCCGATCCGTCAACCCCCTTGTATAGCCAGAAGTCAGAAGCCGGGTGAGTAGAAGAAGATCAGAAGACTTCAGTGATGGCAGAAGATTTCAGTGACGGCTTTTGAGGTACCGTGTAGTGGCCGCGCTGCGCGCCATGCTCCCACATACAAAACGGCACTGCAGGGTGCAGGGTGCAGGGGGGGGGGGGGGCGCCCTGGGCAGCATAAATCCTCATTAGCGACTGGCACAAGTGTATACAGTGCCTGGGCACTAAATAAAGACCCCCACCAGTATAAATATGTTAAAATAAGCGGGACTGAAGCGCACCATGAAGGGGGCGTGGCTTAGCCCTCACAGCTCTGACCAGCGCCATTTTCTCTTCACAGAAGCTGCAGAGACGCTGAGCCTGGCCTCCCACACTACTGTACAAGTAACGGTGCAAAACGGGGGGGGGGGGGGGACAAGTGATTTGGTGCTATTTTATTGAAATTAAAAGCGCTAACAGGTCTGGGCAGTATATTACTCGCTTCAGAACCGGGATAGGCGCTGGGTTGTGAGCTGGCAGAACTCCCTCTGTGGGTCTGTCCCCTATAGCCCCAGTGTGGTTGTGGGTGTCGGTACGCGTGTGTCGACATGTCTGAGGCTGAGTGCTCTTCCCAGGAGGAGGCTGGAGTGGGGACGGAAAAGGCTGTGGGAGTGACCGTGTCGGCACCGCCAACGGCTGATTGGGTAAATATGTTGAGTGTTTTGAATGCAAATGTGGCTCGGTTGACTAAGAGATTAGATAAATCTGAGTCTAAGAACCAGACATGGAGGAAATCCATGGAGGATGCATTGTCACAAACTCAGGCCCCTTTGGGGTCACAGAAACGTGCATTTACCCAGATAGCAGATACAGATACCGACACGGACTCTGATTCCAGTGTCGACTATAGTGATGCCAGATTGAATCCTAAACTGGCTAAAAGCATTCAGTACATGATTGTGGCGATAAAAGAAGTGTTACATATCACGGAGGACCCTGCTGTTCCTGATACAAGGGTCTGTATGTTTAAAGGAAAGAAACCTGAGGTAACGTTTCCTCCCTCTCATGAACTGAACGCTCTTTTTGAAAAGGCTTGGGAAAATCCTGACAAGAAGGTACAGGTTCCCAAAAGAATTCCAGTGGCATATCCGTTTCCCTCTGGGGACAGGGAAAAGTGGGAGTCAATCCCCACGGTGGACAAAGCTCTATCGCGTCTGTCCAAAAAGGTGGCGCTTTCGTCTCCTGACACGGCAGCCCTAAAGGATCTTGCGGATCGTAAGCAGGAAAATACACTAAAATCCATTTATGTCACTACAGGTTCGCTACTCAGGCCTGCCGTTGCTTCGGCATGGGTGAGTAGCGCTGTTGAAAAGTGTGCAGATAACTTGTCATCTGAGGTAGATACCCTAGACAGGGATAGCGTGCTTTTGACTCTGGGTCATATCAAGGATGCGACAGCATACTTAAAAGAAGCTGCAAGGGATATTGGCCTTTTGGGATCAAGGGCCAATGCCATGGCAGTCTCGGCTAGGAGGGCATTGTGGATGCTGATGCTGACTCTAAGAAGACTATGGAGTCTCTACCGTTTAACGGTAGTGTCTTGTTTGGTGACGGCCTCACTGACCTGGTATCTACGGCTACCGCGGGTAAGTCATCATTTTTACCTTATGTTCCTGCACAACAAAAGAAAACGCCCCACTATCAGATGCAGTCCTTTCGGCCCAATAAATACAAGAAAGGACGGCGAGAGGAAGAGGAAAGGGAAAAAGGTCACAGGCTGTGGCAAGTTCCCAAGAGCAGAAGTCCTCTCCGGCTTCTACCATATCCACCACATTACGCTGGGGCTCCTCTGCGGGAGTCCACACCGGTGGGGGCACGTCGCAAACTCTTCAGTCAGGTCTGGGTTCACTCGGACCTGGATCCTTGGATATTAGAAATAGTAACCCAAGGGTACAAATTAGAGTTTCAAGACGTGCCCCCTCACCGATTTTTCAAATCGGCCTTGCCAGCTTTTCTTTCAGAAAGGGAGGTAGTTCAACAACAGCTGGAGTGTCAAGGTTAGCCATCACTGCACTATACTGTCAGCCACCATGTTTCCCTAATTATATAAGGATTACTGGCAGCATTTTGTGAGGAAAATGGAAATATAATTTTAATACCTATGATTTCTAGCCGTCTGTGTGACCCGCTGGCTGGCTGGCTGGTAATTATCATGCTGTCATGGTGATGTCCCTTATTTTGCATTCGGCCTTGCCCATTTGTCCACCCTCACACCTCCATTCTGTAGCCCTTGTATACATGGTCACCGCTGTATGTGGTAGTGCAGCTTTAAAAATATTATTTGTACAACCAGTTTGGGTGTGGAGAGCTTTCTGAAGCATAATAGTGACAACCACGTGAGTGTCGGGCCTCAGTGTATGCCATCAGTAGCTGGTGACATCTATTACGAGTAATTACAGTACAGACACCCGGAACACAAGTAATTACAGAGAACTATATATGCCTGATGTGTGCACTATGCTAATCATTCATGTGCTAGCTGCTGTGGCTTTAGAAAGGTGCCAATGTCAAAACCATTTTTACGAAGATATTTTTGTATAATGTATGTTGTGTTAGCTCCAGATCCATTGAACTAGTTTGTGACTGACATATACGTACAGTGACATTGAAATTACTGTACGACTGCACTCCCCACATATGGAAGCCAAATTATTTGGTAATGAGCTTTTTAATAATTATACATTGAAATAACTAAATAGTACAGAATTTCATTTTACATAGCTAGTCCAGTATCTCCCACTTATATAATAACTAGCGTTTGTCCGTGGCTTCGCTCATGTCGATCTATTATTGCTCAGCGGAATTCATTTTACATAGACAGTAGTGCCATCTAATGTTGTCATGTATATTTTATATTGTATACATTGGGCCTAATTTAAGGATGATTGCAAAACAACATTTTCCTCTAATGGGCAAAACCACGTGCAGTGCAGGTGGGTCAGATGTAACATGTGCAGAGAGTGTTAGATTTGGGTGGGGTGTGTTCAAACTGAAATCTAAATTGCAGTATAAAAATAAAGCAGCCAGTATTTACCCTGCACAGAAACAATATAATCCACCCAAATCTAACTCTCTCTGTACATATATTATATCTGCCCCTCCTGCAGTGCACATGGTTTTGCCCATTAGAGGAAAATTTTGTTTTTCAATCAACCTTGAATTAGGCCCTTTGATCACAAAATATCTTTGTAAACAGTATTTGCCATTTTTCCTTCAGGGATTTACACAAAATGATGCTTTGGGCTAGTAACTTATGAGCGAGCCACGTAAAGCTGCACATGGGAGAAGCAGCTGGTCCTGAGATCTACGTCTGCAGCCCACAGCATTTGTCCTTGTGACAGTACACTGATAAGCAATAATTCACAGTTTTTATTTTTTTTAATGTAAACCACAAAATCCAATTCAAGGGGTAATCAATCTCACAGTCTGGTCTTAGGGGCTGTTGCAGAGATGGACATGGCCGCACGTGCATTGGCCGCAGTGCACGCGTGCAACCTTACACATTGCGGCTGCATCCAGGAAGGATGCGACCACAGTGTTATTGACAGCGGCGGGTGTTCGCGTGGCAGTGATGCAGCATTGGGTGGGACGAACAAGCGGCAGCGTGACATCACATGCAGCTGATCCGACTTAAAAAATGGTGACCGATCGCCTGACAGCACAGCCAGGGGTCAACCTTAGGACCTGATTCAGAGATGGACGCAGATCGCTGTATATGTAGCCAGATCTGCGTTCATCTCCTCATATCCTGGAGGCCGCCCAGCACAGGGCAAGGCTGGCCAGCATGTGTGATGGGCCGCCTCCCGGTGCGCGGATGCATCCAACTAAGGTTGACCCCTGACAGCGCAGTGTGGCTGCGCTGTCAGGTGGTTGGCCTCCATTTTTTTAATTGGATCAGCTGCGTATGACATCATGCAGCCGCCCGGAAAATAGTCGCGGCCCACCCCCGTTTGGCCCGACCCGCCCTGCACCCCCAACACTGCACCGCCGCCCTGCGGATGCCCGTTGCTGTCAATCCCACTGCGGCCGCATCCTTCCCAAGCCTGTATCTGTGTTATTGGAGCATCACAGTACTGTAAGGCTTGGTTTCATTGACATTTCTTACAATAAAAGCACATTCGTAGGCATACAAAGGGGATGATTCAATTAGCCATGGGTTCCATGCTCTGTGACCACGGGCTAACACATTACGTGCATTTTGTGGGATATTTTAATGAAGTGCGCACCTGATTCCTTTGCAATTTGATTGGAAATGGCAAGCCATGAATGTTGCTCGTTAATCCTGCAGTGTGCGACCTATGTGAGCTACATGAAATAGTGAGCCCCCAAATAAGTGGCAAATAAGTTACCTGGCCAGTGTAGGAGGCTGTTAGTTACCATAAGCAAAACATTGGGGGCAGCTAAATGGTGTCACATTGTTGAGCTTTTGTTACTTCTATAAATGATGGATAATAATCACCAGCAAGTGCATTTCAGTAAATAAGTGTCATACTGTATACGCCCCAAATCATTACACCAATTTTCCATGAATACGACGCCCAACATACATGCCCCACATCATTGCACCCATTTCCCATAAATATAACATACACGCCCCAAATCACTACACCCATTTTCTGCTTTTAGTAAAATCCTCTAAATACAGTATTAACAACTTGCCTGGCATGGTCGCGTCAGATGCGACCATACCAGCAAGTGTCTTATCTGACCTGGACGCACAGGATGCGACCTGTCAGATAGAGAGTGTTTGTTGCTGCTGTCAAACTTCTCTCTGCTGCTTTTTCCGATGGTCGCGATGTTCCTATGTTGGTGACCGATGTTCCGATGTTTGGGGGGGGGGTTTTTTCCCCAAATATAAAAAAAAAAATATATATATATATATATATATATATATAACTAAAATCATTTTGAATAATTACAACTAATTCACTCATAAAAAAACCCCTGAGATTTACTTAGCGTTTTTTTGGTTAATCATCTGGAGTGGCATCCCAACATTTTTGCTTTGAAATAAGGGTTTTTCCCTACTCTTCACCTACTTTGGAGCTTCAAATTAAAATCTGTATTAACTCCCAATGAGATCTGCGCTGACGTGTATTTCTAATTGAATAGCAAAAAGTTACAGCGCAATTTGTGTCCAATTCGCGGCTACTTGAATCGGCAGGTAAGGATGATGCTCAGTTGAACGTAGGGCTGTTGGTGCCACACGTCCTGTCTGTTTTTTGCACTGCGTATGCTCTGGATCCAAGCGTTTGTGTTCCCACGTGTAGCGGTGTAACTGGACTTTGGTTCTCATGTAGACAGAGCTCGGTGAGGGCATAGACTTCAAATGCGGGCTATACAGAGTTAGGCGTGAGCATAAGTACACCATTGTCAGACATCTTTTGCACCTAGTATAGTGTAGTGCAGGTACACCCTGATGATGAGTAGCGCACCACGTGTACAGATAGAGGGCGCCATAAGATGTGTAAATCTCTGCATACAGGCGAATAAGCACAATGAAGGAGCACATGCACTCAGTATCTCCCTAACTTTGCAGATCCTATAGCTATTGTTATTGTTGGCAGTGGTATGTGATGGAGGTCAATCCACACAATAGATATCTGAACAAGGTCTTAGGTTTAATGCAGCAGGTACTGTAAGTATAAGCGGTGCACAGCACTTATACAGTGCATGTTCCAGATCCAGCCTGGAATGTATAAGGGAGTGCAGGTGGTGTGTGAGAGGTGGGGCACACTCCTGTGTCTGTATATACAGTGATAGCAGTGGAGTATGCACACTGGCTCTATACATGCAGCGGAATTGGGGTAGTGGTGCAGTGGGACTCACAGGGGCTCACTGGCTTATGTAACGCCATCTTACACGAGTAACTTTAGAGGTTCTCAGGGGCTGGTCCTCAGGGGCTGGTCCTTCCAGCATACCAGGCTCTCCCAGTATGGCCGCACATGTGAAGTAGCGCACAAGGTCAGAGGTCGCACCTCAGGCCCTACAGGGTCTTAGTGCCGGACAGAGACAGCACAGGGAGATCTCTCCTAGCAAGGCATACTATGACTAACGAAATAAGAGCATTTAAACATAGAAAGTGACACTTGTAATTAGATAGATGCTATATTGCCGTGAATAATATAAGGCAGCAATGAAGGCAGACAAAACAGCTTTCTCTAACGTCCTTGAGGATGCTGGGACTCCGTAAGGACCATGGGGAATAGACGGGCTCCGCAGGAGATAGGGCACTTTAAGAAAGCTTTCGACTCTGGGTGTGCACTGGCTCCTCCCTCTAAGCCCCTCCTCCAGACCTCAGTTTTACACTGTGCCCAGAGCAAGATGGGTGCACTGCAGAGAGCTCTCCAGAGTTCTCTGCCTAGAAGCATTTTTGTTTGGATTTTTTTTTTCTACCTTTTACTACTTTTTCACAGGGAGCACTGCTGGCAACAGGCTCCCTGCATCGAGGGACTGAGGAGAGAGGAGCAGACCTTCTTGTCAAAGATAGGCTCTGCTTCCTCGGCTACTGGACACCATTAGCTCCAGAGGGGGTGAACGCAGGTTCTTACTGGGCGTCCCCCCCACGGAGCCGCGCCGCCGTTCTCCTCACAGAGATAGAAGTACAGAAGACAGAAGTCGTCAGGCGGCAGATGCCTTCAGCTTTACTGACGTAACGCACAGCTGTGCGTCATTGCTCCCATGCACCTCACATACTCCGGTCACTGTAAGGGTGCAGGGCGCAGGGGGGGGGGGGGGGGGGGGCGCCCTGGGCAGCAATATAAACCTCTGCATGGCAAAAAGACTATATACATGTACAGGTGGGCTCTGTACATGTATATAAAAGAGCCCCCGCCATATTTTACTAAGTTTGAGCGGGACAGAAGCCCGCCGCCGAGGGGGCGGGGCTTCTCCCTCAGCACTCACCAGCGCTATTTTCTCTCCACAGCACTGCTGAGAGGAAGCTCCCCGGACTCTCCCCTGCTTACACACATAAAAGATTAGACAAGGCAGAAGCTAGGGATCAGTCAGGTAGCCAGTCCATGCCTGTCCATGGGGCGCCAGGTCCTTTGGGGTCTCAGAAGCGCACCATATCCCAGATCGATGACACAGATACCGACACAGATACTGACTCTAGTGTCGTCTATGAAGATGCAAAATTACAGCCGAAGGTGGCTAAGGGTATACGGTACATGATTATTGCCATTAAAGAGGTTTTGCATATTACTGAGGAACCCCCTGTCCCTGACACGAGGGTACACATGTATAAAGGGAAAAAGCCTGAAGTCACTTTTCCATCCTCATTTGAATTAAGTGACTTGTGCGAAAAGGCTTGGAAATCTCCGGATAGGAGACCACAAGTTCCCAAAAGGATTCTCATGGCGTATCCTTTTCCACAAATGATAGGATACGCTGGGAATCTTCGCCAAAAGTTGACAAGGCGCTGACACGTTTGTCCAAAAAGGTGGCACTGCCTTCTCAGGATACGGCTTCCCTCAAGGAACCTGCTGATCGCAGGCAGGAAATTACCTTAAAGCACATTTACAATCATTCCGGTACTATTGCTCGACCGGCTATGGCGTCGGCCTGGGTTTGTAGTGCGGTTGTGGCATGGGCAGATTCCTTATCTACGTAAATTGACACCTTAGATAGGGACGCCATTCAAATGACCATAGAGCATATCAGAGATGCTGCCTTGTATATGAGGGATGCTCATAGAGACATTTGTTTATTTAAGCTCCAGAATAAATGCTATGTCTATTTCTGCTAGGCGGCTCTTGTGGACCCGACAGTGGACGGGAGATGCCGATTCAAAGCGGCATATGGAGTCCTTGCCTTACAAAGGGGTGGAGTTGTTTGGAGACGGCCTCTCGGATCTTGTCTCTACGGCTACGGCTGGTAAGTCAAATTTCTTACCTTATGTCCCCCCGCAGCATACAAAAAAGGCACCTCATTATCAAATGCAGTCCTTTCGTTCCAATAAAAATAAGAAGGTACGTGGATCATCCTTTGTTGCCAGTGGGAAAGGCAGGGGAAAAAAGCTGCACACAGCTAGTTCCCAAGAGCAGAAGTCCTCCCCTGCGTCTGCAAAGTCCACTGCATGACGCTGGGGCTTTCCGAGGGGAGGCAGATCTGGTGGGGGCTCGTCTCCGGTTTTTCAGCCACGTCTGGGTTCACTCGCATCTTGGACTTGGATCCCTGGGCATTAGAGATTGTTTCTCAGGGATACAGGCTGGAATTCGAAGACTTGAATCCTCGCGTGTCTCTGTCCATGAAGACGTTGCAGATACACGGCTGGATTCTCAATATACCGAAGTCCCAGCTAATCCCTACAACGCGTCTAACCTTTTTGGGGCTGATTCTAGACACAGACCAGAAAAAGGTTTTTCTTCCGATTGAAAAGGTTCAGGAACTCATAGCCATGGTCAGGAACCTATTAAAACCAAAAAAGGTTTCAGTGCATCATTGCACACAGGTCCTGGGGAAGATGGTGGCTTCCTACGAGGCCATCCCTTTCGGCAGGTTCCACGCAAGGACTTTTCAATGGGACCTCTTGGACAAGTGGTCCGGATCCCATTTACAAATGCATCAAAGGATCACCCTGTCTCCCAGGACCAGGGTATCTCTCCTGTGGTGGCTGAACAGTGCTCACCTACTAGAAGGTCGCAGGTTCGGCATTCAGGACTGGGTCCTGGTGACCACGGACACAAGCCTCCGAGGCTGGGGAGCAGTGACACTGGGAAGAAATTTCCAAGGTCTCTGGTCAAGCCTAGAGTCTTGTCTCCACATCAACGTCCTGGAGTTGAGGGCTATATACAACGCCCTGCGTCAAGCGGAGGAATTGCTTCGGAGAAAACCGGTTCTGATTCAGTCAGACAATGTCACGGCAGTGGCTCATATAAACCGCCAAGGCGGAACAAGGAGCAGAATGGCCATGGCAGAAGCGACCAGGATTCTACGCTGGGCGGAAGGCCATGTAAGCGCGCTGTCAGCGGTGTTCATCCCGGGGGTGGACAGATCACGGATCGTTGGGGACTGCCTCAAATCGACATGATGGCATCCCATCTCAACAAAAAGCTAAAGCGGTATTGCGCCAGGTCAAGGGACCCTCAGGCGGTAGCGGTAGATGCTCTGGTGACACCTTGGGTGTTCAGATCGGTCTATGTGTTTCCTCCTCTTCCTCTCATACCCAAGGTGTTGAGAATAATACGAAGAAGCAGGGTCAGAACAATACTCATTGTTCCGGATTGGCCACGGAGGACTTGGTATCCGGAGCTGCAAGAGTTGCTCGCAGGGGATCCGTGGCCTCTTCCTCTAAGGCAGGACCTGCTGCGGCAGGGGCCCTGTCTGTTCCAAGACTTACCGCAGCTGCGTTTCACGGCATGGCGGTTGAACGCCGGATCCTAGCGGAAAAAGGGATTCCGGAGGAAGTCATTCCTACCCTGATCAAGGATAGGAAAGACGTGACGTTAAAACATTATCACCGTATATGGCGGAAATATGTTTCTTGGTGTGAGGCCAGAGCTGCTCCTACGGAGGAGTTCCATTTGGGCCGTCTACTTCACTTCCTTCAAACAGGAGTGACTTTGGGCCTAAAATTAGGGTCCATAAAGGTCCAGATTTCGGCCTTATCCATTTTCTTTCAAAGAGAATTGGCCTCTATTCCTGAAGTACAGACCTTTGTGAAGGGAGTGCTGCATATTCAGCCTCCCTTTGTGCCTCCGGTGGCGCCTTGGAATCTTAACGTGGTGTTACGTTTCCTCAAGTCACCTTGGTTTGAACCACTCAAAACTGTGGAGTTGAAATACCTCACGTGGAAAGTGGTCATGTTTTTGGCGTTAGCTTCGGCAAGACGTGTTTCCGAATTGGCGGCTTTATCACATAAAAGCCCATACTTGGTTTTTCACGTGGATAGGGCAGAGTTGAGGACTCGCCCTCACTTTCTGCCAAAAGTGGTCTCAACGATTCAGCAGGCGCATTCTACGGCAGGATTGCCGTTACCGAAATCGGTTAAGGCCCACTCCACTAGGAAAGTGGGCTCTTCTTGGGCGGCTGCCCGAGGGGTCTCGGCATTACAGTTGTGCCGAGCAGCTACTTGGTCGGGGACAAACACCTTTGCAAAGTTCTATAAGTTTGATACCCTGGCTGAGGAAGACCTCCTGTTTGCTCAATCGGTGCTGCAGAGTCATCCGCACTCTCCCGCCCGTTTGGGAGCTTTGGTATAATCCCCATGGTCCTTTCGGAGTCCAAGCATCCTCAAGGACGTTAGAGAAAATAAGATTTTACTTACCAGTACATCTATTTCTCGTAGTCCATAGAGGATGCTGGGCGCCCGTCCCAAGTGCGGACTTCTTCTGCAAGACTTGTATATAGTTATTGCTTACATAAGGGTTATGTTATAGTTTTTCGGTGGAACCGTGGCTATGTTGTTGTTCATACTGTTAACTGGGTAAGTTTATCACAAGTTATACGGTGTGATTGGTGTGGCTGGTATGGATCTCGCCCTTAGATTTACAAAAATCCTTCCTCGTACTGTCCATCTCCCCTGGGCACAGTTTCCCTAACTGAGGTCTGGAGGAGGGGCATAGAGGGAGGAGCCAGTGCACACACACACAGAGTCCAATGCTTTCTTAAAGTGTCCTATCTCCTGCGGAGCCCGTCTATTCCCCATGGTCCTTACGGAGTCCCAGCATCCTCTACGGACTACGAGAAATAGATTCACCGGTAAGTAAAATCTTATTTTTTAGGGAGATAAGAACCGAAAAGTATAAATGAATAATTTCCCGTAATTCAGAAGTATAAAATTAATATGGAAAATATTGGAAAAGATGGGTTAGAATAGAATGTCTGTAAACATCACCAATATGAATGCATTTATGTTATACATTGTAGCCTTGTCTTTGCTGTGTTAGCATCTTCCTGTGATCTTACTCATGAGTCCGCGGTATATGGATGTGAGGCTGGTCATATACAGCGCAACACTACGGAGTGCAGGAGTAATGTAACTCGTCTCTGCTCCTAGTTTCAGATGATTTATTTTCTTCATATGTCAGCAGACCCGCCAGCTCGGGGAAAGGCGACTGTAACAATGGGATATCAGCAGGGAAGGAATTCTCCCCAGTATTATTATATATAATCAGCCAATCACGACACATGAGGTGTCCTGTCTCCGACACTATATATCCCTCACTCCCTTACTGACTGATGTATGCTGTGTGCATGGCCAGGACTAAACCTTTTATATATATTCATATGAATGACTGGCCTGCACCCCATGACTCCAGCAGTAGTTTTCCAGTAGCTGCACCTCATGTGGGAACTTGTGTTATGTGATTGACACTCTTTATCCAAGTGTGGGCAGTATGCCTGTACGTGTGTGTGTGTGTGTGTGTGTGTGTGTGTGTCTGCTTCTGTGTGTGTATGTATGTAATTGTGTGCCTGTTAATACATGCTGTACATCTATGCGTGCGTGTGTACGTGTGTCTATGCGTGTGTGTGTGTGTGTTTGTGTATGTGTGTGTATGTTTCTGATTGTGCATGTGTTTGTTATTCTGTGGGTCCTGTGTTCGTACTTGTGTGTGTCTATTATTCTGTATGTCTGCACTTGTGTCTGTCTGTTATCCTGTGTGCACATGTGTTTGTCTCTCTCTCTCTCTTCTGTATGTCTGACTTGTGTCTCTCTCTTATGTCTGTACGTGTGTGTGTGTGTGTGTGTGTGTGTGTGTGTGTGTGTGTGTGTTTCCCTCTCTCTTCTGTATGTCTGTACATGTGTGTGTGTTTCTCTCTCTCCTGTATTTCTGTACATGTATGTGTGTGTCTATCTTTTGTATGTCTGTGTGTGTGTGTGTGTGTGTGTGTGTGTGTGTGTGTGTCTCTTCTGTATGTCTGTACATGTGTGTGTGTCTCTCTCTTGCTTCTGTATGTCTGTACGTACGTACGTACGTACGTACGTACGTACGTACGTACGTACGTACGTGTGTGTGTGTGTGTGTGTGTCTCTCTTATTCTGTATGTCTGTACTTGTGTGTGTGTCTCTTATTCTGTATGTCTGTATTTGTGTGTCTCAATACTGTTTGTACATGTGTGTGTCTCTCTCTCACTTCTGTATGTCTGTACTTGTGTGTGTGTGTCTCTTATTCTGTATGTCTGTACACGTGTGTGTGTGTGTGTGTGTGTGTGTGTGTGTGTGTGTGTCTCTCTCTTCTATATGTCTGTACGTGTGTGTGTGTGTGTGTGTGTGTGTGTGTCTGTGTCTGTCTCTTTTCTGCACATCTGTACATGTGTGTGTGTGTCTCTCTCTTCTATATGTCTGTACATGTGTGTTTCTCTCCCTCCCGCATCTGTATGTCTGTACGTGTGTGTGTGTGTGTGTGTGTGTCTCTCTTCTATATGTCTGTAAATGTGTGTTTCTCTCTCTCCTGCATCTGTATGTCTGTACGTGTGTGTGTGTGTGTGTGTGTGTGTGTGTCTCTCTTCTATATGTCTGTACATGTGTGTTTCTCTCCCTCCCGCATCTGTATGTCTGTACTTGTGTGTGTGTGTGTGTGTGTGTGTCTTCTTTATGTCTGTACAAGTGTGTTTCTCTCCCTCCCGCATCTGTATGTCTGTACTTGGGTATGCGTTTGTGTCAATCTCTGTACGTTATTTTGTATGTCTATGTGTCTGTCTCTTATTCTGTATGTCTGTACTTGTGTCTCTGTCAGGCATGTGTATGTGAACATTTGTCTCTGGTCATGTACACACATGCACGGGTGTATGTGCAATTAGATTTGGTCCTGTGGCAGGCATGTATTTGTAGACTGCAATGTTAATAATGACAGCTGTCAATAAGAGAGGAGTCCACCAGGCTGCTAATTAGCTAAATGAAACATGAATAATTGATAGATATTGCAACATAAGGGTTTACTGGTAAATAACAGCTGTCCCATCATATAACATAGAAGAGTGTAAATCTTGAAGATATTGTTGGGGAAACACAATAACAATGTTACAGGGAAGCAGGCAAGCTGAACATACTGTGCAGGGTATGTCAGGCGGTGACAAAGTCCTTTTCTCATATGGTTCTTGAGTTGTGAAACAATTAATTGTGAGTTTCTCAGTAAGTGGTGGGGGAGGCCACTACAGGTCACTTGCATAAGACTTTGGGCCTTATTCAGGTTTGTTAGCAAGCAAAAAAAAAAATTAGCAATTCGGCAAGACCATGTTGCACTACAGGTGGGGGCGGGCCAGATGTAACATGTGCAGAGAGAGTTAGATTTGGGTGGGGTGTGTTCAAACTGAAATCTAGATTACAGTGTAAACATAAAGCAGCCAGTATTTACCCTGCACAGAAACAACATAACCCACCCAAATCTAACTCTCTCTGCACGTTATATCTGCCCCACCTGCAGTGCACATGGGCCCTCATTCCGAGTTGTTCGCTCGCAAGGCGAATGTAGCAGAGTTACACACGCTAAGCCGCCGCCTACTGGGAGTGAATCTTAGCTTCTTAAAATTGCGACCGACGTACGCGCAATATTGCGATTACAAACGAGTTAGCAGTTTCAGAGTAGCTCCAGACTTACTCTGCCTGTGCGATCATTTCAGTGCTTGTCGTTCCTGGTTGACGTCACAAACACACCCAGCGTTCGCCCAGGCACTCCCACCGTTTCCCCGGCCACTCCTGCGTTTTTTCCGGAAACGGTAGCGTTTTCAGCCACACGCCCCTGAAACGCCGTGTATCCGCCCAGTAACACCCATTTCCTGTCAATCACATTACGATCGCCGGAGCGAAGAAAAAGCCGTGAGTAAAAATACTTTCTTCATAGTAAAGTTACTTGGCGCAGTCGCAGTGCGAACATTGCGCATGCGTACTAAGCGGATTTTCACTGCGATGCGATGAAAAATACCGAGCGAACAACTCGGAATGAGGGCCATGGTTTTGTCCAATTGGTAACTTTTTTGTTTGCTGACAAACCTGAAGAACCCTCTTTGTGCGCATCCTGCTTCTGCAAGGAGAAATTATACTGAGCTCGCTTGTTACATTTACTAGATCCAAGAGCCTAACTAATACCTCAATTATACCAAATGTAGCGGGTTGCACCCGGGAGCCCGACACGGGTGCATATTGCCTGGTTAGTGACGTCAGCGGTGACGCGGCGGGGGGCGGCGCTTGAAGATCACATGATCTCCAAGCACCGCCCGTACATAGAGTATGGATGGGAGCGGGGTCGATGCGACCTGGCTACCGTTTACACAGCACGGCTTGCCAAATTGAACCCGTGTTCAACCCTGCAGGCCACCTGAGTTGGAATATCGGGTCACTCGATTATTCCAACTGGGCCCTTTTACACCAAACAGCAACACAGGTTTTGTACGATCATGTGCAATAACCCGTGTTACATGGTGGCAGTGTAAAAGGGGTATCTTCTGGCAGCAGCAGTAGTTGCCATATTCTAGACTTGCATCCAATTATATTGTAGCTTTCAATTGTTTTGTTTGGACTTGTATCCAATGACATTGTTGCTTTCATTTTTACAATGGAACCAAGGGGGTAATTCAGATCTGATTGCTGCTGTGCATTTTCGCACAGCGGGCGATCAGGTCTGAACTGCGCATGCGTATGCACCGCAATGCACAGGCACGACGGACCACAGCAACAGGGATCACCGGTCAGTGACGGGATGGTGTGAAGGATCCATTCGCACGGGCGATCGCAAGGAGATTGACAGGAAGAGGGCGTTGGTGGGTGGTAACTGACCGTTTTCAAGGAGTGTCTGGAAAAACGCAGGCGCGTCCAAGCGTTTGCAGGAAGGGTGTCTAACGTCAAATCCCGGACAGGCTGATGTGATTGCAGCGGCTGAGTAAGTCCTGGGCTGCACTGAGACTGCATAAAATCAGATTGTACAGCTATGCTACACATGCGATCGCACACTAGCACAGCAAAAATACACTCCCCCTGTAGATGGCGACTATCTGATCGCAGGGCTGCAAAAATCGCTTCCTAGTGATCAGGTCTGTATTACCCCCCAAGTTATTAGGTCTGAAAATGTATGCAAAAAATAAACTGGCATATGGCAAATGGACCAATGCTTCTATATAAGCTGATCAGGACCGCAGGAGTGTGTGTCACAGAGGTAACAGGTCTCTAGTCACCCTCCTATTACCCTTCCCATGCTACATGCACCAGTGTCAGGTGTGTGTAGCCAGTGGCAACAAGAGGAGGTGGGAAAGTGGGTACTAATTACCCACTAATAACGAGGGACATTTTTTCCAATTTTTGAAAGTCCTTGACCACTCTCGAGTTGGGGGCGGGGGGCTGCCACTCGTTTGCTGCTCTGCAATGTTGGTCAGCTTGAATGGGTCATGCCACCCGAGTCCTGGGCAAATGGGCATAATTTAGACTTTAACGTCAGCGTGAGACAAAAACCTGGGGGCAAATGTAATAGGGTGGGAGACGCTGTCGGTCCAGGATTTAGTCTGTTTTACATTGTAAATGATTGCCGCTTTAAAAATATGGCCATTCTCAGATGAAATCCCAGACCTCCAGCTTCTCGCACCCTATTACATTTACCCCCTCAATTAAATAGGGACTGTCCCACTGAAATCAGGCTGATTGAGAGGCGTGAGGTTATATTTATTAGTAATCATGTTGTAGTATGTTTGCATTATAATTGAGAAAATGAGCCAGGAAATTATTCAGGATCAAAAATGATCAGATTACATGAATTTATGACTTACATGGAGTCATTGTTGCCGTTTCCCAGAATCCTTTGCTTTTACAAATGGCTTCATCAATGTAATTTAGACATAGCTAACAAAAGCCACTATACTGTATAGCAGGGGTGGCCAGACTTTTGGAGTCGGTGATCTACTTTGAAAGCTGAAAAGCTTTTGTGATCTACCTAGGCGGGATACGCTCCCCAAAAAGGGGACGTGGCATAACAATAAAGTGGGCGTGGTATAACAAAAAAGGGACGTAGCCTTGCTGCACAGAGTGTAATGACTGTCTCGCACGAAATAACACATTGGCCCCCACAGGTAAAAACCTCAAAAACATATGCCCCCACAGTGCCAGATACACATATGCCCCACAGTGCCAGTTATGCCCCCACAGTGCCACACATGCCCCCACAGTGCCAGATACACATATGCCCCCACAGTGCCATGTGCCCACAGTGCTAGATATGCCCCCACAGTGCCACATATGACCCCACAGTGCCAGATACAGATATGCCCCCACAGTGCCAGATATGCCCCAACAGTGCCAGATATGCCCCCACAGTGCCACATATGACCCCACAGTGCCAGGTATAGATATGCCCCCACAGTGCCATGTGCCCACAGTGCTAGATATGCCCCCACAGTGCCAGATACAGATATGCCCCCACAGTGCCATGTGCCCACAGTGCCAGATATGCCCCCACAGTGCCAGATACAGATATGCCCCCACAGTGCCGTGGCCCACAGTGCCAGATATGCCCCCACAGTGCCACATATGACTCCACAGTGCCAGATACAGATATGTCCCCACAGTGCCAGATATTCCCCCACAGTGCCACATATGACCCCACAGTGCCAGATACAGATATGCCCCCACAGTGCCATGTGCCCACAGTGCCAGATATGCCCCCACAGTGCCAGATACAGATATGCCCCCACAGTGCTAGATATGCCCCCACAGTGCCAGATACAGATATGCCCCCACAGTGCCGTGGCCCACAGTGCCAGATATGCCCCCACAGTGCCACATATGACTCCACAGTGCCAGATACAGATATGTCCCCACAGTGCCATGTGCCCACAGTGCTAGATATGCCCCCACAGTGCCACATATGACCCCACAGTGCCAGATACAGATATGCCCCCACAGTGCAGATATGCCCCCACAGTGCAATGTGCCCACAGTGGCAGTTATGCCCCCATAGTACTGCTCACCGTTTTGCTGTGTGTGGAGAGCGCAGCGCGCTTCTCCTGCCTGCCCCCCTGCCTCTCAGTCTGGTCTCAGGCGGTGACGGCAGCGTGTATATCTCAAATCAGGCGCCGGTCCGCGAGCTCTGATTGGCTAACAAACCGCCACCTGATTTGAGCTATACACTCCGCCGTCACTGCCGGAGACCAGACTGAGGGGCAGGGCGACAGGCAGGAGAGGCGCGAGCTACGCTCTCCTCACCTCGTGTGGATGGGCGGCGGATCGCGATCGACTGGTCGCATGTCCGCGATCGACCAGTCGATCGCGATCGACTGTTTGGCCACCCCTGCTGTACAGTATGTGTGAACAAATGACAGGGCGCTGGTCATTGGTATTTCTATAATGGGTGCAATCTGCGCCATGCACACGGGCCCTTGGTTCCAGGGGGACCCGCACCGCACACACTGCACCCATATTTAATACTTACCTTTCCAGACGATGCAGCCGCAACAAAAATCTCTTCCAAAATGGCCACTGTTCATGCGCAGTAGTGAATTGGTCTCCGGAACAGGGCGGTGCCATGTTTCTAGAGACCTGCGCATGCACAGTAGACTCCAGCATACTGTGTCATACAGAGGAGGGGGCCCAGCAGGAGTCTACACAAGGGCCCCCTGCTCTGTTAAAACGCCCTTTGAGCTGGTGGTTTTAGATCGTCTATTTTTTTTTCATTATTAAAATCTTTATTTTTTTATCAACGAAAACCATGTAATGAAGTATTACAATGAACAAGAATGCTCATGAATAGTATTCATTCAGGCCATAAGTTGTCTTTCTCCCTAGTGAGCAGAAGAATAGGTAGACTTTACAGGCTTCTCTGTTTGCTGGGAGACATTAACTGCTCTTGGGATGTTAATATTAAAAAGATTTGATCTAACTTTTGGAACAAGAGGCGGAGCAGTAAATGTCGTCTCCACTTCTCGACTTCTTCTCCCTTCTATATCCTCCCTCTTGTGTTATTAATGCTACAGTGTGTGATGTGAAAATCAATCCTATCTGTGCCGGCAAAGCAGAATAAAAGTTAAATGATGTGGGAGTGATATAAAAATGAATTATTCATGACTAGCTATTGAAGACCATCAGCCAGGACTCCTAACGCTTAAACTTTTCGGGCCCACCAAAAAGAGGCTTCTTAAATTCATCTGCATCAGCTTATTGCATTCGTGCTTGGGTGGCAGAATTGATCATATGCGATGAATAAAATGCCACTCAGTAGTGTTTCTGAAAGGGAAGCGCTTCGCCAGCCAGCGCAACACCAGCAGAGAGCCAACAATCCATTCAGGCTTGGCACTTGAGCGAGTAAAGATTCTTCCTCAGACAATGCCATAAACTTAAACAACGCAGCTCCTAGTAATTATAAATAAATTTACAGAGTCAATCGGATTTTGCAGGGCCCTTCTCCCATCACCAGTTAACATTAAACAGAGGATGTATTTCAAGTCTTTGAGATCAGTCATTATATTCACAGAGCTTTAAGTTTACCTCCTCCTAACGGTTTCAATAATTTATTGTTAGCTCTGTAGCGGTATTAATTAAACTCTTACTTCTGAGGTCCTCGGGAGGAATGTAAATGGCTTGCCGCAGATATCCGCAGGGCTACTCTTCCTTATTCTAATTGCACTAAATACACCATAGTATATTCAATGCCAAATAGGATTTTCTCCTTTCTTTACTACTCTTTTACCTTTTGTCTGCAGTCTTATAGATTTTTTTTTTTCAATTATTATTTTAATAAATTGTACTGATGTCTGTTCAGGCCTGTCACGGAAGGGAGATATCTAGGGCTGCAGTGAATGGGGATTTGAGCTACAGATTACATACTGATTGCTCCAAAGCGGGGGCCCAGTATTCTGCTTCTCCTGATAGTATGGTCAGGCAAAAGTCACATAAAGGGGGAGATTCAAATGTTTGAAAAGTCGGTTGGGTGTCTGTTATTTCCTGTCTATTAGATAGGAAAAAACAGACTCCCAACTGACTTTTCAAACATTTGAATCTCCCCCAAAGAGTTTATTTTATGACATCAATCAACTATATCAGAGCTGTCTCGCCTGCTTTTACATAAAGTTCATGGGGGGCAGCACAGTACCTGTGAGGAATGCAGAATATGGGGGCAGAGGTTCTCAAACTCGGTCCTCAGGGGCCCACACAGTGCATGTTTTGCAGGTCTCCTCACAGAATCGCAAGTGAAATAATTAGCTCCACCTGTGGACCTTTTAAAATGTGTGAGTAACAGTGAGTAATTAATACACCTGTGCACCTGCTGGGTTACCTGCAAAACATGCACTGTGTGGGCTCCCGAGGACCGAGTTTGAGAACCTCTGGTTTAGGGTGTGCCTAATAAAATGCAGGCAGATTCTGTGAATGCACTGCAAACTGCAGTGTCGGACTGGGGCCTTAAGGGCCCATCAGGGAAATGCAGCAACAGGAGCCTGCTCAGGGGGTGTGGCCAACCATTGGGTAGGTGTGGTCATCAATAGGAGAGGCGTGGCCATCCCATAAAGGGGACGGCATATTATGCATTATTAGATTCCCAGACACAGCTCTGTGCCCAAATAGCAGCATGCACTATGCCCCACATGCAGCATAAGGTGCAGACATGGAGATCAGGGGCCCCCACATGCAGCATAAGGTGCAGACATGGAGATCAGGGGCCCCCACATGCAGCATAAGGTGCAGACATGGAGATCAGGGCCCCCACATGCAGCATAAGGTGCAGACATGGAGATCAGGGGCCCACACATGCAGCATAAGGTGCAGACATGGAGATCAGGGGCCCACACATGCAGCATAAGGTGCAGACATGGAGATCAGGGCCCCCACATGCAGCATAAGGTGCAGACATGGAGATCAGGGGCCCACACATGCAGCATAAGGTGCAGACATGGAGATCAGGGCCCCCACATGCAGCATAAGGTGCAGACATGGAGATCAGGGGCCCACACATGCAGCATACACTGACAGACATGGAGATCAGGGGCCCACACATGCAGCATACACTGACAGACATGGAGATCAGGGCCCCCCACATGCAGCATACACTGACAGACATGGAGATCAGGGCCCCCACATACAGCATACACTGACAGACATGGAGATCAGGGCCCCCCACATGCAGCATAAGGTGCAGACATGGAGATCAGGGGCCCACACATGCAGCATACACTGACAGACATGGAGATCAGGGCCCCCACATGCAGCATACACGGACAGACATGGAGATCAGGGCCCCCACATGCAGCATACACTGACAGACATGGAGATCAGGGCCCCCACATACAGCATACACTGACAGACATGGAGATCAGGGCCCCCCACATGCAGCATAAGGTGCAGACATGGAGATCAGGGGCCCACACATGCAGCATACACTGACAGACATGGAGATCAGGGCCCCCACATGCAGCATACACGGACAGACATGGAGATCAGGCCCCCCACATGCAGCATACACTGACAGACATGGAGATCAGGGCCCCACATGCAGCATACACTGACAGACATGGAGAACAGGGCCCCCACATGCAGCATACAGTGACAGACATGGAGATCAGGGGCCCCCACATGCAGCATACACTGACAGACATGGAGATCAGGGCCCCACATGCAGCATACACTGACAGACATGGAGAACAGGGCCCCCACATGCAGCATACAGTGACAGACATGGAGATCAGGGCCCCCACATGCAGCATACACTGACAGACATGGAGATCAGGGCCCCACATGCAGCATACACTGACAGACATGGAGTTCAAGGGCCCCACATGCAGCATACACTGACAGACATGGAGATCAGGGCCCCACATGCAGCATACACTGACAGACATGGAGATCAGGGCCCCACATGCAGCATACACTGACAGACATGGAGTTCAAGGGCCCCACATGCAGCATACACTGACAGACATGGAGATCAGGGCCCCACATGCAGCATACACTGACAGACATGGAGATCAGGGCCCCACATGCAGCATACACTGACAGACATGGAGAACAGGGCCCCCACATGCAGCATACAGTGACAGACATGGAGATCAGGGCCCCCACATGCAGCATACACTGACAGACATGGAGATCAGGGGCCCCCACATGCAGCATACACTGACAGACATGGAGATCAAGGGCCCCCACATGCAGCATACACTGACAGACATGGAGATCAGGGCCCCCCACATGCAGCATACACTGACAGACATGGAGTTCAAGGGCCCCCACATGCAGCATACACCGACAGACATGGAGATCAGGGGCCCCCACATGCAGCATACACTGACAGACATGGAGATCAGGGCCCCCACATGCAGCATACACTGACAGACATGGAGTTCAAGGGCCCCCACATGCAGCATACACCGACAGACATGGAGATCAGGGGCCCCCACATGCAGCATACACTGACAGACATGGAGATCAGGGCCCCCACATGCAGCATACACTGACAGACATGGAGATCAGGGGCCCACATGCAGCATACACTGACAGACATGGAGATCTGGGCCCCACATGCAGCATACACTGACAGACATGGAGATCAGGGCCCCCACATGCAGCATACACTGACAGACATGGAGTTCAAGGGCCCCCACATGCAGCATACACTGACAGACATGGAGATCAGGGCCCCACATGCAGCATACACTGACAGACATGGAGATCAGGGCCCCCACATGCAGCATACACTGACAGACATCATGGAGATCAGGGCCCCCACATGCAGCATACACTGACAGACATAGAGATCAGGGCCCCCACATGCAGCATACACTGACAGACATGGAGATCAGGGCCCCCACATGCAGCATACACTGACAGACATGGAGATCAGGGCCCCCACATGCAGCATACACTGACAGACTTGGAGATTAGGGCCCCACATGCAGCATACACTGACAGACATAGAGATCAGGGCCCCCACATGCAGCATACACTGACAGACATGGAGATCAGGGCCCCCACATGCAGCATACACTGACAGACATCATGGAGATCAGGGCCCCCACATGCAGCATACACTGACAGACATAGAGATCAGGGCCCCCACATGCAGCATACACTGACAGACATGGAGATCAGGGCCCCCACATGCAGCATACACTGACAGACATGGAGATCAGGGCCCCCACATGCAGCATACACTGACAGACATGGAGATCAGGGGCCCCCACATGCAGCATACACTGACAGACATGGAGATCAGGGCCCCACATGCAGCATACACTGACAGACATGGAGAACAGGCCCCACATGCAGCATACACTGACAGACATGGAGAACAGGCCCCACATGCAGCATACACTGACAGACATGGAGATCAGGGCCCCACATGCAGCATACACTGACAGACATGTAGAACAGGGCCCCCACATGCAGCATACAGTGACAGACATGGAGATCAGGGCCCCCACATGCAGCATACACTGACAGACATGGAGAACAGGGGCCCCCACATGCAGCATACACTGACAGACATGGAGATCAGGGCCCCACATGCAGCATACACTGACAGACATGGAGATCAGGGCCCCCACATGCAGCATACACTGACAGACATGGAGATCAGGGCCCCCACATGCAGCATACACTGACAGACATGGAGATCAGGGCCCCCACATGCAGCATACACTGACAGACATGGAGATCAGGGCCCCCACATGCAGCATACACTGACAGACATGGAGATCAGGGGCCCCCACATGCAGCATACAGTGACAGACATGGAGATCAGGGCCCCCACATGCAGCATACACTGACAAGACATGGAGATCAAGGGCCCCACATGCAGCATACACTGACAGACATGGAGATCAGGGCCCCCACATGCAGCATACACTGACAGACATGGAGATCAGGGCCCCCACATGCAGCATACACTGACAGCATACACTGACAGACATGGAGATCAGGGGCCCCCACATGCAGCATACAGTGACAGACATGGAGATCAGGGCCCCACATGCAGCATACACTGACAGACATGGAGATCAGGGCCCCCACATGCAGCATACACTGACAGACATGGAGATCAGGGCCCCCACATGCAGCATACACTGACAGACATGGAGATCAGGGCCCCCACATGCAGCATACACTGACAGACATGGAGATCAGGGCCCCCACATGCAGCATACACTGACAGACATGGAGATCAGGGGCCCCCACATGCAGCATACAGTGACAGACATGGAGATCAGGGCCCCCACATGCAGCATACACTGACAAGACATGGAGATCAAGGGCCCCACATGCAGCATACACTGACAGACATGGAGATCAGGGCCCCCACATGCAGCATACACTGACAGACATGGAGATCAGGGCCCCCACATGCAGCATACACTGACAGCATACACTGACAGACATGGAGATCAGGGGCCCCCACATGCAGCATACAGTGACAGACATGGAGATCAGGGCCCCCACATGCAGCATACACTGACAGACATGGAGATCAAGGGCCCCACATGCAGCATACACTGACAGACATGGAGATCAGGGCCCCACATGCAGCATACACTGACAGACATGGAGATCAGGGCCCCCACATGCAGCATACACTGACAGACATGGAGATCAGGGCCCCACATGCAGCATACACTGACAGACATGGAGATCAGGGCCCCACATGCAGCATACACTGACAGACATGGAGATCAGGGCCCCACATGCAGCATACACTGACAGACATGGAGATCAGGGCCCCACATGCAGCATACAGTGACAGACATGGAGATCAGGGCCCCACATGCAGCATACACTGACAGACATGGAGATCAGGGCCCCCACATGCAGCATACACTGACAGACATGGAGATCAGGGCCCCACATGCAGCATACACTGACAGACATGGAGATCAGGGCCCCACATGCAGCATACACTGACAGACATGGAGATCAGGGCCCCACATGCAGCATACACTGACAGACATGGAGATCAGGGGCCCACATGCAGCATACACTGACAGACATGGAGATCTGGGCCCCACATGCAGCATACACTGACAGACATGGAGATCAGGGCCCCCACATGCAGCATACACTGACAGACATGGAGTTCAAGGGCCCCCACATGCAGCATACACTGACAGACATGGAGATCAGGGCCCCACATGCAGCATACACTGACAGACATGGAGATCAGGGCCCCCACATGCAGCATACACTGACAGACATCATGGAGATCAGGGCCCCCACATGCAGCATACACTGACAGACATAGAGATCAGGGCCCCCACATGCAGCATACACTGACAGACATGGAGATCAGGGCCCCCACATGCAGCATACACTGACAGACATGGAGATCAGGGCCCCCACATGCAGCATACACTGACAGACTTGGAGATTAGGGCCCCACATGCAGCATACACTGACAGACATAGAGATCAGGGCCCCCACATGCAGCATACACTGACAGACATGGAGATCAGGGCCCCCACATGCAGCATACACTGACAGACATCATGGAGATCAGGGCCCCCACATGCAGCATACACTGACAGACATAGAGATCAGGGCCCCCACATGCAGCATACACTGACAGACATGGAGATCAGGGCCCCCACATGCAGCATACACTGACAGACATGGAGATCAGGGCCCCCACATGCAGCATACACTGACAGACATGGAGATCAGGGGCCCCCACATGCAGCATACACTGACAGACATGGAGATCAGGGCCCCACATGCAGCATACACTGACAGACATGGAGAACAGGCCCCACATGCAGCATACACTGACAGACATGGAGAACAGGCCCCACATGCAGCATACACTGACAGACATGGAGATCAGGGCCCCACATGCAGCATACACTGACAGACATGTAGAACAGGGCCCCCACATGCAGCATACAGTGACAGACATGGAGATCAGGGCCCCCACATGCAGCATACACTGACAGACATGGAGAACAGGGGCCCCCACATGCAGCATACACTGACAGACATGGAGATCAGGGCCCCACATGCAGCATACACTGACAGACATGGAGATCAGGGCCCCCACATGCAGCATACACTGACAGACATGGAGATCAGGGCCCCCACATGCAGCATACACTGACAGACATGGAGATCAGGGCCCCCACATGCAGCATACACTGACAGACATGGAGATCACGGCCCCCACATGCAGCATACACTGACAGACATGGAGATCAGGGGCCCCCACATGCAGCATACAGTGACAGACATGGAGATCAGGGCCCCCACATGCAGCATACACTGACAAGACATGGAG
Source organism: Pseudophryne corroboree (assembly GCF_028390025.1). Lineage (NCBI taxonomy): Eukaryota > Metazoa > Chordata > Amphibia > Anura > Myobatrachidae > Pseudophryne > Pseudophryne corroboree. The sequence continues at coordinate 989,991,540 of NC_086445.1, forward strand.
ATCAAGGGCCCCACATGCAGCATACACTGACAGACATGGAGATCAGGGCCCCCACATGCAGCATACACTGACAGACATGGAGATCAGGGCCCCCACATGCAGCATACACTGACAGCATACACTGACAGACATGGAGATCAGGGGCCCCCACATGCAGCATACAGTGACAGACATGGAGATCAGGGCCCCCACATGCAGCATACACTGACAGACATGGAGATCAAGGGCCCCACATGCAGCATACACTGACAGACATGGAGATCAGGGCCCCACATGCAGCATACACTGACAGACATGGAGATCAGGGCCCCCACATGCAGCATACACTGACAGACATGGAGATCAGGGCCCCACATGCAGCATACACTGACAGACATGGAGATCAGGGCCCCACATGCAGCATACACTGACAGACATGGAGATCAGGGCCCCACATGCAGCATACACTGACAGACATGGAGATCAGGGCCCCACATGCAGCATACAGTGACAGACATGGAGATCAGGGCCCCACATGCAGCATACACTGACAGACATGGAGATCAGGGCCCCCACATGCAGCATACACTGACAGACATGGAGATCAGGGCCCCCACATGCAGCATACACTGACAGACATGGAGATCAGGGCCCCCACATGCAGCATACACTGACAGACATGGAGATCAGGGCCCCACATACAGCATACACTGACAGACATGGAGATCAGGGCCCCCACATGCAGCATACACTGACAGACATGGAGATCAGGGCCCCCACATGCAGCATACACTGACTGACATGGAGATCAGGGCCCCTACATGCAGCATACACTGACAGACATAGAGATCAGGGCCCCCACATGCAGCATACACTGACAGACATGGAGATCAGGGCCCCCACATGCAGCATACACTGACAGACATGGAGATCAGGGCCCACATGCTGCATACAGTGACAGACATAGAGATCAGGGCCCCCACATGCAGCATACACTGACAGACATGGAGATCAGGCCCCCCACATGCAGCATACACTGACAGACATGGAGATCAGGCCCCCCACATGCAGCATACACTGACAGACATGGAGATCAGGGCCCCTACATGCAGCATACACTGACAGACATGGAGATCAGGGCCCCCACATGCAGCATACACTGACAGACATGGAGATCAGGGCCCCTACATGCAGCATACACTGACAGACATGGAGATCAGGGCCCCCACATGCAGCATACACTGACAGACATGGAGATCAGGGCCCCTACATGCAGCATACACTGACAGACATGGAGATCAAGGGCCCCCACATGCAGCATACACTGACAGACATGGAGATCAGGGCCCACTCCCTCGCCCAGCCTGCTCTGGCCTGTAAGCTGCTGTGTCCCTGTAGATGAGCTGTCCATGGTGCTGAAGTCAGGCTGCTGATTGGGGCGCTCTGGAAGCTGCAGCCACTGCCTCCTTGCTCACTCCATGCCTGCACCCCAGCCGCTCTCTGGCCAAACCTGCAGCCCCTCCCAGCGATAGTGGAAAGCAGAAGGGCCCACCGAGTACTTATGTGCCCCCCGACAGGCAAGTCCGACCCTGGCAATCTGTTTTACTGGACAGTATTTAAATGACGTTTAAACAGCGATAAGGGGACATATATGGAAGATGCCAGTGATACCAGTAAGAAAGACCTTAAGCCCGTCCTAATTACTTCACTCATAGGATGAAGCGCATCAGTAAATCTGGATAGAGAAGGACAATATTTTAGCAGAAAAAGTGCAAATAAAGAAATGTCACACTAGTTACAATCGGTAACTTTGGTTAGTAAATATACTGCTTTAGTCTTTACACCGGGAGCATTTTCAGGTGACCCTCAGTCCTGTAACTCTAGGTGCAAAATGATGTTATTGCGGCTCTATAAGTCAGATTGTGAGTGTGCACCTTGGTGTATTTCACACAAATAGATTGGTGCATTTGCTCAAACATAAATTTATTGTGAGGACGCCATGTTTGCACCATTAGAAGTAACCTCTAGAGCCTGGCTGTAACTAGGGGTGGGCAAGCAGTGTGCTGGCTGGGCCTTGGGGAAGGACCGTCATTGCACCATGTTACCTGTTTTTAGTTTACAGGGAGCCCAGACAGTACAGGTGCACAAAGTAGGCTCCAGACATAAGCTTTACTCTAGAGCAGGGCTGCCCAAATCGGTCCTCGAGATCTACCAACAGTTCATGTTTTCAAAACCACCCAGCTGGTGCACAGGGGGGGTCATTACTAACTGACACATTTTTAAACTTGTGGTGCTTTCACTCCTAACCGACACATTCTACAGATCCACAGGTGTCTGGAAAACTCGAACTGTTGGTAGATCTCAAGGATCAGTTTGGCCACCTCTGTTCTAGAGTCTGTGGCTGCAGAGCTGCTTTCCCTCTGTATGACCAGTCACGACTCTACCAGAACCAACCTTTTCAGTAACTCATCTGTTCCACTCCTCATTGGCCAACTATACACTCCAAAGAATAGTCAAATTAGAATGTTGCTTCTAACCAATCAGAAGCCTTGACAACTATGACAGTGGGCCAGCACACTTAACTGATTCTCCAACACCTACAGAGTAGACCATCCCCGGCTACAATCATAGGAACAAATAATTCAGGAGACATTTAAATTGTGTAGGGGTTGATATATTTAAGGTTGAAATGCCCTATTGCTGGTAAAACGTGTGTAATCCCTACCAGTGGTAAGATTAGGGGTCTGATTTGTGCAGTGGTTTCCCTGTGCCTTAGGGAAACTAAATTGCAAGGATTGCCTACATACTGTAACAAGCGCTGTTTTGTTATCACCCTCTCAGAATGCCGATAAGAGATAACCACTAAAAAAGCAAATTTGTTATCATTATTTAATTATTTTGAATATAATAAAAATTTAGCATTATTTCAATCTTTTTTTTATTTTTTATTTTACTTTTATTATATTTGTGGAACTGATAGGCCAAATCTGCATGTTAGTAGCACTGAAAGGAGGCTCACTCTGGCACATGTCTACAGAGAGCTGCTCAGTGAAGTAGTTCATTAATTGATACCATTCCAGATCAGTATCTCTGGGCCACTGAGGTATTGCTTTTAAGAAATTGCATCAACAAATTTTTTATTGCCGCCATAAAAAAATAATTTTATTGCTGGTGATTGCTAAATAGGCCTTTTATATTGTATATGGTATACGTATGAGGATGCAGCTACTGAGATTGTTTACAGCTACAGCAAAGTGCAAGCTTAAGAGCCCAACCATCTAACTCATATTTACTTACTCTCTATGACATGGGTCTTCAAACTGCGGCACTCCAGCCGCTGTGGAACTACACATCCCAGCATGCCCTTCCACAGTTATGCTATTAAGGTAAAACTAAGGCATGGCTTGCTGGGATGTGTAGTTCCACAGCAGCTGGAGGGCCAGAGGTTGAAGACCCATGCTCTCTAAATTTCAGAAGACTTTTGGGGAAGGTCCCCCCAACCTTCCGAAAGGGTTACCAACCCTTGAAGATCCTACACGCTTCCCTTGTGAAGTGGACGGTCCTAGAGCATAATGACGCAATTCTTTGTGAACTGTGTCATCATCAGGGTTGAGCGAAGGGGTGTCCCCCCTATCTCTGGACTCTGTGAAGCCATCCTCCTGGTATAAAACATTTTGGGTGCATAACCGTGGGGTCACAGGCCCATCCTCCTCACAGCCTCTTTCAGCAGAGTTTGGATGACGCCCGCATCATCCATCACCGCTGTTCGGTGACACCATCCAAGGGGATGACACTAAAATAGCAGAGCAGCTCTGCTATTTTGGTGTCACCTCAGATGGTAACACCCCATGCGTTCTGCACCCCTTCCCCCCTCCAACAGGCCCAGGCCTGGGTAATCAATTCCCCCTCCTACATAGTCATCAGGGCCCACCTCCCACGGTGCTAGTGCATAAATTACAGCTTTATACCGCAGGGGGGCAGTGCCGTGATGACATCATTTTAGCTCCTCCACCTGCACCGCCCCCTTGTGGAGCGCACCATTAAACAGGAAGTATATGCTCTTAAGATGCAGTCTTGTCTTATTACTGTGCTTCTTCCTTTATAGGTGCACTATATAGTGAGCTGGCACCACATAAAAAAATTTAAAGAAATAAATCAGTAGAAATAGAACAAAGCTGCTTGTGAACATAAAGGAGCAGCAGATAGAGTCAGGAGGTCTGTATACAAAGGCAGAAATAAAATGTAATTGTATTGTAGTCGCTCTTGACGTTTCAGCAAAATGACTGAGCGCTGCATATCTATTTATATATTCATTTTTATGCCAAAGTAAATGTGGAAGCTTTAACAATGCAGTCTAAGGTTACTGCATACTTAAAAGTGTTCAGAGGCTCGCTGCCTCTTACATTTCACATCTCAAGCACAGGTATGGATCTTTGCTTATGATATGGGACAAAGGTTTTTTTCCCTAATGTAAAGCACCATACTGTATCTAAAATATATTAAACTAGCTGACGTGCACGTTTCACACAGGTATACCGTCGATATTTACTATTTCCATTTACGTCATCCCATCTTTACTCAACCTTTATGTTTAGTTAATTTTGTGCCTCTGTGGTACAGGACCATGGTAGTATCATGATTTAAATAAATTAAGATATTTAAACATTTTTTAATATGAAAAGAATTGAAGGTGGGTTACAAGACGTATGTAAACTTTTTTCCCTCTTTGTAAACCACATTGGTGGTTCTCCCCTCAGGTGCTAGGATCACCAGGCTACTGGGTGAGCTCACTATAGAGCAGGCCCAGTAATACTGCCCATGTGAAAAGCAGTCCTCTCTCAAGTCAATCCCTGCCACCTTCAGCGATTGCTCCTGGGACTTGTTGATGGTCATTATAAAGCAGACCTTTTTGAGGAGACTGCGGCCTCTTGAACTCACAAGGGTTCTCTGATGGTATGAGTGGTATGTGGGTATGAACACAGACTTCCCCCAATCACAGGCGATGAACGCTCTGGCATTGATGACGTTCCTGTGGAGGGCCTTCACCCTCAGCCTGGTGACATTGCAGAGTTTGGATGGGTTGAGGAAAATCTTGTGGGCTGGAAAAACAGGAGGGTTTGGAGTGTTCACTGGGTAGTGGACTGCATCATCTATTTGCACCACTGAGCGCACAGACCTATACTCAATTTCTGCCTCTTTGAATGACTGAAGTAGAGTGTGATTAATGACACTCTACTTCAGCCTTGGCAGCCTTGTCATTCTTGAGGGTCATAATAGCACCCCCTAATCCAGATTTACCCCTTTTGAGGTTGATTAGGATAAAATCCTGAATTAAGTTTTTAGGTATTGTGTCGGAAACTTTTGTAAGCCAAAAAAGTCGATATCTCATCAAGCCTGAGAGATATTGAGGAATCCGTGAAAACACATTTTACCCATTTTCACCCACTAAGGGGTCAAATAAAAAGAAAATCCCTGCTTAGTGGGTGCTTACATCATGAAAGAATATACTACCCAATTTCCTTTTTCTATGTCCAGGGGTTTGGCCTACGCGTTGATCAGTCTATCAGTCAGTCAGTCAGTCAGTCAGAACATTTGTTTTTGTATATTACGATTTCATTTAAAAACAAAGTCTTTCCCTGCTCCCTGCATTCCCCTCCTCATGAAACTGTTTTAGAGTAATTAGCAATAAAAATGCTTAGCGATCATGTATCTTCTCATTAATCACCAATTTTATAGTCACTTTTCCATGTGATAAAAGATAATCCTACCAATAAGTACTGGCCTGGAATGATAAACTTACTGGCTTGTATTGCCAGTGGAACTAGGTATTTCGGCTCCTCTGTCAACTTTTTATCAAATAAAGGTTGAAAAAAACACAAAACAAAAAACATGCAAAAATAAGCTTACAATAATGAACATTATATATTTATTATGAAAGGTTGGTGAAATTCCCCTTTTCTGGGAAAATAGCTCCCAACTTCCTACATATATGCTAATCCTGGGATAACAGGACAGTCCCCTCATATTTGGAATGTCACCAAAATCTGGATTGATGCTAGGTATTATGGTATAACTTGGTTATTTCTGTTGGAATATGTATATACAGGCTTAAAGATGTAACAGAGTTTCTGTACGCACCAGTGAATGCCTTACAACTATGAGCATCCCAGTTAACCAGTGAAGTCGTTTTTATGAAGATAAAACATTTACAGCTGTACTCACTGTTATACACACTGGTAGATGAAGTGCAGCTTGAGTGGAACGGGGTGTCATACAGCTCACCGGCCGGTTAGTGTATGACGTTGGGTATGGGATGCTGGTGGCCTGGATCTCGGCGGTTAGCATACTGACGCCGGCATCCCGGTCGCTAGATTGCCAGCAGGGGGGTGAGTTCAACAAAGCCCCTTGCAGGCTCTCTGTGCTTGGTATGCTGTGGGCTCATTGGCTTGCTGCTCTCGCCACAGGTTCTATTCCCACTCTATGGGTGTTGTGGACACCAACGAATGGTAATATCCCCTGTTAGTTGGTTGGCGCCATTGTCAATGGTCGGGATTCTGAAGTCGGTATCCTGACCGCTGGGACCCCGACTGCCGGCAATGTAACTACATCGCACTGTATATACTGTAGGTACTGGGTAACATTACAGGGGAAACAGTATGATCTACCGGCGGCTGGGATGCCATCCGCCAGTATACCGACAGCGGCATCCTGGCCACCAGAATGCAGGCAGCGAAGCGATTGCTAGAAAGTGCTCACGACAGGTTATGTTCTCATTCAATGGGTGTCATGGCCCCCCACAGAGGAAGACTAGCCTGTGTTGCCGGTATTCCGGTGTCAGCGTTTTACCGCTTGTCTGGATTCCAGCGCCTGTATTGTGATCCCGACTGGCGGTATGTTAACCGCTTCCCCATTACAGGATGTTGTAACAGTGTCTAAAACAGCAGGTAATCCCAGGTCTTTCTGGAGACACTCAAGATGGTTTTGCACATGCTCAGTAGTAGCCTCGGCAGACATCTTGGTACAGGGAATGAAGTAATTTCACATCATCCTTATTCTTTTAGCCTATTGTGGTTGTATGAAAAAATGTTGCAGATCACAAAAGGTGAAATGGAATGTTTGGATCCTAGCTGCATGCAGTACTCAGTCAGCAACAGGCACATATTATAGGTGATATCCAATGACATTTTGTAAGCCAAACAGTATGAACATATTTGTCATACCTTCCATCATTTGTAGCAACTGGAATGGAACAAGTGCACGTTTCACTGTTCAGCAGGCATGAGAAAGGGGTGTGGTCACACATCGCAGGGTGTGGCCAGTGCTTCTGAAGCGCTGGACCTACAGCCGTCCCATTGCGCATCGCTATGAATTTCATGACGGGTCCACAAGGCACCCTGCTATGCTGTGCAACAAATGTGGGACAGTCGTAACATACAGTATCTGTAATGAGTGCACCAGTGCTGTATTTACGAATATAATGTCGGAGTCTTTGTGGAGTTCTGTGCATAGGCTGGGCCATTTTTTTTTTCAGTGTGGAGCGGGCCCTCCAACACCTGCACACAGGCCCCTACAGTCTTAAAACACCCCTGCAGGACAGAGCACTTAAATCAGGACTGTCACTTCAAAATCAGTATAGAAATTTTTTACCTGTGTATTCATACAACAGTCTGCAATCATCCGTTCCGTTCCTGCCTAGCATTGTACAGCTGATATACTGTAACATTATTCCTTACTATGTCCTGTAGTTGTGCAGAACACTTATCTAGAAGGTTCAAAGAGAAGGTAAGCTGGAACAGCCGTGCGCGGAGGGAGAGAATGCTGAGGCCTATAATTAGTCTTAAACGTGTCACTACAGCAGGAGAATAACACGGATCTTCTTTTATCTCAGGTGTCTGAGAAACGAGCGGTGTCAGAATGTCCGCTGTGTTTTCATAGAACCCTTTTAAGCCTCCTTGTCATCTTTTTCAGTAGAAATAACTAAACAAATGAAACCTATAGAAATATAAAACACTGACATATTATTGTTTTCCCTTATTAGGCGCAGCAATGGTTCCAATAGCGCCGTATAAGGGGAACAGAACAAATAGTAATTTGCCTATTTACAAACTGATACAGACAATTCCACTACTTCACATCAATACTTCATTAAAGTTTGCAGTTCACATAATTATGTGGAGAAAACAAAGGGCCCTGCTGGCAAGAACATGCATTCTACAAGGGTGGGCACAAGTACGACACCCAGGCAGAGGACAGTGGGGAGACAGCTGTTAAGGGAAAGACAATGAGTACACAGTTAATATAACTTGTGTATATAACATGGTTATTGAGGGTCATTGGCCCTCATTCCGAGTTGATCGCTCGCTAGCTACATTTAGGAGCCGTGCAAATGCATAGTCGCCGCCCACGGGGGATTGTATTTTCGTTTTGCAGGAGTGCGAACGCCTGTGCAGCCGAGCGGCAGCAAACACATCTTGTGCAGAACAAGACCAGCCCTGAAGTTAGTTATTCTGTGCGATGATTGCTGCGACGAAGGTCCCGGTATTGACGTCAGATACCCGCCCTGCAAACGCCCGGCCACGCCTGCGTTTTTCCAAACACTCCCAGAAAATGGTCAGTTGACACCCAGAAACTCCCACTTCCTGTCAATCTCCTTGCGTCTGCCAGTGCGACTAGAAGCATCGCTAGAACCTGTGCAAAACCACAAAGCATCACATGCGCAGATTAGCCCCGTTGTGACATAATCGCTGCGAAAATCCGTAGCAAGCGATCAACTCAGAATGACCCCCATTGACCGGCAGGCTGTGTGCAAGAATCCTGCCAGCGCCATTGCCACATCACAAATAGGAACTTGCATAATGATTGTTCACGTTGGTTGCACAGTTGCTTATATATAAATGTCCCAATGTATATAATTAAAATTCCATGTATTGGTATTGATGTTCTTAGTGTAGGCCTATTACATAGCTCTATATGGCTCCACAAATCCCTAAATTGGCACCAAAATGTTTCTTTCTGTCATTACTGCCATTAGCATTTATCTTTCCTGCCCGTACATCTGTCTTTGTGCCCATGCTGCAATCTGACTTTATCGTTAGCAGTGACTGGCACCATGTTTAACAACAGCGGTGTGGTGCAGATAAGGGACAATACTGCTAATAGTAACCAGTACACAGTGACAGGTATTGGACTTGATGGCACAATGGGGTCACTCCGAGTTGATCGCTTGCTGCCGTTTTTCGCAGCATAGTGATCAGGCTAAAAATCGGCTGTTCTGCGCATGCGTGTGGGCCGCAGGGCGCACGTGCCAAGTAATTTCACACAAAACTAAGCAATTTTACACAGGGGCGAGCGACGCTTTTCAGTCGCACTGCTGATCGGTATGTGATTGACAGGAAGTGGGTGTTTCTGGGCGGAAACTGAGCGTTTTCCGGGAGTGTGCTAAAAACACAGTCGTGTCAGGCTAAAACGCAGGAGTGTCTGGAGAAACGGGGGAGTGGCTGGCCGAACGCAGGGCGTGTTTGTGACGTCAAAGCAGGAACTAAACGGACTGAGGTGATCGCAGTCTAGGAGTAGGTCTGGAGCTACTCAGAAACTGCAGGAAAAGATTTTCGAGCAGTTCTGCTAACCTTTTGTTCGCTAATCTGCAAAGCTAAGATACACTCCCAGAGGGCGGCGGACTAGCGTGTGCAATGCTGCTAAAAGCAGCTAGCGAGCGATCAACCAACTCAGAATTACCCCCAATATGTTAACAATAAACACACTCCCTATAAATGCACACTATAAGAATATCTGTCCAATCTGTCTGGTTGAAGTGAAAATCTGGAAATGTACGGGAGCAATTAAAAATTGACCACCTGCTCCCAAACACTGGAAAACGGACAAAAATGGACGTGCAAATTGGTTAAATCCATTTGATTTAATTAATTTATCCGAACGACCATTTTCGCCCATTTTCCATCTTTTGGGAGCAAATGGTTGATTGTAAGTTACCAGATTTTAGCTCCAACCAGAAAGATTGGCCAGATAATCTTTTAGTGTGTAAGTCAGGTTCTTGCTCAACAGATCTACACCACGACACCATAATGGCACTGGAAGGGGTTAATTACACATTTTAGCATAAGCATGGTGTTCCGCCTATAGAATGTATACAGTGAGGGACATATATAGCACAAGCAGATCTGGGGCCAAATGTAATAGAGTGAGAGTTTCAGAAAGTGAGAGATTTGGTAAGGTTTTTCAGGGTTTTTTTTAAGTGGCAATCATTTACACTGCAAAACCAGGTTGATCTTGCTGTGTAAAGGATTGCCACTTTAAAAAAAACTGCAAAACCTTACCAAATCTCTCACTTTCTGAAACTCTCACTCTATTACATTTGGCCCGTACTGTCTATTCCACACAACCCATGTGTGATAAAAGTGCAGAAAAAAAAGTTTAATCTCTCCCACTGACTGCGATTGCGAAATCTCCTGCTCTGAAATCTGAGCTGCGGGGAGTCAGAGCTGCTTTTCACAGCTTATCTGTAAATGTTCCACAGCGTAAAATAGCTCAAAATTTGAAAATAAATGACAGGGAGCTGTTAATGAGAAATACGCCAGAATAGCTTCAAGAAAATGTTCTAAATTTGATTTGCATGCTGGAACATAGATAGGCCATGTTTAGCTTATATTGTTTGGAGTTATTGAACAACGCTTGGTAAGGACAGCTCACAAGAATTGGGCTAACACAGCTAGCCACTTTTCTCATTTTGAATTTCCACCACCTACTCTAGATGCCTATCACATACCTCCCAACTATACCGAGTGGCCCATAGGGGGGAAAAACCACACACATTGGCTCCACAGACAAATTCAAACAAATTGGCCCCCGCAGAAAAAAAACATATTGGCCTCCACAGGAAAAAATAAAACACATTGACCTCCGACAGGAATAATAAATAAAACACATTGGCCCCCACAGAAAAAAATACACATTGACTTCAACAGGAAAAAATAAAACCCATTGGCACCCACAAGTAAAATAAATAAAACAGAAGACCGCCTGCAGTACTTGTTGACATGCTTGGATTCGCCACCCTAGAGTGATATGTATTCAGGTGTTTAGCGACCGGCACAAGAGCTGACGGGAGCTGCAGTTTATGGTGATCACTGCAGTGCCAGGGGTGGAAACAGCACAAGTCCATGTAACCTAGATTTTGGGACTACGGTGTCTAGGGGGCTGGAGGGTAGGGTGGGTAGTATATGTCCCTGGGACCAGGAAGAGGGGAGCATAGTGGCACTGTATGCAGGGCCGGTTCTAGACCTTGTGAAACCCAGTGCACCCCCCTTTAAAAACAGGGACTGTGCATGCCGAAGGTGCTCGTCACAAAATATAGGGGTGTGGCTTCATGAGGAAGGGGCATGGCCACAGAATAGTATCAATTCACATTACACCACACAATAGTGTCCGTCAGTCACATTACACCACACAGTAGTACCCCTTATACACATTATGCCATGTTAGAGCCCCTTACATGCATTACGCCACAGTAGAGCAAAGGCCCTTTTACACATTACGCCAGGTAGAGCCCCTTATACACATTATGCTAGGTAGATCCTGGGGGAAATTTAGTTGCCGGTGAAGGATGCAAATTGCCGTTGCTGCGGCGTTTAAATGTCGGCATCGGCAATGCGTCTCGCACCCCTTACCTGGCCGGCCGAATAAAAATACTTGCTACCCTATGGGGTAGCAAACACTTTTGTTTGAGATCCCGCTGCCGGAAAGTGTGCGCGCAGATTTGGCTGGGCAAACTATTCGCTGCCAATTGAATTCTCCCTAAGAGTAATGTGCGTCTATTTTTGAAAGTGAGAGGAGCCCTTGAAGTGTACCGGGTTGCTTATCACTGGTGTCATTTCAGAAAAACGTGTTTTTGGCCCTCTTAACAACACACACACACACACACACACACACACACACACACACACACACACACACACACACACGCATAACTCAGAAATATACTGTATAATCTTTACTATATACTTTATAACTTCCCTTATCCCGTCTTGCATTCTGTGAACCCGTCTGGAGCAATATCAAGGAAACATCTTGTTTCGGCAGTTATATTGTACGGTAGAATTACCTCCTACATAGAATATTTCCAACCCTTACAGCAAATAAGTGCGCAATAAAAAGAAATGCGTGAAACTGCCTGTCAGACCTGCAGGAGACAGAGGACTATATATTAAACACAGCCTAGTTTAATAATATGTATTATTATATTTTCCCTGCGATAACAGTCTCAAGGGGAATAAAACACAACCCCGGTCAGGCAGATGCAGAAATATTTAATTTTTTTTTTTACTGGCTTCAGGTGCATTAAACCTCATAGAGCGGGACAGGAGCCTGGAATTGACAATTATTCCGGAGATATGAAATCTGCATGCAGGGTGGTTCCTACTTTGCACAATCCTATATATGGAAGATGCATTTCAGGGAGCAGAGGGAACACTGAGGTCTGGATACAAAGGCCGGTCTCAGATGTTCATGTACTGCAGTAGGAAATGTGACATATTTTAGTTGGATGAGTCAAAATAGTAATCTTCTGTTTAACCTGCTAGTACTATGCAGGCGAATGAGCAGCAGGGAATCTGGCGCTGTGTAAAGGGAGTGTTACTCATGAACATTATTTTCCCAGCAAGTATCATATAATTTTATTATTATCCTATATAATAAAAGGCTTAAGCTGCTCCTCACCTCTATTTGGGGGAATTCAAGTGTTTTGTACGCTGGTGGCCACTAGATGGCGCCCAGTGGGGCGTTTCAATTGTTGCTTTGTGGGGGCGTACACATCCGTCACCACTGACATTACTGTTATGTTGTTGCGTCATTTTGACGGGCTGGTAACTAGTTATCCTATATTTATAAAGTGCCGCCATAGTACTCAGTGCTGCACAGTGAGGGGCTCAGTCATAACAAACAATTTTTTATATAACAACATGAAGATACAGATGTTACAGATTAAGGGGCAGATGTACTAAGCAGTGATAAAGGTATTCACCATGGCTTTTTTTGTTAACCTTTATAATCTGGGAGTTTTTTTGCCTCACCCTGTATAAGATAGTGGAATAACAATTGTAGCTGCTGGTTCAGAAGGTTCTGTGTGGCTACTGCAAGGTAGGGGCAATATCAACCACTGATGGCTACTAGCATGTTTGTGTGGCTACTGATGGTATAGCCAGGGCCAGCGTGAAGCGCTCAGCGAGGGTATGCAACGCAGGACAGTGCCGGGTTGGACAGGTGTTGTCCCCGCTCTGCTGATCTTTTTTTTTTTCTCATTTCAAAGGGCTTATGGGATGGAAGCCGTGGCTGTATTTTATTTTGTGAGACAGATCTCTTTGTCTCATCTGGCTGCCGCTGCGCTCCCCTCAGAGGACCAGATCAGTGCACAGCACAGACATGCCGAGTGCCCAAACTCCTCCCAGCAGCTCCCAATAGTCCCGTTACCCGTACCATGGAGGAGGAGAGGGTGCTTCTAACCCTCATTGCTATTTTGACCCCGACTTGTCACTGTCACTGTGTGAAAACCAGACTTGCTGGTTACTTGCAGCCTGGAACTGTGTATGTATATGTGTGTTTCCCGCCTCTGTGCAGAAAGTGTATGTCCTCATGGGATGGTATCGGGATCCCAGCGTTTGGGATGCTGCGGACAGAATACCGACAGCAGCATCCCAACGTGCAGGATCCCGACACCTGTAAGGTATGTAGTCTAACCCTAACCCTGAACCTCCCTAACCCTAACCCTCTCTTCCCAAAGCCTGACCCTACCTGGTGGTGCCTATCCCTAACACTCACTTCCTACAGCCTAAACCTAACCCCCCCTTTAGTGCCTATCCCTAACCCCCCCTTTTTGTGCCTAACCCTAACCCCTCTTTACTACCTAACCCCCCCTTTAGTACCTAACCCTAACCCCCCTCTACTACCTAACCCCCTCTTGAGTACTTAACCCTAACCCCCCCTTTAGTGCCTAACCCTAACCCCCCCTTCCTTGAGTGCCTAAAACTCTAATCCCCCTAACAGTGCCTTCTGACCAGTGTTGGGGTCTGGGGGCTAGAGCAGGAGGATCAAGGGCATTTCTAGAGAGGAAGAGGCCCATGTGCAGGCTCTGTCTGGGCCCCCACCTCTCTAGCCGTCAGTGCTGTACAGGTCTGGGCACTAGGGCCTAGTGCCCCGTCCTTCCTCTGTCATTGCTGCTATTGCATGACTAGTGAGAGGTGATGGGTTGTAGGTTGCATGGGCACCGAGTGCTGCATGTTGCCCATCATCATTGCAGACACTGTGAGATGTGACATTAACGTCATGTTGCTTCATGCACAGCCCACTGGCCCCCCGGTCATCTTCTCTGTGATGGCTCCAGCAGTATCATTTCATAGCGTTACATATAGTGTTAGTATTGTTTTTCTGTGTATCATGCAGCTGCGGCCAGTAAGGGGGTATATACAAGACTGTCAGTGTGCTAAGTGCTTGGGGAATTATATAAATTCCTCTGGGCAGTCACCTCCAGCGCAAATTGGGAGACTGCAGCCTCTGATTGGTGGCCGGGTAGTGACGCTGCAGAGACCCCTGTTACCATAATTCTGTTCGGTCACACACTGTATAATCTCACACACACAGGTCTCTCAGCAAAGGTAACACAACAAATGACACACATGTACCCTTACCTCCCTAACCCTGCAACATTATTGTACCCCTTATCATTCATTTTACAAAATACTGCACATTACATTACAAAATATGAAAAATTGTCCATCAGATGATGCGTATCTTCAGTGGACAATACATCTTATGCACAAAATCCTGGGTACACTGCGATGGCTATATGCGGCATTGCCACCACTATTTGTTGGCCATCCTGCGATAACCATCCCTAATTGGAGGTGAGAGTACAGTGAAAGGTCGTAGGTCGTCTGGTCATGTCATGAAGCGGCTTGTCTGTATAATGGAGGGAGTGTGGCTATGCACCAGGCGGGTGTGCTTCATGCTGAAAAGCGCTAATGTGGCCCTTCGATGCCTCCTGTCATCCTTTAACTGCCAGTAGTAGGTGCGTACCAGGGGGACATGTACTAAGCAGTGATAAACGTGGAGAAGTGAGCCAGTGGAGAAGTTGCCCATGACAACCAATCAGCTGCTATGTATACTTTTATAGTATGCAAATGATAAATGTTACATCAGTGCTGATTGGTTGCCATGGGCAACTTCTCCACTGGGTCTCTTCTCCACTTTTATCACTGCTTAGTACATATCCCCCTCAGGTCTGGGGGAGATGTATCAAACCATCAAGAGAAGTAAAGTTGCCCACAGAAGCTAATCAGAGTTTTTCATCTAGCACAGTTTAAAAAACATGACAGTTAGAAGCTAATTGGTTAGCATGGGCCACGTCTCCACTTTATCTGTCTCGAAAGGTTTGATTCATCTCCCACCTCAATTATTGCTGCTATCTTATGCAAACCAGCCGTGAACGGATTTAATAGTGAGACAGAGCCCTCACATTGGTAATATCCCGGTGAAGCCTCTTCCTCCCCATGCAAGGTTCAAAATAATACCTTGATTGCGCAGCAGGGGGCAGGGTCATGGTGATGCAATTCACAGTCAGTTGCATCTTCACTGTCCCGTTGACTTCACAGGGAAAGTAGGCGGGATCTAGGAAAATCGTCCATTCTCTCCAAAGCCCAGTAGCTCTCCCCCACACTCAGGAGCTCCCAGACATTCTCGGAGAGTAGATAAAAAATATATATTCTTTCTTAGCACTGTGGAACTTTGTGCAAAGTATGTGGAGGGATTTGTTTAATATTAAAAAAAATTGGTCCTCCAATAATCTTGACATTCATATTCCGAAGACTTATCCTGTAGACAGCTTGTGGGTTATTGCAACCTGCCAAGTGCCGAGCAATTGGGGATATTTGTCTTCACTTCTGTGACCGTATTACGGTAGCTGTGTTCACGGGTAGCCTAGATACTGGAGTCTGTCAGAAAGATACATTATCCAGGAAGGCCAGAGATTAGAGATCTAATATACTTGTATCATAAAAGATATATTGAAGTAGCTCCGTGTTCATAACCTCTGCCTACTGCAATTATGAATATATGGTGAAATATAAAACAGTCACAGGTAAAATGCATACAAATTCTATGAGCGGCATAAGTCCTTGCACTGAACCCAGTGAGGAAAAAAATAGTTTGCTTAAAAATCATCTTTCACTGCATAGTCTTGTTGAAACCATTTCTGTGGAAATCTGCTTTGCATTGTAATTTATGGAAATCCATGAGGAAAAATGATAGAAGAACAGGTCCCTCCAGGGTTTTTCGTAGCCTCCACAGCCCCCGAGTTCTTGGCTCGTGAGCATATACTGTAGTTACAGCATTAACACACAATATATACGGCCAACTTCACTGAACACTAGGACAGTATTGCTGTAGGCGGTCACTGCTAAAGCATTAACTTATGGCTGCCAATCCATATAAATGTTTTGGGGTGTTTTGCTGCTGAGCTTGTAAAAATTTACTGACAAATAGCATTTTCTACTGACACCTTATTTTAAATTCAAATGTTCCCAAAAGTTAAGATCGTAACTGAGGAAAAGTAAAGGGAAAGTTACAGGGCCCGTACAGTACAACTGAGACTGATTGGCACAATTCTCCCATCTCCCGATGCCGGCAATAGGAATCAGCGAGATCCAATATGTTAGACTTCCCCACTTCCCCGACAGATTGTCGATCATCGATGGCCATCAAATAGTGTGTTGAATTGGGGAATTGCAGTGCTTACATTATGTACAGTACCAGGGGTGTTTTAGGAGAGGAGGTGCTGCCTCCTCCCTTTGGGCCCCCTCTTCTCTGCCGGCAACGCTGGAGAGTCTGAGCACTAGAGGGCTCAGACTCTACTGCGCATGTGCAGATCACCAGGAAATTGGTGCAGCAGCCATTTTCCCAGTGATTTCTCTACTGCCCATGCGCAGAACACAGTGAAAATGGTCACTGCGCCATTTTCACGGTGATTCCAGAGCGCTGCTGACGTCGGCACGGAACTCCGGAGGAGTAAGTATTTAAAAAATGGGTGCAGCGTGTGTGGTGCGTGCCCCACTTTGGACTCAGGGGCCCGTGTGCGGGATCGGTATGAAATACCTCCAATCAAAATCCCGACGTTCAAAATCCCGACACCAATTGACCGATGGTCAAAATCCCGACAAGGTCAAAATCCCGACATGGACAAAATACCGACATTTAAAATACAGACAAGGTCAAAATACCGACATGTAAAATGCCGACAGGTCAAAATACCGACACACGTTTTCTTGTTGTTTTTTGTGTGTATGTCGACATAAGTCAACATGGACACCATATAAAGTGTACCGCGTCCCCTCGCATGGCTCGCTGCGCTCGCCATGCTTCAGGCACGGTGCCTCGCTGCGCTCGGCACACTATTATATTGCCCCTCCAGGTCCACTGGGATGGTAAAGTATGAACAAGTCGGTTTCAATGAAAAAAATCATGAAAAACTCATGTCGGTATTTTGACCTGTCGGTATTTTGACCTTGTCGGTATTTTAAATGTCGGTATTTTGTCCATGTCAGGATTTTGACCTTGTCGGGATTTTGACCATCGGTCAATTGGTGTCGGGATTTTGAACGTCGGGATTTTGATTGGAGGTAAACTGACTGCATCCCCCGTGTGCACCGTCTGCACCCATTATAGATACGCCAGTGTAAAGTACATAAGAAACGCCTGTCCAAAATTCTAATGTCTTAAAATAATGAATTTGTTTCATATAAGGTATCATTTACAACATTCCTTCAGCTGATTAAACTGGGGACACACTATTAGAGCCATTGTTCAATGTATTGTCTTGAGGTGAATTGGAATAAGCATTTTATAATGAGTACACAGAATCCATCATATTCAATTGTCAGTTGCAGTGTCCCATCTGCTGCGTTAGATGAAACGATGAAATGAACTATGTGTTGCACAATCTGTAGCGGGGACACACAACCGCACAATGGTGGTCATTCCGAGTTGTTCGCTCGCAAGCTGCTTTTAGCAGCTTTGCACACGCTAAGCCGCCGCCTACTGGGAGTGAATCTTAGCATAGTAAAATTGCGAACGAAAGATTAGCAGAATTGCGAATAGACACTTCTTAGCAGTTTCTGAGTAGCTCCACACTTACTCAGCCATTGCGATCAGTTCAGTCAGTTTCGTTCCTGGTTTGACGTCACAAACACTCCCAGCGTTCGCCCAGACACTCCCCCGTTTCTTCAGACACTCTCGCGTTTTCCCCAGAAACGGCAGCGTTTTTTCACACACACCCATAAAACGGCCAGTTTCCGCCCAGAAACACCCACTTCCTGTCAATCACATTACGATTACCAGAACGAAGAAAAAACCTTGTAATGCCGTGAGTAAAATACCTAACTGCATAGCAAATTTACTTGGCGCAGTCGCAGTGCGAACATTGCGCATGCGCAATTAGCGGAAAATCGCTGCGATGCGAAGAAAATTACCGCGCGAACAACTCGGAATGAGGGCCAATATGTTGAAGTCTGGCACTGTTCTGCATGATGATTGCATAGCTTGTACAGGAGAAATGATTAATTGGATACAGTCCTCCAACACAATATATCGTGCTGTCGTTCCGAAGATTGTGCAGTGTGTACGCACTATGGGGGTCATTCCGAGTTGATCGTAGCTGTGCTAAATTTAGCACTGCTACGATCATTCACACTGACATGCGGGGGGACGCCCAGCACAGGGCTAGTCCGCCCCGCATGTCAGTGCCGCCCCCCCCCCCCCCCCCCCGCAGTAGTGCAAAGGCATCGCACAGCGATGATGCCTTTGCACTTCAAGAGTAGCTCCCGATCAGCGCAGCTTTAGCGTGCTGGCCGGGAGCTAGTCATCGCTCCCCGGCCCGCAGCGGCTGCGTGTGACTGCGTTGGCTGGACCACGCCCCCTAAACGGCAGCTTAACACCGCCGTCCAGCCCCCTCCCGCCCAGCGACCGCCTCTGCCTCAGAGGCGATCGCTAGGCAACGACGGCTGCCATGCGCGGGCGCACTGCGACGCCAGCGCATGCGCAGTTCCGACCTGATCGCTACGCTGCGAGAAACTGCAGCGAGCGATCGGGTCAGAATGACCTCCAATTCCGTGTTTGTTCTGGAGTTTAGTGAAATTGGAATGATCATCGGATTGTGTGTTATATCGTATATTATACTATTTAAAGTTAATGGGGGGAATTGAATTCCCTCCTTTGTAGTTAAGATAAAAGTGTTTATGGTGATAGAGTTAAAACTCAGAATGATGGTTGTTGAAATTTACATGTACAGATGTGTCCTCTTACATCTTTGCTGCAGTCATGCTAAACAGTCCTTGAAGTCGCGCCATGCCATGCCGGGATTCGGTAGCGCTGAGCATCTTTTCTTTTTTTTCCCACGAAAATGCTTCTTAGACACAAAGTAATGTAATAGGAAGCACAAGCAGCTTTTGCTGATTAAAATGATATGCGGCATGCATGTGTAATTGCGACTATCTGCATCCGAAATGCCACTTTACAGTGTTTTCCATGAAAACAGTGTAGCATAGCATTTTGGATGCAAATACTGTACAGTCACACACAGAACATAGGTATGCTGCATATAATTTTAATCAGCAGAAACTGCTTGTGTGTCCTTCGCATCTAAGATGCATTTTCGCAGAAAAAAATGGAAATAAGGACACTCACGCGTTATGTGTAATGTGACTTGTAGTGCATGGAGCAAAGATGTTAGTGGACATATGTAGAAACAGGAATTTGTCTTTAAGGTTCATATTCTCATATATTTTCTCAGAGTTGCTCAGTTTTGATTCCCATGAGCTTGGCAGGTGGAAGGATATAAAATGTTGCACTGGAATGACGTTAGTTATGTGTTCTCAGAGACAGAAGAATGTCTAGAAAATGAGTAATTATTGCTTTATTATTAATAATAATAATTTAGGCAATTCTACCCCCTGCTGCTAATATAAAATACAGCTTATAGTGTGTATGTGACTTGATAATATTTTTTGTGAAGCTCTACACATGCTCTAAACATGAAATGATGTTTGATTTAAAAAACGATATAAACCCTTTCCATGTGTAATAAACACAGAGTAATGCTAGAACACCATAAGTGTGTGTGTGTGTGTGTGTGTGTGTGTGTGTGTGTGTGTGTGTGTGTGTGTGTGTGTTCTATTTTGCTCTCTGGCTGTCTCAGCTTGTCACTGCATAATTGCTCATTACAAAGTGCAAAATCCCTGTATAGTATAGTATAGTATAGAATAGTATATCCTTGATGGTTTTATAAGTTTCAGTCTGCACACAGAAGACAATAGGTTAACAAATAATAAAATCACACCTGCATTTATTTATTCTCTTCCCTTTTGTTTGATAAAGTTACAGTTTTTTCCTTTCAATTAAATGCAGTCTAATTAATGTTGTTTCTGCATATGGCAGATTGTGTTCTCCCCTCCTCGCCAAAAAATAGACATGATAAAAGAAAATTATTTGCAGCACTTTACCGCATAGATAAAGAGATTGCAGTTAAACCACTGCAGAGTTCCTACAATTATCTTTTAGGACAATATAAAAATAAAGGACCTTAAGACAGAAAAGGTTATTATACAGCATCACTAATCCATGTCCACATGCCTTTTTGAATACTGTTTGATTTTTTTAAGGAAGGTGTTTTTTCCTGAAATTATAACAGATAGGATTAACCGCTATGAAGAATTACAATCAAATACAAACCAACAGTCTGTAGAAAGATTTAATTGTGGGTTTTATTAGTCTTGCATAAGTCATGCAACAATCACATCCAGCAGGGTGTCCTGAATTCTAAGAGAGGATCTTGAAAACTTTGTCAATAGTTACATCTATAAACATTTTGATACCTCATTTTCGCTATGAGACGATTCATTGCATATTAAAATATCGGGTGGTATTCAGTATGCCGGCTGTTGGGATCCCGACGCTCAGTATACCGTCGCCGGAATCCCGACACCCAGCATACCGACAACTATTCTCCCTCTTGGGCATACTTACCTACATTTACTTTCTCCTCTCCGGGAGATATTCGGAGAGGAGAAGCAGGTGGACGGGGATGGAGGCGGGGCCGAGTCAATGACGTTATTAGGCCCTGCCCACAACACCAGCAAATACCACGATTGGACGGTATTTGCATATGGGCGGAGCTTCGATGACGCGAATAGCATGTAATTGTGTCATCAAGCCCCGCCCCCTCTGCCGGGTCCGCGATTTGTCACTATTTAGCTCCCCATTCTGCCCACTTACATAGGAAGTGGGCAGAATGCGGGAGGGGTGCCCACTCTTCCGGGGCTGCAGGGGACTACCTGAGAAACCGGGTGTTTCCCGCAGAATCCGGGAGAGTAGGCAAGTATGCTCTTGGGGGCCCATGACCCCCCTGGAGGGAGAATAAATAGCGTGGTGTGCGTAGCACGCCACCGGGCCCGTAAGGGGCTCATTTGCGCTCTCCCGGCAGTCGGGATCCCAGCGCCGGTATTCTGGCCGACGGGGTCCCGGCTGCCGACATAACATACTACACCCAAAATATCATAAGGAATTAAGTGAGCGTCAATTTTTACTCCTTATCGAGGTGCAGAAAACAAACATGTTTAGTTGAATTGGATTCAAAGTAGAGTAAGTACAAATGTGGCGAGGAATTAATGACAACTTAAAAATAGCGATAATTCTCAATTGAAAAAAACAGGGCCATATAAAGCAAAGATTGATGTTGTATCACAGGGTGTTACCTTTAAGGAGGCACAACCAAAAAAGTTATTATTTTTATTTTTTTAAGTTAATAGAAAGTTAACAGTTTTGACTGACAAACTTTAATAGCCATATTCAAAGTAGTGGATCCCAGGGGCAAACGCAGGATTTCTGGAGGGGGGGTTTCAAAATGCCTTATTTTAGAATAATTGTCGCCAACCCATAAATGAATGCACAATTAGCATGTAACAGGCTATAGCCTGCCCCTAACAAAGTGCAGTTTATGTAATACAGTACATCACACACATACGCAGGCTCAATGATCACGGTAAGTAACTTACCAGATTCTCTCTCTGTTGTGATGACTGAGCACGCAGATCCACAGACACACACAGCAGACTGTGGAAAATCTGTTCCCACTGGGCATGTGCAGCAGCTCCATTCCGCCCTTTACACTGCATGTAGTGGCTGCTGGCCAGGCTGTAGGGAAGGGGGGTTTCTGGGCAACTGGAAACTCCCCCTGCATATGCCATGGATCCAAAAGAGGTAATTTTTGGCATCCAATGTGACTGTTGCTTTTTCTAGGAACAGGTGGTGTTAATCTGAGTCATTCGCAATGCTAATGTTCACGAAGTTGAGCTAAAAAGATGCACAGATTTTCCACAGTCTGCTGTGTGTGTCTGTGGATCTGCGTGTCACAGTCTGCTGTGTGTGTCTGTGGATCTGCGTGCTCAGTCATCACAACAGAGAGAGAATCTGGTAAGTTACTTACCGTGATCATTGAGCCTGCGTATGTGTGTGATGTACTGTATTACATAAACTGCACTTTGTTAGGGGCAGGCTATAGCCTGTTACATGCTAATTGTGCATTCATTTATGGGTTGGCGACAATTATTCTAAAATAAGGCATTTTGAAATGCCTGTCTTTTCAGTCTGTGTTTGCACAGAGGTGCAGTTGCAGTTAAGACGCATGGTGTCATGAATGTATTGGAAAAGCACTGGTCTTTCCTGGATGGTGATTGGGAGGTTGCTACACAGGGATGGTCCATTGTATGGGCTTCTTATGGGAGTGTTGCTGAAGTGGTTGCAAACTCAGGTACACAATCGTTCACATTGGTGGCCATATTCTGATGGAGAATATACACCTAGCATGGGACTGCTGCAAATTTTGACTTGACTGCTGCAGCCGCACCACCTTGAAGCCAGCCCCTGGACTTAAGCCCTGCCTCCTGACACAGCTAGACTTAAGCCCCTCCTCCCGGTGACATCAGCTGTCAATCACCAGGAGGTCAGGGAGTCGGGAGGCTATCAGCCAGCCCCCCGGCCAAACAAGTAAGGAACTGCCGCTGATTGTGTCTAAAGACAAACAAAGCATCATTACAGTGTGGGTGTCTCACCTTGTACATTCAGGGGTGCACAAATATACACAGGGAAGGGCTTGTATTAGTAGTTGCATAAAATCATAGAAGCAATACCAGCAAAATGTCGGACACGTGGGCGCTGCGACCCCTGTATCTGCTGCATTGTGTTTGATATAATGTCCACTGCTGATATTTGTAACTACTTCCAGGTCAGGTCATGATGTTCACTTGTGGTAGCCCTCTTAGAACTAAAACAGAGCCTTACAGAGGGCCTGGCAACTAATGCCACCACCTAGGGTGCGAGGTCAAGTGGTTGGCACTATGGGGGTCATTCCGAGTTGATCGCTAGCTGCATTTTTTTTGCATGCGCTCTGCGATAAAAACGTTCGCACTTTTGCAAAGCTAAAATACACTCCCAGTGGGCGGAGGCATAGCATTTGCACGGCTGCTAAAAACTGCTAGCGAGCGATCAACTTGGAATGACCCCCTATGTTCTACGTTTTTGCCGCAGGTCATCCTTTCGGAAACCTACAGGTATTGGGGCAAGTTCAGTTATGAAGGTCAAAATTACCTTTAGTAAATTCACTGGTTTAGAGCTGAAACCAACTGTGGGTGCCTTTGGGCTGAAAGGGCTGGCAAATCCAACGCTTCGTAAATTTTGCCTCTATTGTGCTCTTTCTTAATGTGCCATCATTTCTCTTTTGCAAATTAGTAGAATATTACTTGTGTTATTAAACTGTAGGAAACAAGTACATGGTGTGTTCACTCCGCATTTCTCAGATCGGTCTCCACATTTCGTGCATTCTGGAAGTGCAGCCTATGGCGCAATGATCGAGAAAAAGTGTTTTACCGTATATGGAAAATAATCCTAGGTGTGTGCACAAATAGAGGGTGCAGTGATGTCAAATAATCCTGACATTTAAGATGACCTGCCGGCTGCCATTAGTGCATGAGCTCCCCCCATGTGTTTTTTTGGGCATCTTTTATACTAACTGATCACTTGTGATTGATTTAGACCCGTAGTTCTCACTTCCAGTACTCAAGTACCCCCAACAGGTCATGTTTTCAGTATTTCTATATGAAAACAGGTGGGATTATTACTTACCCAGCAAAATAGATTAATTTACTTGTGCATGATTAAGAAATCCAGAAAACATGACCTGTTGAAGGTACATGAGGATTTGAGTTAAGAACCACTGATGTAGACAATTGTGAAGTTGGGAGTTAATTGCATAGAGCAGTGGTTCTCAAACTGTGTGAACCGGGACACATGCACTTGGGTTGGTGGTCCAGGACCAATTCATATTATTTATGGTCAATGTAATAGACAAAACCAGTGCTGGTGGCTGCCAGTTATAAAATATGTGGACAAACATAAGTCAATCCTGTCCCTCATCACACAACTGACCCTAAGGATGACATATAAACACAATTTACGTACTTTAATATTCCTTTCTAAATTACTCAATAAACTTTTTGCCTAGGGGTGGTGTGAAAAAAAATCTGATACTGTAGGGCGCCGTGATTCAAAAAGTTTGGGAACCACTGGCATCAATCAAACTATTAGTACTAAAACCCGTTCTGCTTATTTGAAGGAGAGAGAAGCGGAAGGGTACAGTTGTGTCGTCTTACACCTATCTGAAAAGAAATGGCTCTGACACTTTTAGTTTGGTCCATCATTTTTTGCTAGCCTGTTATGTTATTTCTTTGTACTGTTGTCACATACTGGGGGTCATTCCGACCCGTTTGCACGCATCGGTTCTTCGCTGCAGTGCGAACGGGTCAGAAATGCGCATGCACAGTGGACGCATTGCGCACATGTGTCGTTGCCTGGCAATGATCATCGCCGGGCAATGCCGCCGCCAGCGAGAAATGTGATCGCAGTGGCGATCGCAAGAAGACGGACAGGCGGGAGGCGTTCCGGGGTGGATACTCACCGTTTTCCAGGCGTGGTGAGTCCAACGCAGGCGGATTCAGGTGTTTGGAGGGCGGATGTCTGACGTCAGGACCGGGGCCATCATCGCTGGATCCGTCGCACTGGTTGAGTAACTGCAGCCCTGGTCTTGTGTTACTTGAAACTTTTTTAGCATAGCAGGGCTGCACAAGCGATCGCAGCCCTGCTATGCTAAAATACACTCCCCCATAGGCGGCGCCAGGTTGATTTCACGAGCAGCAAAAAGTTGCTACGTGTGATCAACTCGGAATGACCCCCACTATTCTGTAGGAAATAGCAGCTATAACTTTTACAGTAAACTTGTATCTCAACTGCCTCTGTTTTCCCAGCGTAGCTTTAACCACTAGAATCATTTCCATTTAATAAATTATCAGCTGAGAATTGGCTTTGGAACATGATAAACGATGGCATTGGTATACATTGGCAGAGACTCCTAACGATAAGTAGTTCATAAGCCTTATAACAAATATTAGCAAACGTTATGGTCTGGCTTCACGCCATGAGATGACGATAATTTAGCCTTCGCTCTATAGCTCCTCGAGAGGTATCTGGAGACTTGATTGTCAACACATTAGAAGATAGCAAATAGTGCGTCTGCATTTGAAATGCTGCATTTGAAGGCTCCAGAAAGAGGTTCAGTGTAATAAATGACTTTTCGGAATGGGGACATCACTGTAATGTGTCAGGAATCACTGTACATATACATTACCAAGCACTCATGTAAGGAGCAATTAAATGCAACAATTCAAAGATGGGCGCTCAGAGTGCTGTTTCATATCACATCATACAGATGAAGCACAGGTTATCCCAAGTGTATTCAGGTGTACTGAAGTCATCTTACTCAACCGTTAACACAAAGTTATCCCAATAAATGGCTTCATAAAAATCTATTTGTGTTAGTCTGATGAATGAAATTGGGATAATAATGACATTACTTCATATAATAACTACATGTGGTAAATAGAAGCATGTCCATTCACTGTAACAACAGTACCTCCATCACTAAGCTTGGTGACTCCCAAAGCAGGTGAAACAACCCATGCTTTAAAAAAAGGGGTGTGGCTACACAGGAAGGGGAAAGGCCTCGACTGAGTTGGTGTAGAGCTGCATTGCCGTAGTTGTGGAACATACACAATGCAAAAACACTCTAGACATGTCCATAAAACCGTCTTCAACTCTGTGTGGCCCCCTATTTTCCAAATTGGACATCAATAGAACACCCCAAAATTATTATATATTACAATTTACCCCCTATTCTTGGATGCACATTCTTCCGTTATTACAACCCCCCCCCCACACACACACACACACACACAATTTAAAAAAAAATTTTTTATATGTATGTATGTATGTATGTATATACATACATATATATATATATATATATATATATATATATATATATATATATATATATATATAATGTGTATGTATATACCACTTTATACTGGTTCTCTTTAAATTGATTACAAAACTGTGATACAATGTTTTTCCCTGAAATGGCAACTTGCTGTACGATACCTGACACGGTGAATGCATTGCAGCATAATATATATATTTCGTTGCTATTATGTAATTGCACCAAGCACAGCGAGATTGTTCTAGTGATTTCTAAATGTCACTGAAAGTAAGAATTGATCTTCTGGATATTAAGGCAGATGGAATAGAAGATTAGTAAAATTTGATGCACAGATGAGATAAGTCACACGCCTAGGAAATTTACAGAGTTTAAGTTGATTTATTTGTTAACCCAAAGGAGAGAAAATGTTGTGACATACTGTAAACTGCAGACAGTCTCATGTAAATAACTCATAGAAATGGAAAAGTAGAAAGTGGAGCTATTTTTGTTGGGGTGGATTGACAACATAAATAGAAATCATTATTTTTGCAGCTACTTATTATTTTAATGCACAGAGAAGTATAAACTGGCAATTCAGAAGATTTCTGTGTACAGCTGTATCCTCATATACTGTGGGGTAAATAGTAAATAGTAAATTTACTAAAGCTTCTAACACAGAGAATTGGTGATGTTTCCATAGCAACCAATCAAATGCTGTCTATCATTTTCTAAAAGGCAATAGAGAAATGATAGACAGCACATGATTGGTTGCTATTGGCAATATCACCAATTCTCTGTTTTAGAAGCTTTAGTAAATTTACCCCTATGTCTGCAGTCGCGCCAAACATCCTGTGTGACTTGGTTTGACCGAGTGTCTTTTTCACACCTGTTTACTGAAATGTGCATCTCAGTCGCAAAGTGATGGGACAAATCCGCTTGACTGTACTAATTCATTTAATATGTGACATTTGCATATCTGTGTGCGACCGAGTCTAAATCTGTATACGAGATGTTACAGTACAGCGGCCGCTGCTTTTTTCAATCCAAGTTCCGTTGTGCTCCGTATATAGGGGTGTATTCAATAAGAGTCGGAAACTGCCGTCTTGTCATAAAGATGGCAGTTTCCGACTGATTGAGGTTGGAAGGGGTTCCGACCTATTCAATGTAGGGCCGTTTCTTCTGACAAGTCTGGAAATCCGACTTGTTGGAAGACTGTCGGAATACGCGTGGATCGGCAGCTTCAGCCGCCAATCCACGTGTATTGTCGGAAGCGGGGCCAAACCCGACAGGATTTAGCCCCGTTTCCGACAATGTCAATCCGACTTTAAAAAAGTCAGATTGACACTGTCGTGAACCCGACAGGTTTGGCCCGGCATTGAATAGAGAGCTGTCGGGTCCTTTCCGTCAGAAAGGACCCGACAGTTATTGAATACACCCCATAGACTCAGTTGCACACACAGATATACAAATGTTCTATTTGCGTATCAAGAGCAGACTCACATTCGAGCAAAACATAGTGAAAACGTTGTTACACCGCTCGCTATGGTTCACTCGCACCGCATAGCGTATTGGAGCCTAGGACTCTTGCAAGACGCCACATCATGCTGGAGGTGAAAATTGAAAATGGCATTCGCAGCCAGTGTAAAACACACCGGGAAAAAGTGCCAACATTCCATGTAGGAAAATAGGAGGGAAAAAATAATTAATCCAAAGGGCAGTATACAATTCGCCTGCGGCTAATAACCTCCCCTGGGGCTATCCAATTAGCCACGATGCTGGCACTTATCAGTCAAAACCAAATCGCAATATTCAACCTGATCGCGACTACGAAAACAGATAGGTCCATGACTTTCGTGGGTCCTGTGCGTTTTTGCTGAAAAATTTAAATTCTTTAGGTGGAAAAAATGAGGGATAATGTAATTGACCCCCTCTCACCCCCCAAAAAAAAATATTGGTGCAAAAAAAAAATCCACATAAGATTGGATACCTTCCTACGTCTAATCTGCGCAGACCCTGTCTGACGTTTGTTCACACTACAGTCTCTGGTCTTTTTTCCTGCTCTCTTGCATGTGCAGTAGGCCGACCTCATTACGTACCACATCAGTGTGATGCAACCTACACTAACAGAGATTGCCGTAGGAGTCAGTTACCATAATATATCTCTTTATAATACATTTCAGCGCTAAGACATCCCGCATCGCTGTGATCAAATGGCTGTGCAGGACTCCAGAGAGTTGAGTATCATATATAGGTGCAGTGTGTGTGGTGTGGCCCCTGGCTCATTATAGATACACCACTGGCCGCACAAAAGGATATCCTGCATGATTAGTATTATAACAAGCACAGGCCATAGACTTCTCAGCACTGTCGAAAAGCGATATGGGAGGAGATGTACTAAGACTTGAAAAGTGATAAAGTGGAGAGAGATAAAGTATCAGCCACTCAGCTCCTAACTGCCATGTCACAGGCTGTGTTTGAAAAATGACAGGAGCTGATTGGCTGGTAGTCAACCACTCTCCACTTTATCACTTTTTAAGGCTTAGTACATCTGGCCCATGGTCAGATGGCTTATCCTCCACCATGCTCTTCACGAACCACATGCTCTTCCCTCCAGGACTCCTATCTGCGACATCATTGTGGCTCCTCTGTTTAGCAAAGAGCCCTTCATTCTGTAGGAACCACCAACCTTACCTACAACAAGTCTCGGCATTCTATTTACAACAGCTATAGTGACGTGAAGCCACAGCGCACAATCTGCTTCTGTTTTCCTCCATGTTGTTTCATCGCTCTGAGGCAATGAAGCTAAAATAGCCACAAGATGTGAAGGAGCGAAACGGTCTCTGGTGGGTGAAACGCGTCTCCCCTCCTGCACCTCAGTCAACAGAACCATTCGAGAGTCCAAACTTGGCACAATTTACTAAAATAAAGTCGACCTTGGAAAGTAAAGTAGAAAAATATGTCATGAACTTTCTCACAGGAAGCGGTGAGAAAGCAATTTAAAAAACGAATTGCACAAATATATTTTCTTGGAACACCGCAGTCGTATTACTAGAAACTTCAAATTTATAAGCAGCAAATTAGATTTTAGACAAGATTTCCTGAAAGGGCTAGATCGGAGTTCAGTTCAGTCAATCAGACTGGCAGTTCCATCGGTTTTGCTTTTAAAGAATGTTCTATAATATGTACATTAGTTCACAAGGCTTTTATATTAGGGAATTAAAGTCAGTTTCTCATTGCGGAGTTATACATATTAGCCCAGTCCTTTGACATTCCTAGTTATGACACTGATGGTAATCAAATTGTTATGTGGCAGTCGTTTTAATGTATAGACTTTATTTGAAAAATGTAATTGAATTATATCTGTCATTTTTAAATCTTAATTATATACCTTCCTTCCTGCAAACAGCCTTTTTAAATATTATATAAATCCAAGACTAGAATGGGGATCAGACCTCCCTCATTCTAGCACTAGAACCAGGCTATGAATGTCATTATTCTTGTGGTGGAGATATACTAAATGTTGGGCAGAAATGAAGTAGAGAGAGCCAACCAATCATCTTCTAGCTTTCATTTTACAGGCTGTGCTAGAAAAGTGATAGTTGTAAACTGATTGGTTGTTACTTTATCCCACTGCACTTTGTCTCTCCAAGACTTGGTAAATATCCCCCTTTGTATCCCAGTGTGGAAAAGGTATATTTGTGGGTTACTATGGAAATCCAATGATGTAACTGGCCTGGTCTTCCCTGTAGCTCTGACTACTGATAAAGGTGATTTATTGCTAGCTGGTGTAATGGACAATCTGTAATGCTTGGTATCATAAAGTGCGCCCTGGTTTGGCTCCACCCCCTGAGCATGAGTTGGCATGATGTCACGCTGAGGGAGCGGGTCCATCAGTTCAGGGAAGTACAGCACTGCTGTAGCGTCCTGAGGATGCTCTGGGTGGCTTTACAAGCTGTGGGGTGTGTGCCCAAGCAGGGCAGCTCTGCAGCAACGAGGCTGGCTGCAAGGGTTCCATCCCAGACACCCTGAAAACCAAATGCAGGGGCCATAGAGTCAGTAACTGTGCCATGCTGTTATGCACACCAGTGCCTGCAGGAAAGTACTGGTGTCAGAACTATTATGCACTCCAGTGCCTGCAGGAATGTACTGGTGTTTGAACTGTTATGCAAAACAAATGGACTCACAGACAGACTGGGGAATATGACATAACGTACACAGAAGGTGATAGGGTAACAAAATACACACAAAGTGAACAGAGAAGCCCAGAGGCTAAGGAACTGGGTATCTCCCTTGTATTAGAAATGCTCAGATGGGAAAAGCAAGATGTTGTGTTTTAATACGTAGAGAACCCGAAATGCTGTTGCTAAGGGCAACAGCAAAACCCTAAAGGGTTACCAACGGGTGTGGCAGTAAACTCCTTGGTCAGAGATGGAATGATAGACACAAGGAGAGTCTCCACAATCCTAATTCTCACTTGCAGTGCACAGGTTCAGCTTACTGCCACTAAACTGACCCCTGACACCTAGCACAGTGAGACAGGATTAGACAGGCAAGTCTTAGAATACAGCCGCAAACTTGCTAAGTTCACAGAGTAATAACAGAACCCCAGCAAGCTAAACGACTGACTCCAGTCTTACTGCTAGGTCTGGATTGGCAGAGTGTAATACCAAATCCCCAGGCCTATTTGCAGTAAGCAACAAACAAATACAAAGCTACACAGTACTGGTTAACTTTCAGGAACTGACTAACCAACAAAGATTCAGCAGCATCTGCTTACCCTGAGAAGAGGCCTTATAAAGCAGGTGCTGTCCACGCCCCACTCAGACCTCACAGACTGTGAGCACAAAAACCAGCACCGGATCCCCTGCCGTGCACAGAGCCTATAACCACTGCACAGCAAAAGACCCGAACCGGAGTATCAGCTGCGCTCAGGTTACTCCGCTAGCACTTGTCTCCCGGTTGCCATGACGACGTGGCAGCACAGGGCAGGAGACCCTAACAGTACCCCCCCTCTGACGAGGGGTCAAAGAACCCCTACCACCGGGTTTATCGGGGAACTGCGAGAAGAAAGAGCGTATCAGTCTGGGGGCATGAAGATCACAACTGCGCACCCACGACCGCTCCTCCGGGCCATACCCCTTCCAGTGCACCAAAAATGACAACCGACCCGAACCACCTTGGAGTCAAGAATCCTTTCAACAACAAACTCCCTCTGGCCACGTATCAGAAGAGGGGAAGGTCTTCCACTGGAAGAAGGATTACTAATCGCCCGTTTTAAAAGGGAACAATGAAATGTTTTATTGATACCCAAAGAACGGGGCAGATCTAACTGAAATGCCACCGGATTGATAACCCTGGTGATCTTATAAGGGCCGATGAACCGGGGGCCTAACTTATGAGATGGCTGTCTCAACTTCAAATTCTTGGTAGACAACCAGACGAAGTCTCCTAATTTGAAGCTGCAGGGTCTTTTCCGCTTATCAAAAACCCTTTTGGTCACTAATGACACAGACACAAGGGCTTTCTTCACTTTCCGCCAAATACCTCTAAGGACCGAAACCACAGAGGAACCACCAGGCGTGGAGTCCAGGGGGTCAAAAGAATTGGCCTTAGGATGATGCCCATACACACAAAGGAAGGGAGAGATCCCTGTAGCAGAGTGAGCCGCGTTGTTATAGGCAAACTCCGCCATGGACAGATGAGCAACCCAGTCAGTCTGACACTTGGAGACATAACACCTGAGGAACTGCTCCAAGGACTGGTTCACCCTTTCAGTCTGCCCATTAGACTGCGGATGGTAGCCTGACGACAAGCTGACAGAAATCTGGAGATCGGAACAAAATGCCCTCCAGAATTTGGCCACAAACTGGGATCCGCGGTCAGAGACCACATCAAGTGGCAACCTGTGGAGACGCACAACATGCAGCATAAATAATTCAGACAGGCGTCTGGCCGATGGCAGCCCAACCAGTGGAACGAAGTGCGCCATCTTCGAAAACCTGTCAACGACAACCCAGATGGCTGTCATCCCCGAGGATTTGGGCAAGTCCACCACAAAATCCATTGAAATGTGGGTCCATGGCTTAGATGGGATAGAGAGTGGATGTAATGGGCCAACAGGAACCCCTCTAGGAGTCTTATTTCGGGCACAGATGTCACATGCCCGAACCCACTGATCCACATCCTTAGCCACCGAGGGCCACCACACCGCCCTAGATAGCAACTCCCGAGTTCTGGCAATACCCGGGTGACCTGCCGACTTCTTGGCATGGAATTCCAGGAACACTCGCTGTCTTAACCTAGGAGGCACAAACAAAAGACCTACCGGAAGGTCTGGAGGAGCCTGCTCCTGTGCTCTAAGGACTAATGATAAGAGGTCCTGGGTAATGCCCACTTTAATACATGATGGGGAAACAATGGGCAACGGCTCCTTGGTGGTCTCCTGGATTGGAGCAAAACTCCGCTAGAGCGCATCAGCCTTGATGTTTTTTGACCCAGGGCGATATGTTATCAAAAAATTAAAGCGAGCAAAAAACAAAGCCCATCGTGCCTGCCTGGCATTGAGACGCTTCGCTGACTCTAAATATGCCAGATTCTTATGGTCAGTGAGAATTGAGACCACAAACTTAGCCCCCTCAAGCCAGTGTCTCCACTCCTCGAGTGCATCCTTAATAGCCAACAATTCCCGGTTACCCACGTCATAATTCATCTCGGCAGGCGAAAATTTACGGGAAAAGTAAGCACAGGGATGAAGGCGATTATCAGACACTCCCATCTGAGAAAGCACTGCCCCAATACCCATCTCAGAGGCATCCACCTCCACCACAAAAGGACGCTCTGGATCTGGGTGTCGCAGCACCTTGGCCGAAACAAATGCCCTTTTGAGACGGGCAAAAGCCGCTTTAGCCTCACAAGACCAGTGAGCAACATCCGCCCCTTTCTTAGTGAGTGCCACCAAGGGCGCCACTATAGACGAAAATCCAGCGATAAATCGTCTATAAAAATTCGCAAAGCCCAGGAAACGCTGAAGCGCCTTCAAACTAGTGGGCTGCACCCAATCCAGGACTGCCTGTACCTTGGAACCCTCCATTTGGAAACCTTATGGGGAGATAATATATCCTAGAAATGCGATTTGCTGAACTTCAAATTCGCACTTCTCCAGCTTCGCCCCAAGCCGGTGGTCTCTGAGTTTCTGGAGGACTAAGCGTACATGCTTCCGATGTTCCTCCAGGGAATGGGAGAAGATTAGGATGTCATCTAAGTATACAACTAAGAATCTATCCAAATATTCCCTGAGCACATCATTCATGAAATCTTGGAAGACTGCCGGGGCATTACAGAGCCCAAAAGGCATCACCAAATATTCATAATGCCCTGAGTGGGTATTAAAGGCAGTCTTCCATTCATCCCCCTCTCTTATTCGGATTAGATTGTACGCACCGCGTAGGTCAATCTTAGAAAAAATGGTGGCAGTACGAAGCTGGTCAAACAAGACCGAAATGAGAGGCAGTGGGTATGAGTTTTTAATCGTGATACGGTTCAATTCCCTGAAGTCGATGCAGGGTCGCAACGAACCGTCCTTTTTACCCACGAAGAAGAACCCCGACCCAACTGGAGACTGTGAAGGTCTGATAAATCCCTTAGCCAAGTTCTCCTGAATGTACTCTGCCATAGCCTGAGTCTCAGGACGTGACAGGGAGTACAACCTGCTCTTGGGAAGCTTAGCATTTGGCAACAAATCAATGGCACAGACATAGGGGCGATGGGGAGGTAGTACCTCTGCAACTTTTTTGGAGAACACGTCCGCAAAATCTGCATAACACCCTGGCAATCCTGGCAAACTTAGCTGCGAGAGCCTGACTGGAAGGCTCAAGCAACTCCTGAAACAATCAGTACCCCAACTAAGAATCTCCCCAGAGACCCAGTCAAATTGAGGATTGTGGGCCCTTAACCAGGGTAACCCCAACACCAATGGGGCAAAAGTACAGACAGTCACATAAAAGGACAATTTTTCAGAGTGTGTGGCTCCAATAAACAAAGAAATCTGGCTAGTGCAAGAGGTAATTTTACCTTGGGATAATGGTTCCCCGTTTAACCCACAAATCTCAATTTCCGATGCCAAGGGTACTAAGGGAACAGAGTGTTTCAGGGCGAATTGGCGGTCCATAAAAACCCCGTCGGCCCCACTGTCCACAAAGGCCTCAGTCTTGACAGTTTGACCGAGGATCTTCAAGGTCACCGGAATGATAAAAGTCTTCTTGGGAAATTCTGACTTCTGGCCTGACAGGATATTTCCCATCACCCTCAGGCCCTGAAGTTTTCCGGCTTTTCTGGGCATGATACTACCACATGACCTTTATTCCCACAGTACAAACACAACCCCTGCTGTCTCCTCCGCGTCTTCTCACGCGAGGAGAGGCGGGTAGCCCCAATCTGCATAGGCTCCTCGGAAAATTCCTCAGAGTCTGAGGTTCCCTTGGGAAGGAAAGAAATCTCAGTCTCCCTTTCAAGCCTACGCTCTCTCAGCCGTCTATCCACCCGGATGGATAACTGCATGAGCTGATCCAAGCTATCAGGCAAGGGATATTGTACCAGTTGGTCCTTTATCTGGTTAGAAAGACCTCTTCGGTACTGGTGTCTCAGGGCTGGGTCATTCCATTGGGTATCATGGGCCAACCTCCGAAACTCCGTACAGTAAACCTCAACTGGCCTTCGCCCTTGCTTAAGGATCGAAATCTGAGCCTCGGCTGAGGCCGTCTTGTCAGGGTCATCATACAACATGCCCAGTGCCGTAAAAAAAGCATCAACACTTTTAAGCGACGGACAGTCAGGCTGCAACCCATATGCCCAGACCTGTGGGTCTCCTTGTAGCAAGGAAATCACTATGCCCACCCGCTGAATCTCCGACCCAGAAGACTGAGGCCTAAGCCGGAAGTATAGCTTGCAGCTCTCCTTGAAACAAAAGAACTGCGAGCGATCTCCAGAAAAACGATCCGGGAGATTTACTTTCGGCTCCTTAACCCCTGCAGGTGCTGCTGCGGGAGCTCCGCCAGCAGCCTGGGAGGTGTGCATTTTAATGGACAAATCATTAAATTGTCGAGTCAGGACCTGCACCTGATCGACCACCTGTTGCAACGTATTTTGAGGGGTATGCTCCATATTCCCACAAAATTTCAACAGGAGTATTAGGCTGCTGAATATGTTATGCACACCAGTGCCTGCAGGAAAGTACTGGTGTCAGAACTATTATGCACTCCAGTGCCTGCAGGAATGTACTGGTGTTTGAACTGTTATGCAAAACAAATGGACTCACAGACAGACTGGGGAATATGACATAACGTACACAGAAGGTGATAGGGTAACAAAATACACACAAAGTGAACAGAGAAGCCCAGAGGCTAAGGAACTGGGTATCTCCCTTGTATTAGAAATGCTCAGATGGGAAAAGCAATATGTTGTGTTTTAATACGTAGAGAACCCGAAATGCTGTTGCTAAGGGCAACAGCAAAACCCTAAAGGGTTACCAACGGGTGTGGCAGTAAACTCCTTGGTCAGAGATGGAATGATAGACACAAGGAGAGTCTCCACAATCCTAATTCTCACTTGCAGTGCACAGGTTCAGCTTACTGCCACTAAACTGACCCCTGACACCTAGCACAGTGAGACAGGATTAGACAGGCAAGTCTTAGAATACAGCCGCAAACTTGCTAAGTTCACAGAGTAATAACAGAACCCCAGCAAGCTAAACGACTGACTCCAGTCTTACTGCTAGGTCTGGATTGGCAGAGTGTAATACCAAATCCCCAGGCCTATTTGCAGTAAGCAACAAACAAATACAAAGCTACACAGTACTGGTTAACTTTCAGGAACTGACTAACCAACAAAGATTCAGCAGCATCTGCTTACCCTGAGAAGAGGCCTTATAAAGCAGGTGCTGTCCACGCCCCACTCAGACCTCACAGACTGTGAGCACAAAAACCAGCACCGGATCCCCTGCCGTGCACAGAGCCTATAACCACTGCACAGCAAAAGACCCGAACCGGAGTATCAGCTGCGCTCAGGTTACTCCGCTAGCACTTGTCTCCCGGTTGCCATGACGACGTGGCAGCACAGGGCAGGAGACCCTAACACATGCTCATATACCCCTAGTTATAATCCTGTCTCATACTTAGGAGAGGACTAGCTGGTTATCCTTTGGAGGAGATTTTGGGGTAATACTGTACTGTATATGTCAAGTCCATAAAATTAAAAAGAAATAAATATTAACATGCAAAACCTTCATCTGTTTCTAAATAATAATAATAATAATAACAACAACAACAACAACAACAACAACAACAACAACAACAACAACAACAACAACAACAGTAGTAGTAATACTACTACTACTACTACTACTACTACTACTACTACTACTACTAATAATAATAATAATAATAATCTTTGCTTTGGCTGACTAACAAATAAAACCCAATGAAACCAATGACAAGTCTAACCATGAAGGAAAACACTTTGGTCATGAAAGGGCCAATCTAGAGGTGACCACATGTGCTCAGGGAGTTGCACATTGACTTGCAGGTTCACGTTCAGAACATGGGACTCCCTGGCATAACAGCTTCAGAACATTATTAAACTTGTTCAGAACATTAAAAGGTGTACCCTCTTGTGCTCGCTTTGCTCGCCACGCTTCGGGCAAGGTGGCTCGCTCGCCACATGTTGCTATTCCCAATAGATGTCCACATGGATAGTGTTCTGAGGCACTTTAGTTATGTTAGCCCAGGGGTCCCATGTTCTGAACTTGAGCCTGACTTGCATTAGTGCCAATAGATGCATCTCATGATGTGACTCCATCATAAAACCAAGGCATTTGCATGTAGCATAGAATTTCTGCTCGCAACTTGCAGTACATTATGTCACCAGCGTTGATTGACACCACCCACTTCCTGTCAGCCATTTACATTATCTGTGACATCTGGCAGTACAACACAGCATCTCAACACGTAGGAGGCTGATTAGAAGTCTTGCTGTTTCGGTTTAAATTCCTTAAATATTTATTTATTATTTATTTCTTTATTACCAGTTATTTATATAGTGCACACATATTCTGCAGCGCTTTACGAGAGTATTTGTCCATTCACATCGGTCCCTTTCCCAGAGGAGCTTACAATCTATATTCCTTACCACATGTACACAAGCACACATTCACACTAGGGTTAATTGTGTTGGGATCCAATTAACCTACCAGTATATTTTTGGATTGTGGGAGGAAACCAGAGTACCCGGAGGAAACCCACGCAAGGACGGGGAGAATATACAAACTACGCACAGGTAGAGCCATGGTGGGAATTGAACCCATGACCTCAGTGCTGTGAGGCAGTAATGCTAACCATTACACCATCCGTACTGCCCCAGCGCAGGTAAATAGCGCAGGTACAACAAACTTGGAATACATAATTTCTAAAACTGTCATGATATAAAGTGCGTAATTAGGGACAGCGCTGTAGGGTGCATCCCGCTGTACTTTTTTAGGACTGGAGTTCCAGTGTAGCTTCAGTCCCACAATGACCAAAATGTACTACCTCCTTCTCCTCTTCCTTTTCTTCTTACCCTTCCTCCTCTTCCTCCTCCTCTTCTTCTTCTTCCCACTGCCACACCCACTGCCAAATGTCCTCTTACAACTGGTTTGTGGACCCAAAGGGGGTGTCTAGTAGGGAACTGGGTAGAGCTAAACAGGAAAGCACATGTGATTAGGCAGATTATCAGTGTATTTTGTGTGCAATGGGTGTGTGGCTTGCACAGATTGGTGGCTATCCTTACTTTTTTTATCCCAATAATGCCTGATTAAATGATTGGACATATGCCATCAGCTGCAAAAACAACACTATGTATAAAATACATGTTAATGTGTATTTTTCCAACTGCATCTCTTTCTTTCATGTTTTGCCTGTCTCTCCCAAAGAAGTCTCCGAGAGACTCCAAGGGACGAAGACAATAAGTGAAGTGGAAACTGTATCCATTCGTTACGATTATCTATGATGGCTGTGACCATACGGCTAAACTGTGTGATAAAAGCCTGATAACTGAGAACAGTTTTTCTGCACCACCTGTCTCTAGTGCCCTCTAATTCACGTTTATAGTGATAGAGACTTCAGAAGAGAGCAGTCAATCAATGCATTGGGCTGCAGAGAGGCGAGTCAGGATCAAGTTACTTCTGCAAGAATTCCAATACTTTATTTTAAATGGACCTTGTTGTTGCATTAATCCTTGGGTTTTTTACTATAGTGGCTGCATCTAGATTGGACCTTGGCCACTATGATCATCATACGTCTTTACCTGTGATTGTAATGTACTGTAATTATAACAAAGACAAGGTTTTGGACGTATTATTTTATTTTTATTTAAGGACACGGTGCACATGCCTCTTGAGTTTAGATCTGGCGTAAGAAAGTCATGTGTTACTTAGAAATATACCTGCATATGTGCGTGCGTGTTATAATCCTGATATTACTGTTATTCTTATCAAATGCAGCTAGACTTAAATACACATACAGTATTATCCAGTAGATTGATTTTCGCCAAACCAATGAAGGCTGTGGTTGCTGTCGGAAAAGGAGGGACTGCGGAAGTTATGTAGTTATCTTCATGGTGTACATTGGGGATACTTAATATTGGTGGGTATCCCTCCAAAATGGGTGTTTTCGGGTGGTATTATTTCATAAAAAGTCTCTTTTATCCCTTTCAAATACCTTGAAAGTTTCTGCACATCTTCCATTTTATGGTGATCTGGAGACTAAAGAGTTAAAATTTAAAAGCAATCTTGAATACTAATTTCTCATTCACGTAGTGTTTTTGAGCCATATGGCGCGAGAAGCTTGGCATGTCTTAAATAATCCGCCACGGGGAGCTATTTGTTTTTTCCCCTGATTTTTGCATTTTATTCACATTGTAGCCGCATACAGAGTTGTGTAGAGTCAGGCATGCTAAGCTCTCACGAGCAGGGCCCTCTTCCCTCATGTGCTTATCCATTCTTACTTTAATAATCTTCAACTGCACCACATCCAGCAGTCTTCTGCCACCTGATACTTATTCCAGTGTCATCTGCTGATGTAACTATGTTTATTTACCCTGTACTTGTCCTATACTGTCATCAACTGTAAGTTGCTGTTTTCCTGTTTGATTATTTGTTTATGTACTCTGTAATTGGGCGCTGCGGAACCCTTGTGGCGCCATATAAATAAAGGATAATAATAATAATAATAGACTAGAACTAGAAATTGGTATAAAGGGCCAGATTCAGACCTGATCGTTGTTGTGCGAATTCGCACAGCGGACGATCAACGAATGACTGCGTATGCACCGCAATGCGCAGGTGCGTCGCCTAACAGCTACAAAATGGTGTGAAAATTTCAATTGCTAGGTGTACGCAAGGTGATTGACAGGAAGAGGGCGTTTGTGGGTGGTAACTGGCCGTTTTATGGGAGTGTCAGGAAAAACGCAGGCGTTCCCAAGCATTTTCAGGGAGGGAGTGTGACGTCAGCTCCGGCCCCGTACAGCCTGATTCTGTCGCACTGGAGGAGTAAGTCCTGGCATGCGCACAGACTGCACAGACTGGAATAAAAATGATATTGTGAGTGAGTTGCGAGCAGATTTGCTGATGTCCGCTACATGGCAAAGTTTTTGCACGGCGTACACATGCATTCGCACACTTGCACAGGGCGGGTTTTCACTCTCCCTGGGTGGCGACTATCTGATCGCAGACCTCTGCAAATTTGCAGCGCAGCGATCAGGTCTGAATTAGGCCCAAAGTACCAATATGTGGTGTGAGGTATGGTGCGGGTTAAACTTATATAGAATTATTTGGGATTTTTACCCAGATTAGTGACTAAATTGCACAGAAGCTGCATGAATCGGCAGCACCAGTAGCCAGTATTCTCGTGCATTTGGCGTTTGTCGCATTAGTCATGCAAATAAAATGGATCATTGAAGAAATAGTCCGTGGAGGCAGGCTCGGTGCAGGTAAGTTGCATAGATATGAGCAAAGGTGTATGTAGACACATTTTGTAGCTGCATTGAGCATCTGCTGTTTGGTGTAACCCTGGAGAATGGAAATCTGCCTGTGTTCCGACATAGCATGACCTAATTGTAGAAGCTGATTTAAATGTCAGTGTAGAACTACTGTACTGTATGACATACTTACCTACATTTTATTTCTCCTCTCCGGGAGCAGCCCGGAGAGGAGACGCTGCAGTGTCTTCGGGGGGCTGAGCCGGACTGTGACATCACTAAGCCCCACCCCCGCATCGGGAAATGCCTCGATTCGCGGGTCCGTGGAAAGGGGGTGGGGCTAAAATGACGCGATTTGCGTCATTTTAACCCCTTCTCCACCCGACGGACCCGCGAATGCGGGAGGTTATCTCTCCATCCTGCTCGCATCACTAGGGTGCGAGCAGGATGCGGAAGACCTGTCCACTCTTCCGGGGGTGCGGGGGGCTACCCAAAAAAACGGGAGCCTCCCGCAGCTTCCGGGAGAGTAGGTAAGTATGCTGTATGACCTGTTTATTACAACTTATTTATAAGGATTATGGGCCTTATTCAGGTTTGTTTGCAAACCAAAAAGTTAGCAATTGAGCAAAACGATGTGCAGTGCAGGTGTGGCAGATATAACATGTGCAGAGAGAGTTAGATTTGGGTGTGGTGTGTTCAATCTGCAATCCAAATTGCAGTGTAAAAATTAATCAGCCAGTATTTACCCTGCAGAGAAACACTATAACCCACCCAAATCTAACTCTCTCTGCACATGTTACATCTGCCCCCCCTCCCCCCTCCCTGCAGTGCAACATGGTTTTGCCCAATTGCTTACTTTTTTGGTTTGCTAACAAACCTGAATAACCTCCTATATCAGTGGCGTGTGGTGAGGTCAGTGGCTGGAGAGGCACTGCAGCTATATTGTCCGCCGAATCCTGCCAATGACCCCTACCGCCGTTGAGCCAATGTCCGCTACCGCCGCCACCGCCAATGGCTTACAAACTCGCCAACACATCAACTGCCCCGGCCCTCCACCACTAATTGCCACCACCGCCGCCAATGCCCGCAGCGTTCCTGCTCATTAAATTTGTAATGAACAGGCGGCTAATATAGTGTCAATTTTTATAGAAAAAAAAATGAGTGTTTGGGACTGGGAAGGGAGTGGGAGGAGGACATGAATGCAATTTTGTAGTCCAGGGCTTCCATTAAATTAATAGCACCGTGGGTGTGGCGCTATTAAGTTAATGGAAGTCCTGGACAACAAAATAGCCAGCAGTGGGTGACAGGAAGAGGGTGACGCCAGAGAGAGTGTGACAGCTGTGGGTGACAGGGAGTGGGTGACGCCAGGGAGAGGGTGACAGGAAGAGCGTGACGCTAGGGAGAGGGTGACAGGAAAAGCGTGATGCCAGGGAGAGGGTGACAGCAGTGGATGATGCCAGGGAGAGGGTGACGGGGAGGGTGACGCCAGGGAGAGGGTGGCAGAAGTGGTTGACAGGGAGTGACGCCAGGGAGAGGGTGATGACAGGAAGAGG
Source organism: Pseudophryne corroboree (assembly GCF_028390025.1). Classification (NCBI taxonomy): domain Eukaryota; kingdom Metazoa; phylum Chordata; class Amphibia; order Anura; family Myobatrachidae; genus Pseudophryne; species Pseudophryne corroboree. Next base: position 990,033,498 of record NC_086445.1, read on the forward strand.
GTGACAGTAGTGGGTGACAGGGAGAGGGTTACGCTAAGGAGAGGGCGACATTAGTGGGTGACAGGGAGAGGGTGATGCCAGGGAAAGGTTAGCAGCAGTAGCAGTGGGTGAGAGTGTAAAAGAGAGAAGGAAAGGGTAATGGGAACAGTCAGTGAATGACAATCATAGTGCTATTTACTTACATGGACCTGGGCCTGGAACTGCAGCCTGGCTCCTCCTTTGGTGTTTGTTAACTCCGTGGATCGCCGGTGACAAGAGCAGCCTGAACAGGAATCTATTATCGGAGAAAGAGTGAGAGAAGAGTGGAGGAGCGGGTGACCGTGATATGTACAGTATGTGTGTATATGTGGCCCGGAGAGGGGGGGGGGGGACTTCGCGAGCAATCATAGTTGCAGTGGGGACCCCATTTTTTGCATTGCCCTGGACCCTTGAGGGCTTGTAACAGCAACTGGATACCTTCCTGTGAGGGCAGCTGATGTGGAGAGGGGTTTGCGCTGCAGGTCACAGTGTGGTCTGGCATAGCAGCAGCTGTGGGTGATAATACCCACAGCCGCCACCAGTGCCATGTAAAAGGATGTCTCTTTGAGGTAGACAGACTCAGCAGTGCCTCCCCTGACTGCACGTCGCTGCCCTATATACAGTACCATTCTTATCGGTGCTAGTTGTTTCTGACTTGCATCTCTAAATATTCATTACTGCTGTCTGTGAAGAGTAACTTCTTATAAAAACGTGCTTTATTTCTCTGCGTTCAGTAAAATGAGCAGAGGCTGGCTTTGTTCTCGCTCTGCTCAGATAAAAATTGTACTGCAGTTTTTGTTTTTTTATAAATGGCAAAATAATTATGCTACTCAGTTGCTAAATGACCATAAAAAATGTGTTTTAGCCAGATTAAGAGGGGAAGAGGGGGAAGGTCGCAAAGCATACTGTAAATTAATACTGTACCCCAGGCCCTTATTTGTCAGGGGGCAACCGGGAAGAGCACACTGACATCACTAGCTTTCCCTCTTGTGCAGCAGCAGAACCACACAGCCAGAATGCCAGCAGGACAGTATGCAGTGCAGGCAGAGAAACAGGAGTATCATCCCTAAAGCTTAATCCTAAAAACATTGTTTTACTTCTCAAAAAGTAAATGATGTATATCATTGTCTATTAATGGGTTTGTGTGAGGTTCCTTCAAATACAACTACAAGTCTTTTTACTTTCGCATGCTGCAAAAAATAGCCATTTTATGGGTTTAATAAAGATTCATATAGTAATAACGCCGCCATGGGGGCGTAAATTCAGCCCAGTCGCCCGGAATCAAGTTTGAGTTTGGTGTCCCCCATCATCATCTCGCTGTCGGATTCTCGCGGGATTTGGATTTCATATAAGGAGCCGCGCGTCGCGGCCATTTTCACTCCAGTCTCGGAGAGTGTATTGAGAGGACATGTCCTCAGTGTTCAGTGTCTGAGTGGGGGCGGGAAAGTGGGGTGATGAGTCTTGTGCTGTATTGTGCTGCTCAGTCCAGTCAGTTATAGTCAGTGTATTGTGCTGCATTAGTCCAGCCAGTCACAGTGTGGGTGTCCTCTGCTGCCATATATCCAGTGTAGCTGTATAAAGTGGTGCTGTGTTGTGCTGTCCAGTCCAGTGTAGCCAGTGTATTGTGTGCTGCATCAGTCCAGCCAGTCACAGTGTTGGTGTCCTCTGCTGCCATATATCCAGTGAAGCTGTATAAAGTGGTGCTTTGTTGTGCTGTCCAGTCCAGTGTAGTCAGTGTATTGTGCTGCATCAGTCCAGTCAGTCACAGTGTTGGTGTCCTCTGTTGCCATATATCCAGTGTAGCTGTATAAAGTGGTGTTGTGTTGTGCTGTCCAGTCCAGTGTAGTCAGTATATTGTGCTGCATCAGTCCAGCCAGTCACATTGTGGGTGTCCTCTGCTGCCATATATCCAGTGTAGCTGTATAAAGTGGTGTTGTGTTGTGCTGCAGCAGACCAGTGGTAGTGTCCTGTCCATCAGTCATTCCAGTGACGATATACGCTGCTGCTATATGTCCACTCCTGCCGTATAATAATTATAACAACAACCACAAGTCCCTTACAGTGTTGTTGTGTTGTGCTGCATCAGACCAGTGGTAGTGTCCTGTCTCATCAATCATTCCAGTGACGATATACGCTGCTGCTATATGTCCACTGCTACCGTATAATAATTATAACAACAACCACAAGTCCCTTACAGTGTTGTTGTGTTGTGCTGCATCAGACCAGTGGTAGTGTCCTGTCCATCAGTCATTCCAGTCATTCCTGTGCTACATATTGTCTTATATAACTCCCGAAAAATAATGGAAAACAAAAAATTTGAGGGTAAAATAGGGAAAGATCAAGAAGAACCACTTCCTCCTAGTGTTGAAGCTGCTGCCACTAGCCATGACATAGACGATGAAATGCCATCAACGTCGTCTGCCAAGGCCGATGCCCAATGTGATAGTAGAGGGCATGTAAAATCCAAAAAGCCAAAGTTCAGAAAAAAGAACCAAAAAACAGAAATGTAAATCGTCTGAGGAGAAACGTAAACTTGCCAATATGCCATTTACAACACGGAGTGGCAAGGAACGGCTGAGGCCCTGTCCTATGTTCATGGCTAGTGGTTCAGCTTCACATGACGATTGAAGCCTTCATCCTCCCGCTAGAAAAATTAAGAGTTAAGCTGGAAAGAGCACAGAAAAGAACTGTGCGTTCTGAGATGCAGGGGTTAAAGTGAGCCGGAACGGGGCGGAACTGCGTTCCGTCAGTTCCACGTGGAGAAGGAACGCAGTTCCACCTCCTCCGGCACACCTAACCCGATTTGTCCCCGGCGCTGCACAGGGAGATGACGGGCGCCCACTGAGATTGTGTTACCAGCGGGCGCCCGTCTCCCTCCCTACACCGAAAGCCGGAGGCAGGAACTCAGTACTGAGCTCCTACTTCCGGCGCTGTCACTGTGCGGCATGCGCTATGGGACAGACGTCAGTCATGACGTCTCTCTTATAGTGCTGAGGAGTGGACTCCCAAGAGATGAGGACTGCAGCGGTCTGGAAGCGGGAGCGGGGCTCGGTGAGTATGGTGTGTTTTTTGTTTTCTTCTTTAGTGCAGCGGTGCATCTACTGGGGGTACATTACTACTGAGGGGGCATCTACTGGGAGGCAAACTATGAGGGGACATCTACAAGGGGCATTACTACTGGGGGGGCATTACTACTGGGGGTCATTACTACTGGGGGGGCATCTACTGGGGGCATTACTACTGGGGTGTCATCTATTGGGGGCAAACTCCTGGGGGGGCATTATTACTGGGGGCATCTACTTGGGGCAAACTACTGGGGGACATTATTACTGGGGGGCATCTACTGGTGCAAACTACTGGGGGACACTAGAACTGGGGGCCAACTACAAGGGGGCAAACTACTGGGAGAAAGCTACAAGGGGGCAAGCTACAAGGTGGCAAGCTACTGGGGGCAAACTACAAGAGGGCAAACTAATGGGGGCAAACTACAGGAGAGCATTACTACTGGTGGTGTAACTACAGGGGCATTACTAGAGGGGGGCTAAACTACAGGGGGTCTAAACTACTGGGGGCATAACTACAGGGGCCAAACTACTGGGGGATTACTACTGGGGGCTAAACTACAAGGGGGGCATAACTACAGGGGGTAAACTACTGGAGGCATAACTACAGTGGCTAAACTACAAGGGGGCAAACTACATGGGTGCATTACTACTGACGGCTAAACTACAAGCTGGCAAACTACTGGCGGCATTACCACTGGGAGTCTAAACTACTGGGGGCATAACTACTAGGGCTAAACTACAGGGGGCATTACTACTGGGGGCAATACTACACAGGGGCATTACCATTAAGGGCATTACTACTGGGGGCCCTACTAATGAGGGCATTGTAAAAGGAGCACTTCATAAGGGGCATCACTCCTGGGGACATAAGGGGCACTATTATTGCGGGCATTGCATAAGGGGCACCAATACTATGGGGGTCCAATATTGGTCTAAGTTTATCCTGATCTTTTAATAAAGCTTCCGTCTAGAGATAACAGTCTCAGACGTTGATTGATTTAATACCCCTGAGGAAGTCCTAAGGGACAAAAACCAACGCGTTTCGTCCCTTAGGACTTCCTCAGGGGTATTAAATCAATCAACGTCTGAGATCAGGATATGTTGGACCAATCGGACTCAAGTAGACCGATACCATGGTGAAAATTATTGCAATAAAAAGAAGAACAGGCCTAAGGTTTAAAATAGACCCATATACTGTGTGTTTAGTAGCAACACTGGATATATTATAAAAATAGCTGGCCTCAAATCGTGAAGTTTGAGTGCTTCGATGCTGACATCTCTCTCAAAGTCCAGTGAATAGCACTGGAAAGTCCTAAGGGACGAAACGCGTTGGGTTCTGCATCTGATCAAACCTAATTGGTGTATATTGGAGTTCATGTATTTCAGATTGAATATCCATCCTGTATGGTGAAAATGTTATTAACAATGTAAAATGGAGAAAGCATTCTGTTTTATGAATACATTTTAAACTATAAATTGTTTGATTGTAAAAATTGTAAAACTGTTAGCGCCCTCAGATCTGTTTTGTATATATATATATATATATATATATACACGACTTACAGAATTATATAGATAGTGCTCTCTATTATATAGGTAGTGCTATCTACAGGGACCGGAGCCCAGAGGCGTCACTCACTCTAATGGCACCAGGTGCAGCCACAAAAGGGGCATGGCTTCACAGGAGGGCGATTGGAGTTAAGCGTTCTGACTCCCATTTTTTTCACTCTGGGAGATGCGGCCTGCACCCTCCCGCCTGCGATAGCGTCAGCAGCTATTCAAATGTTTCTGCTGATGGACGCAATATAATTTCAGCTCGCTACCCCCGGGAGTGGTGAGCTGAAATGCATGAAAAGTGACCAATTTGGGTGCCCAACAGGGCTTTTCGCGTCATGCCCAATAGTTTAGTCTGGTTTAGCCACTTTACCCGGCTAAACCCAACTGCTATGGGCACAATATGCGCGAAAACGGGGGACAAATGAATTCTGCCCTATGTGTAAGCCGTATAAGTGGGATTTACATGTAAGTAGCATTACTGTGGGCATTATGTGTAAGAGGCACTACTGTTGGCATTATGTATAAGGGGCACTTATACTGTTGGCATTATGTTTATAAGGGGCACTACTGTGTGGCGTACTGTGTTTAAGGGGTCCGACTGTCTGAATTAACATGAATAAGGGGCTCTACTGTGTGTCATAATGTGAGTAAGGGACACTACCTTGGGGTATAATGTGATTCCGGAGCACTACATGCAGTGCAATGAGAATAAGATTGCTACTGTGTGGCATAATTTGAACTGGGGGGTTTCTATTGTGTGGACACATCCCTTCCTTTTGAGACCACACCCCTTTTTGTGGCACGTGCCTCTGGCGTGCGATATCTCTTTGATAAGTTATGTGAGGGAGGGCACACATTTATAGTTTTCAGGGGGGCGCCAAACACCCTAGCATCGGCACTGGGTGGGGTGTTTGGCTGGGATGCAGCAGATTGTGTGGTTGAGTCCTGGGTGGGGCAGTATATTGAAATGTGTGGAATATTGTGGCTGAATGACAGCAAGCTCTCGGGTTGAGTGAATAAATCTGGTATATAGAGGATTTGTTTTCAAATCCTTCATCTTGCAGTGTTTTATAAATATGTGTGTGTATAATATATATATATATATATATATATATATACATTGCCTCTAGGAGTTAAACCCCTGATGTAGTCGACTTATTCAGTAGCATCTGCTGACGTCACTGAGGCAAAAGTAGGGTTACCATGCTATCCCTTTAAACCGGGGGAGGGGTTGGGTATGGGTGACCGGTCACCATGCCAACGCCAGATCCCAGGGATTAGAATGCCGGCGGGGAAGGATTGGGATGGGGGGTACGAGTGCAAGGAAGCCCCCTGCAGGCCCGCTGCGCTCGCCAAGGTGGGCACCCATAGAGTGGAAAGAATCCCTGCTAGTCGGCATGCCAGCTGTCGGGATTTTGAGGTGGCGGGATGTAGGCATCGGTCACATAACCTCATCCCCAGGATACTAATGAATTACACAGGTTTTGTGGCTGGCTGACTTCAGGCCTACATTTCACCTGGTTTAATTACCCTGGTCTTAGTTTAAAGCATGCATGTCCAAACTGCGGCCCTCCGGCTGTTGTGAAACTACATATCCCAGCATGCCCTGACACAGCTTTGCTGTCAGAGATTGCTAAAGCTGTGTCAGGGCATGCTGGGATGGGTAGTTTCTCAACAGCTGGAGGGCCGCAGTTTGGACATGCCTGGTTTAAAGGGATGGAATGGTAAGCCTAGGTATAAGGCATTTTGAGGGGGTACGGGTCATTACGTTGACCACACTTAGTTCGACAGTCATTAGGTCGACCACTATTGGTCGAAATGCATTAGGTCAACATGGTCATTAGGTCGACATGGAAAAAGGTCGACATGAGGTTTTTTCCTTTTTTGGGTGGTTTTATTCGTAAAGTGACGGGGAACCCCAATTAGTGCACAGTGTCCCCTCGCATGGCTCACTTCGCTCACCATGCTTCGGGCAGGTTACTATTCCCAGTAGTAGTCCACGTGGATCGTAAAGTATGAAAAAGTAAAAAAAAATGAAGAAAAAAAACTGTGAAAAACTCATGTTGACATTGTTCACGTCGACTTAATAACCATGTCGACCTAGTAACCATGTCGACCTAATGCATGTCGACCAATAGTGGTCGACCTAATGACTATCGACCTAATGACCGTATCCCTTTTGAGGCACTGTGCCTATTCCTAACTAATGTCCATAGGTACCAATTAATTTCATTTGATATCCTGCCTAGACAAGTATTATACTCAGAATGTATCTAGTACCATTTGTTTATTTTAATTTAATTGTGATTTAGGATGCAACTCTTTAATATGTTGTTTCCTAATAAAGTCAGACACTTGGCGTATCCGGAGTTATTCTGCAGATGAACTGGCACTTGGAGTACCAAAGGGTATAATTACATCTGGTACTTACCAATGGAACACATTAAAATGAAAGTTCCAGCGATATATTATCTGGGTGTACGCATTGCTCACCAAACACCTGCTGTAGTCTGTATTCACCTCTCCGCTCAGCTTCTGCTGCAATAAATAATGACAAACCTCAGCCAGTTATGCGTCCGCCATCTGTGTAGCGTTGGTCGTGTTATTTTTCCCGAGCACATGGCTGTCAGTATCAAACACCGACTAATGTGTTACCGACTTCATCTGCGCTTTACATGGCTACTTGGTCCTTGGAGAACTTGCAGTATAATCTGCATCATATGAAGTGCCTTGAATTCGATGATATGATGAGCATTGATTAATGAGCAGATTTATATGGACAAATCTCTGGGACTAACCCTCAGAATTCTGCACAGTTGGCAGCTATGAAACGGCCTTTTTTTTAAATTCTTCTAAGCTGAACAACATGGAAATGAAAAAACTTTAAGGCCGGTAATCTATCACCCCCGGTAATTTACTGCATGGCAAAGTGGGCGTTTAACGCAATGTTTGCCCAATGGTATTATCGGGAAAGGACAAGAACCTATGTGTTTCAGCGGCAATGATCGCAACTTTGAAACATAGTTATCTGGGTTTTTGTTTGCCTGCCTGAGGCGGGTGGAACAAAACCCCCGGTAAGTGCCGGCGGTCAGGGCTTCTAGGATAGCCCCCAGGAGATCCATTAGCCATGGTAATTTACTGCGGTTAATTGGATACCCCCCTAAGGGATATATTTAGTTGGCCAAAAACATGCAGAAACATTGGTTCCTAAATCATACAGGCATAATGGTGTGTGTGTGTTCACATGGCATGGGTTGGGTCCACTTGTCCGTATGAACATATCGTTGATCGGTCACTGCTATGTTTCCATGCTTGGTGACCATGGATTCATGTACCCTCACAACCATGGAATATACCTGCAGACTTATCCACTGCATCATCGGTCCCAAGTTGTCCAGAACTGATTCAAGCAATATTCTGGAGAGTTCAGATGAATGGTGTGGCCACCACGTATGCCCGACATGAACCCAATCGAGCATTTATGGGAAGTGGTGGAGATCATTCTCACTTAAGATCCTACGCCAACAAATATCAGGGAGCTGTTGGAAGCTATACAGATGGCATGAGTCCACATCTCTACAGAGGTCTTCCGTTCACTTGTGGAATTGATGCTACATCGAGTTGCTGCACTTCGTCAGGCTAGAGGGTGTCCTACACAATACTAATCCCATGACTTTTGGCTCTTCAGCGTATAAAATGAATGAAGGAGATAACTCCTGCATTCAGCTTGGTAATACTTCAGTCCCCATTACTGGTGTCACACTACAGTCTAGACTAGAGAACTGGGGGCAAATGTAATAGGGTCGGAGGTGCGGGACTTCAGTCAAGACTGCCTATAATTTTAAAGCGGCAATGATTTACAAAGCAAAACCAGGGTGGTTTTTCCTTGTAAATGATTGGCACTTTAAAAATATGGGCATTTTCGCCTGAAGTCCAACACCTCCTGCAACTAGGACCTTATTACATTTATCTCCAGATGTTGGATCATGCTGTACATCCGCTCCCTGTACAATTTATACATGCCCATAGGGACTGATGCAAATGTTGTCCTGCTTTGCATGAACAGAAACAAACTCGTACAATCATCCACATTGTATACAAAGCTATATGCATCTAGCGTTGTGCCCAGCCCCTATGTATACACTGGGATTAAGTCATCATGTCAAAACTTAAAATATTGACCATCATAATGTCGATACCACAGTGTCAACAGTTATGCTGTCAACTTTGTTGGAATGTCAACTTGGAACATGCCAACATCTGCAGGACATCAACATGTTCACTTTGTTGACATGTGAAATGCCAACATTCTGCAGGGATCGGGTGGTTAGGGTTAGGCACTGGGGGGGAGGGTTAAGGTTAGGTTGCAGGAATTTAGGGTTAGGCTGTGGGAGGGTTACACTCAGGCACCAGGGGAAGGTTTAGGGTTAGGCTACGGGAGACAAGGGTTTGGCTGCAGGATGATAGGGTTAGGCTGAGGGAAGGGAAGCAGTTTTGCAACTGGGTGTATTAGAATAACAGTGTCTGAGGAGCCTGCCGCCACCGCTGCCTTAAGCAGGAGCAAGGAGAAGATCCAGGTAAGGGGTAGTGTGGGGAGGGGTAAGATAAGCACAGGCTGCTGCTGATACAGAGATGTGGGGGGGGGGGGGGGACACAGGCTGCTGCAGTGATATAGGAAGGGGGGAGGGTCAGGCACTAGGGGAAGGCTTAAGGTTAGGCTGAAAGAGGGGAGGGTTAGGCTGCCGCAGGGGGAGGGTTAGGGTTAGGCTCTAGTGGAAGGGTTTGGTTGCTGGAGGGAGAAGAGGGTTTTAGGCTGCAGGAGGGAATGGTTAGGCACTAGGAAGAGAGTTAGGCACTAGCGGAAGGGTTAAGCTGCGTAAGGATAGGGTTAGGCACTGGGGGGAGGAAGTTATGGTTAGACTTCAGGAGGGGAGTGTTAAGGGTTAACGGTACTCACTGCCCAAAAAAATCTGGATGACAGTCGGAAGTCACCATTACCTGACCGACTGACCCAGAATTCACCGCTGGATCTGCCGGAGTTCCACTACCTGGTAAGTAACCACTGCACCAGGCCTTACTATTTTGTTGACATTCTACTCATTTTGACATTTAATCAGTGTCGACATTACACCTGGTTTGCTAGTCAGTGCAGACTTACCTCTCCCTACGCCAGGTGCTATTGATATGTCTACATCCATCTCTGCACCCTAATCCCAGAGGTGTAGCTAGGCGCCATGGTGCCCGGATAAAGGGTATATTTTGGTGCCCCCCTCACCTATACTGAATTGGGGGCCTAGACAACATCTGGTGGCATATTACAATTGAAAAGAATCAATATTTAGAAATCCTAAATTGGTGACAGGACCGGTTCTAGACCTTGTGGAGCTCAGGGTGAAAGTTTTCTTTGGGTGCCCCCCATGTTTAACATAGGGTCAGTGTGTGCAAAAGCTTGCACCAACAATATATGGGCATGGTAGTACAGATGGTGTAATGGTTAGTATTATTGCCTCACAGCACTGAAGTCATGGGTTTGAGTCCCATCATTGTCCCTAACTGTGTAGAGTTTGTATATTATCCCCCGTGCTTGCGTGGGATTCCTCCGGGAACTCTGGTTTCCTCCCACAATACAAAAATATACTGGTAAGTTAATTGGCTACCAACAAAAAATAACCCTGGTGTGTGTGTGTGGATCAGGTTGGATCGCAGATCTCAGAAAATTGCAATTTTTGGAGATCTGTGAATATGCTGTGGCTGCAATATGTGGGGTGGGTGGCAATGGACCGTTGCGGGGGAGTGGCCACACTATTTTTGTGATGCCGGACCGTTCTCAGGGCGGCTGCATGAAAAATATGGCGGCGGTGCGTATGCGTATGCTGGGGGTCTTCTGCAAATCCCAGGTCAGTGATTAGATTGCGATCGCAACGCTGGGCGGGACTTGGCATGCTGAGCAGCCTTGCCCTGTGCTGGGTGGCCCCAGCATGCAATTTTCAGCAGTAGCAGATTCTTCTTCAGAATCTGCACTGATACTGAATAGGTTCCATAGATTATAAACTCCCATGGGGCAGGGACTGATGTAAATGGCCATATATTCTCTGTCAAGCGCTGCGGAATATGTGTGCGCTATAGAAATAACTGGTAATAATAAATAAATAATGGCTTAATTGGGAAGGTGCGTGGCCACAGAATAGTACCAATTCTCATTACACCGCACAGAAGTACCCCTTATACACATTATACCAAACAGTAGAGCCCCTTATACACGTTACGCCACACAGTAGAGCCCCTTATACACATTACACTATGGTTGAGCCCCTTAAACACATTACACCATGGTAGAGCAGCTATGGAAGTAGCTGGGACAGAGAGAGATGCTGCAGCATCACTGTAGAGAGAAGTGCTGCAGTAGCCAGGGCAGAGAGAGCTTCTGCAGAAGCCGGGGCAGAAAGAGGTGCCCCCAGTCCCTCTGCCTCTCAGGGAATAGACGCTGTGAGCAGGGGGTGACAGGAGCCTCCCAACTGCCACCCCCACCGCTGGGCACAGTGGCCTGCGGGAGGGACATCATTCCCCCACTGTGACTAAAATGGTAGGCGTGGCCCGCGTTCGTGGCATCCCCGCTGAGCCACGCTCCTTTCCAACAGACCACACTCCTTTTTGGTGGCGCATGGCTCCGCCGCTCGGGGGGTCCGGTTTCAGTTCCGTGGGTGTTGGGAGGTATGCATTCAGTGAGGAGAACCCTGATCTAACATGCAGTAACTGAGTGGTGTAATAATGGAAATTAGAGGTGACGGGACATGATGCAATCAGTGAAGGGGGAAAGTAATATACTGTAATAGATTGTGAGGAGGAAAAACAACAAATAATGTAAGGGGCATAAATCAAGAACTAAAATATAGTGCTAGGGATTGTTTAAGGGAGGAGGGCTATAAATTGGTATCTTGCTTGGGGCCTCATGAGGTCTAAATCCACCTCTGGTATATTAGGAGGAATATATGCACCGAACCACAAGCACTTGTGTACCCTAAATAAGAGTGAGGTGTACTGTTACCTTTTGTTCACCATGAGATTCTTTATCCGCATGATAAATGTTATTGCTTAACATACAGTACAGTTAGATAGATGTCTGGGTACAGTCTACTTCACTACAGTGTACAGGTCACGTTTCGCCACTTGATTGTAAAATGCGCAGTGCAATTATATTGAGCCTGCTGGAACAGATGTGACCAGCATTAATACAGCGCTTTTATGCAAAAAAAGAAAGAAAAAATATCCAATAATGCTTTATAACACCATTAAGGAAAGAAAATCTCCTGCCTTGAAACAGGTATAATTTAGGTATTTTCTAGCACAAGACTAATTCCAACAATTTGTACACAAGAGATTTATTATTGCTGCAATATCTAGAGGTGTGAGTGCAATTAGAGCTTAGAGGCAAAATATAATATCAGCTTTGTGCTCGTCTACTATACAAGATTCATTAAACAAGTCTAAAACAATTGAAATGCTATATATTTCTGAATAAAATAATCTATATTTTGTATCTGATATATGTAGGGGGCTGGAGTACAATACGTAATGTGTGACTGTATGAAAGGTGTTTATTGATGTATACAGCCTCTTGATTGTGCATATATACTGTATGTTGGAGTGTATGGGAGTATATGCATGGCCGCTGGACATTTCCTGTGCCCGCTACTAGAGAGAGGGCGCGTGAGCAGCATGTCCCGAAGGGAGGGCCTTCTTCCACTTCCATGGCAGAGGGTCTGCACATAACGTGGTCTAATATCGATGCCATTATATCCTTACATAGACATTGACAAGCTCCGATCACTGTTACTGATCCACTCCAAGGGCTGCTGGGAGATGTAGTTTATTTTGAGTTTCATCAATGTGGTGTGCCCGGCTGCTTGATAGGCGGCAGCTAGTAGAGTCTGGAACTTGAGCTCTGCAGGCTCTAAGTGACCACTGCCGCATAGGGAGGGGGTGTTGGCACCCCTTCCAATCCGGCGCCCAGGTCGCCTGCCCCCCAAGCCCCCCTAGTTTCGGCCATGCACACCTGAACCAAACGCCAATCCAGTCCCATCAAGCCGCCTTCTGCCTCAGGGACTGGGTAGGGCCTCACTGAAGTATGAACTGCAACAGCTGCATTTTATTCAGATGCTGGCCATAAAGGCCGGAGGTGTCGCAAATGTCTTCTGGGCCACCAGATGCGTATACCCCTATGGGCAGCCATGGGCATAGCGTCCTATATGTGCACAAAGTAGAGATGTGCGGTTCGGTTTTCCTGAAATGCAAACACACCCGAACTTAGGGGTACCGAGACAAATAGAGTCCTAGTTTGGAATCACTTCGGGGCTCAGAGTCCCTTTCTCCGTTCGGAACTCGGATTTAAAAACCGAACTCGGGATTGCATGTAAACAGGTTCAAATGTCATGATTTTTGCTGGTTTTCTATATATTTTTTTTTATCAATGTTTATCGATTTTTCGAAATTTGGAAGGAATCCAAAACCGAACCAAAACGCTTGAGGGTGGTTTTGCCAAAACCAAAACATGATGATGAATTAGAAACAAAACCAAAAAACATGGGTCCATACACATCTCTAGCATAAACTGTAATAGAATTGTATTATGATCATGTCCAGTGGTCAGTTCATGTTGGGGGTATTTGGGTCTATGGGCCCTGCATACTTGCTGATGTTTCCAATTTGGACGATGGTCGATTTCAACGATTAACGACCATCGTCCAGACTGGTTATGCAGAACGAGGGAAAACCAACGATGAACGACCGTGGGGGCGCGCATCGTTCATCGTTGGTGCATACACACTGAGCGATATGAACGATTTATCGTTCATTACTGAACGAGATTGTTCATATCGCCCACAAACATCGGCAAGTGTGTACGGCCCATTATTCAGAGTTGATTGCAGATTTTGCTATCACAGCAAAAACTGCAATCAGTAAAATCACATGCATGTGTGGCTCTGCCCCGCAATGTGATCGCAATTCAATTGCGATCGCATCGACTAGAGGTAGACCCTAGGGGGTAAATTTACTAAGGTGGAAGATTTTTTAGAACTGGTGATGTTGCCTATAGCAACCAATCAGATTATATCTATTATCTGCTAGAAGCAGCTAGATAAATGGTAAGTAGAATCTGATTGGTTGCCATGGGCAACATCACCAGTTCTAAAAATCTCCCACCTTAGTAAATTTACCTCTAGGTGTCCTAGGTCTGGAAGAAGTGTAACAGAATTGCATTATGATACTCTTTCAAAATTGAATTTCATAGTACTAAAAATGTTCTTATTCAGTTTTAAATTGTGGCTTTTAAGTAGCATAACTTCCATGAACAAAGTTATAACCTTTACAATACATTAAAACAAAATATTATAAAATATTTATCTCCAACAATCCATTTCAGTAGCAAATGTAGCAAATAGTTTTTCCTTTCTGCTTAAAAATGGTGATACTTTAATAGACGGTTCCAGTATGAATGAGTCATTAGGTCGACCACTGTTGATCGACATTGGCATGGTCGACATTGACAAACGGTCGACATTGACAAATGGTCAACGCTTGAAAGATCGACACATGAAAAGGTCGACATGAATTTTTTTACTTTCTTTGGTGTAGTTTTCAATTAGTGCACCGCGTTCGCTCGCCATGCTTCGGGCAAGGTGCCTCGCTCCGCTACCGTTGCGATCGGCACAGGTCCCAAACTTAGTCCACATAGATCGGAAAGTATTGAAAAGTTCCACAAAAGAATAAAATATTTGAAAAACTCATGTCGACCTTTTCATGTGTCGACCTTTTCATGTGTCGACCTTTCATGTGTCGACCATTTTCATGTGTCGACCATGTGTGCATGTCAACTATGTCAATGTTGACCAATAGTGGTCGACCTAATGACTGTCGACCATAACATGGTCGACCAGCCAAACGGATACCTTGATAGACATACCACTAACACTATGCAGTCAATTCAGTTAGCTGCTGGATGGGGCATGGCCTGTTCTCGCCCTGGACTCGCTGATTTCTATATGAAGCCTTACAGGGCTCCATAGAGAAATCACAAACCCGGAAGTACTGTAATTGAGGCAGAGTTAATTGAATCGACCCCTATGTCCGAATTATAGACTATAACTTTTGAAATGATTTGAGATATTGGGCCAGATGTACTAAGGATCTTATTTAGCTTCAGTTGCAGTTTTGCTAAAATAGCGATCGCATGCTGCGGGCTGCACAGGGCAAGGGCGCCCAGCATGCAAATGCCTGCCAGAGATGCGAACGCAATGTAATTGCGATCGTATCACTGATTTGTGAGAGCCCCCTGCCTCCGCAGCCAGGCGAAGGCTCTGAGGGGTACATTTACCAAGCAGTGATGGGAGCGGAGAAGTGAGCCAGTGGAGAAGTTGCCCATGGCAACCAATCAGCACTGAAGTAACATCTATAATTTGCATACTATAAAGTGATACAGAGCTGCTGATTGGTTGATGGGGAAATTTCTCCACTGGCTCACTTCTCTGCTCTTATCACTGCTTAGTAAATGTTCCCCACAGCCTTAAAAAGTAATAAAGTGAAGAATTATAAACTACCAGCCAATCAGCTCCTAACTGTCATTTTTCAAACACAGCCTGTAACGTGGCAGTTAGAAACTGATTGTCTGGTACTTTATCACTCTCCACTTTATCACTTTTCAAGACTTAATACATCTCCTCCATTGTTGGTTGTTCTAAGTCTGATATTTTATGCGTAGACCTGTACGCTCCATTCCATTGACAATTCAATTTTTTACTCTTATTGGTTGAGCGTAAAGCCCATCGTTTGTAGCCAATTTGGAAATAAACATCTTATTATGTTGAATTCCGAGACCATGCAGAAGTGTAGAGACTTGCTTACCCTGTGGAATACTGGTTAGATATTGTATTGCCTCATATGTAAAATTCATGGTATCAGCAAAACAATGGTCTATTAAGCTGGGGTTATAGACTACATTTCTGGGCAAAATAACAAACCTTGGTTTATTCACTCTCATATTATATTCAAATTTACATTCTAAGCCAGCGCTGGCTGATACACAGGAGAGATGGAGCGAGGGAATGAAGATTCTAAAACCATTTAGAGAAAAGGCGCCGCGTGGGGACGGTCAGTAAGAAATGCTGTCAGCTTCTAGGTGTAGGAGTAGAGGCTCCTGACATGACTGCCTTGGAAAGTGAGTGCGAAGGCATGGATACGTGATTCCTAGAAGAAATGCAGGCAGCATATTAAAAACTAGGAATGCACTTAGTTTATTAAAAGGTATGACTGACTGAATATCCATCCAAATCCAAACTCTAATTTGCATATAACAATTCAACATGAGGAGAGTCAGTTTTATGGTAGTTGATGTGTGTTAACTACTGTATATGGGTATTAGAAGTCACCAAGGAGTTCGGTGGCCCTACAATATTTTAGGCAAATTTTTAAATGTGGGGGAAGATTGTTCTATAGACACTGCAGACTTCCTGTTGTCCAGTGAAAGAGCACTAACGTCAGCCATTTTAACTTTCTCTTCAGAAAGGATCTCTGTTTTTATTTGAAAGTTGGTTCTTACGAGGTAGATGAAGGGGATGCAGACATAAGATAGAGTCTAGAGAGGTCATATGGCATCGACATTAACAACCATCGCTGCTTTGCCACCGATGATAGATGGTTTTGCCATTGATGGTGGAGATGTCCCCCCCCCGTCCCCCCCTTTGTGCTAGGGATTTCTTAGTCCTGCCCAAGGAGGCCTGCTAAGCCCACCCCTTCACTGCTTGGAATGCTACCTATCTTTTTTTCTCAGCAGGGACAACCATCGCATGGTGCAAACCATCAATGGTTCACCATTGATGGTGTCATGCTATCAAGGATAACCACCGATGGCACCATTGATGGTGGCAATTGATGGTTAACCCACTGATGACCAACTCTAGTAGAGAGGACCTTGCACATCAAAATCTAATTTATCTGATCTGTTGCTAATTGCCTGTATTCAAATCAGGAGCAAATGGGGGAGTATAGGAACAAGAGTGCAGGTGCACCATACACCAATTATAACCATTATATTCGAGGTTCTTGGCATATATTGGGCAGTATATGAGCCTGCCCACCTACTTCACGGTGACCTCGTCGGACAGGTCCCTAACACTATAGGGGTTGGCCCCTGGGGCGCAGAACCCCCATGGTCTGCGCCCCAGAGGTGAACCCCTATAGTGTTAGGGACCTGTCCGACGAGGTCACCGTGAAGTAGGTGGGCAGGATCATATATTGGCCAATATATGCCAAGAACCTCGAATATAATGGTTATAATTTTAATGGTGTATGGTGCACCTGCACTCTTGTTCCTATATTGTAGTACTAAGTCCCAGCAAGGTAGCACATCCCGTTATAAGAAGCTAGGGCGTGCAGTCCAGGCCTCCTCTCCATATAGCAAATGGGGGAGTACCTTGTAAAATGGGCTATGGAAATAATAAAATGGCCCTCTCTTGTGGCGACCTATAGACATTGGGCTAACAGGAATTCACCTGCCATTGACATTGAGCTGCGCTGTAAAATACTTGTTGTTGTTACTAAGGATGTAACAATGACAGCCATGTTGTTTATCTCTTGCCTACAGGAGGGATTTTTGAGACACAGGAAAATGAGCCAATCAATGTTGAAGAGCTAGCCTTCAAGTTTGCAGTCACCAATATCAACAGGAACAAAACGCTGATGCCAAATACCACACTCACCTATGACATCCAGAGAATCAACCTCTTTGACAGCTTTGAAGCATCCAGGAGAGGTAATTCTTTCCTTATTATTTCACTTATTATGAATTGTGCCCAGACCCCAAAATACGCAACATTGGAGGTATCGATGGGCCTGCATTTATTCCGAACCACAGGATTTCGGTCTGTGGGACATAGCCACATCATACAGGATGCATCCTAATCTCCTGCCTAAGGCCCATACAATCCTAATTCATTTGGGTTTTTGTTTAACAAGATGGCCTAAATCAGTATATTGCCTATGGCCCCATGGTGTCTTAACCCGCCTCTGGGGTGGGAACCAAGTCGTTCATCTACAGTAGTTGGAGTCAGAGGAATATATATATACAGGTTGAGTATCCCATATCCAAATATTCCGAATTACGGAATATTCCGAAATACGGACTTTTTTGAGTGAGAGTGATATAGTGAAACCTTTGTTTTTTGATGGCTCAATGTACACAAACTTTGTTTAATACACAAAGTTATTAAAAATATTGTATTAAATGTCCTTCAGGCTGTGTGTATAAGGTGTATATGAAACATAAATGAATTGTGTGAATGTACACACACTTTGTTTAATGCACAAAGTTATTAAAAATATTGGCTAAAATTACTTTCAGGCTGTGTGTATAAGGTGTATATGAAACATAAATGCATTCTGTGCTTAGATTTAGGTCCCATCACCGTGATATCTCATTATGGTATGCAATTATTCCAAAATACGGAAAAATCCCATATCCAAAATACCTCTGGTCCCAAGCATTTTGGATAAGGAAGACTCAACCTGTACTTTTATATATATATATATATATATATATATATATATATATATGTATATACTGAAATAAAATAATTTAATTATTAATTTGTTTTGCAGTGTTGTAGTCCCCACTGTCTTTGAATGAACCATACCCCTTTTTATTATTATTATTATTATTATTATTATCAGCATTTATTTACAAGGTTCCGCAGCACAGTACAAAGTAAAGAATGAAAAAATGGTGAACCAAATAACATATACTGTATACGACATAAGGTGTGGGTAGGTACAGTGCATACTTATTGGCTGAGAAATATGAAACAGGAAGAAGGAGGGCCCTGCTCACTAGAGCTTACACTCTAAAAGGTAATGGAGAGAAGTGAAGGAGTATAAGAGTAATTAAAGATGTTGAGGTAAGGAATGGATGAGGCAGAGATCCACTAGGACAGTGGTTCTCAAACTGTGTGCCGTGGCATCCTGGGGTGCCTCAGGAAACTTGCAGTTGAATTGGTGGTCCAGGACCAAATAAAATTATTTATGGTCAGTGTAATAGGGAAAACCAGTGCTGGAGGCTGTCAGTCATAAAATAAGTGGACAAACAGAAGCAAATCTTATCCCTCGCCACACAGTCGAACCTAAGGATGACATAAAACACAATTTACTTAATTTAATATTTCTTTCTAAATTTTTCAGTAAGAAACTTTTGGCCTAGGGGCGCCGCAAAAAACATTCTGAAACTCTAGGGCGTCATGATTCAAAAAAGTTTGAGAACCTCTCCACTAGGGTGAATAGGTGATTTTTTTAATGTAGCAATTGAAGCAATGTACAGTATGTTGTTTCAGACTTCAGTACCTGGCTTCTTCTTGAGTGGATTCTATGTCTGGCTTCTCAGGGTAGATGTACTATACATTGCTGGAATCTGTAGACACAGATCAGACTATGGTGGTCATTCCGAGTTGTTCGCTCGCTGCTATTTTTAGCAGAATTGCTAATAGGCTAAAATCCGGCAGTTCTGCGCATGCGTATTCACAGCAGGGCGCATGCGCGAAGCAATTTTACACAAAACTATGCTATTTTACTCACGGGCGAACTAAGCTTTTCAGTCGCTCTGTTGATCGGAGAATGATTGACAGGAAGTTGGTGTTTCTGGGTGGTAAGTGGTAACTGAGCATTTTCTGGGAGTGTGCTAAAAAACGTAGGCGTGCCAGCAGAAAACGCAGGAGTGGCTGGAGAAACGGGGGAGTGGCTGGCCGGACGCAGGGCGTGTTTGTGACGTCAAACCAGGAACTAAACAGACTGAGGTGATCGCAATCTTGGAGTAGGTCTGGAGCTACTCAGAAACTGCAGGAAATACTTAATAGCAGAATTGCTAATCTTTCGTTAGCAATTCTGCCATGCTAAGATACACTCCCAGAGGGCGGCGGCTTTGCGTTTGCATTTCTGCTAAAAGCAGCTAGCGAGCGATCAACTCGGAATGACCACCTATGTACCCTTTAATTTCCTGTATTTTCTGAGTGTTTTTAAATACCAATACAGCTCATCTTAGCAGGTCTTAAAATAGATCTCATTGCCTCCGGTTCTACCATACCCACTAGCTTTCAAGTGAGTTATAGTGAATAGTCTTTATTAATAAATTTCATAGAATAAAATGGCCATCAGCTTAAAAGACACAAATACCTCAAGTTGTTTAATGCCAAAGCCACTTAAACTGCCTAATTAAAATTATGTTACTACAAATCACTGGAGTAACTGAAGTTTGATACTTGCGATAGGGCTTGCTGAAGGCTCAGAAACATGCCGCGGATGCCATAATCTCCCCAAATAACAGTAGTAAGCATGGAAACAATCAATGCAGACCACAGTTTGTTTCACAGAGTTTTCAACAGATAATTGCAGGCAAAAATTCTCTTTCCAGTATCAGGAGTTATTACACTAATTAGATGTACCCAGCAGAAGAAAAAATATATGATGGGAAACAGAAGTAAAGATTAAGGATAGGGACATTGGCTTATCTGTAATGTGTGCAGGGCTCCCACACTGCACACCCTGCCCCCATATAGTTATGCTTACCCCTCTGGAGTTCAGCGGCTGCCAGTTCTGCAGACAGAAATCACTGGGTAAATGGTGCGGCGGCCATTTTCCTCGGTGATTTGCACATGCGCAATAGAGATGTCCCTGGAAACAAGGGTGCGGGCGCCATGTTCCCGGAGACCTGCGCATGCAAAGTAGATTGTGGCCCACAGCCAGAGTCTACAGTGTTGCGAGTGCTGCAGCCGCTGCCAGAGAGGCGGGGGCATATGCCGAGCCTGCACAACGGCCATATTCTGTCTTAATTTGCCCATGGATAGGGATATAAACATGGCAACATATGTTTCGCAATTAGGTGACGTGTTTTCTGAGTGGTGCTACCCTTTATACTGTACCTCTAGGGCACAAAAAATTCTGCTCACCACAAGGGCCAGCCCTAACTTACAACACTTTTTATGGCTGTTGACTTGGGGAAATGAAGAAGTTGCCCACACCAACAGATCAGCTTAGATAGAAAAAAACATAACTTATTGTAAGTACAGTATATAAAAAATCACCTAGCGTGTGTGGTATAATAGGTCACTGCCCTATAATATACTAGTAGGTTAATATCCCTACTGTGATCACTGGCCTTGGTTGCCTAACCGTTTTTTTTTTAATGTTATTGCAGATTTATTTGACCTTTGTTTGACCTATGTACTTGCCTTTGAATGGGTAATTGTCCCCGCACGTTTGTTACCAACTTATAATAAGGCATTGACCTCTGTCAGCTGCTGTTTCTTTTGGTCGCCACCATAAACAGTTTATTATTTTTGTTGTTTTAAACTAAAGGTCCGACCAGTGTTTACAGTGTTACATCTGTGTCAGTGTGTTGTTTATTATACAGAAGTTATAAAGCTTTAGCTTCACACTTTTGGTTTTATGTTTCTTTGGCTGCTTGGGTGTTATGTCTAAAATGAAGGGGGCACTAGTTACCCATTCCTTATACAAGAGACTGGCACCACGCCTTTCAGCTGATAACGCAGAAATAAGCCCCAATATATATTGTCTTAACTCCCTAATTATAGTATTCTATTTCTTCTCCTCAGCTTGTGACCAGCTTGCTCTTGGCGTGGCGGCATTATTTGGCCCATCCCACAGCTCCTCAGTCAGCGCCGTCCAATCTATCTGCAATGCTCTGGAGGTTCCCCATATCCAAACACGATGGAAACACCCCTCAGTGGATAATAAAGACATGTTTTTTATTAACCTCCACCCGGACTATGCTGCAATAAGCCGAGCGGTGCTGGACCTGGTGTTACATTATAGCTGGAAGATCGTTACCGTGGTGTACGAAGACAGTACAGGTACCCAACATCCTACTGTTTATTGTGTTTATTGTCATATTAATGAACTGGCCAGGTTGTGAGTTTGATATATAAGACACATAAAACTTACTGGACTAAGGGCCTAATTCAGATATGATCGCAGAAGCAAATTTGTTAGCTAATGGGCAAAACCATGTGCACTGCAGGTGGGGCAGGTGTAACATGTGCAGAGAGAGTTAGATTTGGGTGCGGTGTGTTCAAACTGAAATCTAAATTGCAGTGTAAAAATAAAGCAGCCAGTATTTACCCTGCACAGAAACAAAATAACCCACCCAAATCTAACTCTCTCTGCACCCCCCTGCAGTGCACATGGTTTTGCCCAATTGCTAACAAACTTGCTGCTGCGATCAACTCTGAATTACTCCCCAAATACCTTTCTGAACCCTTCCTCTTCCAGTACTAGTTGAAGGTTGGAAATAATATCGTTGTCCTGCCTATATCTACCTGACTTTCAGTCTCCTATGGTTGCGGGCACACAACCTTCCATCTCTAAATCCCACCTACATTTTGCACTGATTGTTATATTGCCTTTCAGTATTGTGACCCAGCAGACACTGTTACCCTGACACAGTCACCTCAAGCTTTCCAAAATTTCCCAATAACTGCAAAATATTTCCATTGTATCATACTGTACATCATGTTGAGTGGAGTGTGTACCTTATACATCTGCCGCCCAGTCTGAGAGATGCCTCTGATAACTGAGAAGGCACCTGACACTTGCATCTGTGGATTCTTTCATACAAGAAACATTGTGTTAGGTTCATTGGTCCTTTTCAGGAGCACTATGGCAGATTTCCTCCAAACTGTGTATTCATTTCTACCACCAGAGAACGCATCACTGCAATGAAAGGCTCCTTGGATGTGTCTGGTACCTATTGTCCTGCTCTGGTGTAGGATCTCAGGTGGTCATTCCGAGTTGTTCGCTCGGTAATTTTCTTCGCATCGCAGCGATTTTCCGCTTATTGCGCATGCGCAATGTTCGCACTGCGACTGCGCCAAGTAAATTTGCTATGCAGTTAGGTATTTTACTCACGGCATTACGAGTTTTTTTTCTTCGTTCTGGTGATCGTAATGTTATTGACAGGAAGTGGGTGTTTCTGGGCGGAAACTGGCCGTTTTATGGGAGTGTGTGAAAAAACGCTACCGTTTCTGGGATAAACGCGGGAGTGGCTGGAGAAACGGAGGAGTGTCTGGGCGAACGCTGGGTGTGTTTGTGACGTCAAAACAGGAACGACAAGAACTGAACTGATCGCACTGGCAGAGTAAGTCTCGAGCTACTCAGAAACTGCACAGAGAAGTCTTTTCGCAATATTGCGAATCTTTCGTTCGCAATTTGATAAGCTAAGATTCACTCCCGTGAGCGCGCGTTTGTGGCAAGACGCGAGTCCCGTTGTCAGTACGATCAGGACGCCGGCTTTCATTATTGTGATGCCTGTAACTCGTGCGGTGTCGGTAGCTAGATGCCAGGATTGTGTCATCCTTCGTGATCCCGGCGTCGGTATATTCTCCTTATTTATTACGTGAACAGTTTAAATTTTTGGGAATTCTATAAACCAACACTCCATTAATAGTATACACTAGGCGTTGTTATTGTAGTTAACGCTGAGTCCTATGTCAGTTATATAAAAATACACAGTGTGCTGTCACACAACACATACACAGTGTGCTGTCACACAACACATACACAGTGTGCTGTCACACAACGCATACACAGTGTGCTGTCACACAACACATACACAGTGTGCTGTCACACAACACATACACAGTGTGCTGTCACGCAACACATACACAGTGTGCTGTCACGCAACACATACACAGTACCAAAGACATGGTTTATCCACTGAAATAAACAATATCATTTATTACCAATCAATGATTGGAATGTTTGGAGCAGAATAAGAGTCTGCGATGTGTGAGCCAAACGTCTTAGTGAACTAATAGAAGATTGTCTAGGGGGGTAATTCAGAGTTGAACACAGCAGCAAATTTTTTAGCCGTTGGGCAAAACCATGTGCACTGCCGGAGAGGGGGGGGGGGGGGGGATTGGCAGATATAACATGTGCAGAGAGAGTTAGATGTGGGTGGGTTATTTTGTTTCTGTGCAGGGTAAATACTGGCTGCTTTATTTTTACACTGCAATTTAGATTTCAGTTTGAACACACCACACCCAAATCTATCTCAGCAGCCAGTCAGGTCTGAACTCAGCCCTGCGTGCCCGGACCGTTGGGGGGGGGGCTGGGTGACATCACACGCTGCTGCTGTGACCCACACAGCGACGAGTACCTCCCTGCCAGCGCGCAGGAGCTGTGCTGGTAGGGAGCTACTCCTAAAGTACAAAAGCATCGCCGCTGTGCAATGCTTTCGTACCTGTGCGGGGGGGAGGGCCTGACATGCGGGGCGGACTAGCCCTGTACTGGGCGTCCCCCCCCGCATGTCAGTGTGGCTGATCGTAGATGTGTTAAATTTAGCACATTTATGATCAGGTCTGATTAGGCCCTATATTCGAATCCTCCAGAACCCTTAGTAACATTAGCAGCTGTTCTGAGAGCAGGGATTCGCCTGTAACATGCTGTAGATGTGACCAGTCATATAACCTGTTGGTTATTAGTGAGATTGTTCCATTGCTACGAATAAAATCATCACTGTAAGGTAATAGTTACTGACAAAGCACTATGGGCCGGGGACGGCAGGAGAGAGACAACATTGTAGCAAGATATAGAAATGTCCACAACGGTACAGAATATATTTTATTAACACAAATATGTAAAAATAGTAAAATACAGTACATTGTAAGGGGGCAATGTATCAACAAGCCCTTAAATTTAGCGCAGAGAGCTATTCTGCAGAGACACTTACCGCAGTGATGCAGGATGTGTTTCCACTTTAATGTACCAAGATAACAGTCGCTGGAGAGAGTTGTTGTGCAAATACGGGATTAGGTAAAAACTGGAATGTCTCGAACCCTGGAACTCCAGACCGTC
Source organism: Pseudophryne corroboree (assembly GCF_028390025.1). Taxonomy (NCBI): domain Eukaryota; kingdom Metazoa; phylum Chordata; class Amphibia; order Anura; family Myobatrachidae; genus Pseudophryne; species Pseudophryne corroboree. The sequence continues at coordinate 990,058,046 of NC_086445.1, forward strand.
CATCTGTAGCAAACTGGAGCTTGTAGTGTTTGACCCCATATGAGGGGTGTCCTGTCCGGGGAGGGTGTCTGTGACAGCTGTCACTGGGGAGGTGGGGATGGAGAGATTACAGCCTCTCCGTATGGTCCAGGGATGGGGGGTAATAAGTGGAACAGTCTGGACCATACGGGGAGGCTGTTTTCTCTACCTCCCCACCGAACCAGCTGATAACTGTCAGCAACACCACCCAGACGGGAAACCCTATGGACAGAGATGCGCACTAAAAGCCCCAGAAAGGCAGAGTTTGTTTCAGGGAACTGGTCTGGTCCAGCATCCCATTTTTTGGGGGTCTTCTGGAAGGATGCGGCCGCAAGGTGATTGACAGTGGCAGCCGTTGGGGTGTGTCGACGCAGCATTGCGAGGCCATTGCAAGTAAAACGGGGTGGTGTCCAGAGCGTTTTCAGGGCGACTGCGTGATGTCACATGTAGCCACTACTATAAAAAAATGGCGCCGGGCTGCCTGCCCGTGCATCCAGGCTGCGCCTGCAGGGGTCGGCCTTAAAATTGTAAACGCAATTGCGGGGTGGCACCACACACATGCTGAGCTCTTTCTGGCAATCACACTGAGATCATATTACTTCCTGCCCTGTCCTCCTCAGCTGCTCTACTGCACCGACAGATGTCAGCCCATGTGTAAGCAGCAGTTTTATGCCCCCTGATGAAGGTGCTTATTGGCACTGAAACGGCTGTCAGGCCGTCTGCTGAATCATGTAAATTTACCATAAATGGTAAAAAAAACAGGCGCTGTAACTGAGCTGGTTCTCCAAGCTGCTGTTGGGAGAGGTGATAGTCGTTCACCCCAATGGCATAGATTATGAACAAACAAAAAATACCAACTGCGCTCACATGAAAAATTCACAGTTTTATAATTGTTTTAAAATTAATACACAAATACACATTAAAACGATCTGGCACAAATCATGCCAATAAGAACATATTAATACTGAGCCTTAATAAGCCAATCTCCGACTCGCAGTTAATCACTTCAGGGCAGTCTTTGTGCAAAATGCCGGCATATGCAATTATTGCTGAAAGATGAAAAGTCCTGCAGGGCATACGTATGCATACATTAGATGGTGTCCAGGTTTGAGGAGTATAGTTATCAAGTCCCAAGTGGTATATCAGCCGGGTATTCCACCTAGCGGGGTTCTGGAGTGCTCTCTATCCCACGCAGTGATAATGGTGGTTCTCCCTTTGTTAATCTCCACAGATGAGGGACTGGAATTTCCTGATGTGCAAATAGCCTGTGCACCGTCCTGTAGGAATCCTTAGCGACGCCCTGGTCAGAGATTTGGCCCCCCTAACGCGTTTCACTGTCACTTGGCAGCTTTATCAAAGGTCGTCTGCTGAACCATGCAATTCATGAACCCTCTGACATGATGAGTATACAGCATGTTTGCACGTTTTATTGCTATATACTGTATATACACACATAGGCTTGGGTATGAAATGCCGGCTGTCTGGATGGCGGTGGTCAGGAGATCGACAGCGGCATCTAGACAGTCAAAATTTTGACAGGGGTTGATAAGTGGTCTAACCCTCCCCCTACCCTAACCCCAACTCTCCCTTTTAGTTGCCCAACCCTAACCTAACCTGCCCGGGTCGGTGCCTAAACATAACTCCCCCCTCCCTCTCCTGCCCCCAAACCCTAAGTGCCCCGGGGGCCACCTAAACCTATCCTCCCCCAATTCCTGGCATATTACTTACCAGGTCCGCTCTCTGTACGATCGGGATTCTGGCGGTCGGAATTCTGGCATCTGTGTCCTGTCCCCTTTCGGGATTCCGTCGTCGGCATCTTGTGCGCCAGGATCCTGACCGTCGGGATATTAGATAATTTGGCTACATCTCCCAACATATTCTGCTGCATTGCACTTCTATAGGCCAGCCTAACACTGCTAGGTAATGCAAAATTGAAACATTACTGCATAGTATCTTATATTTATGTACTTTCTTTAGTTTTGAATTGTATAGACCCAGTTGTTAACTATGTGGTATGCCTGTTTGTTTGTGTAAGGTAATTTATTGCTTGACACTCTAGGGGGTGGGGAGTAGAGCCAAATAAAGGGCCCCACGTTGCCTGCCGCAGATCAGAGGTCCGATATGTGGCACTGCGCTCCCGGCGTATCCCCCGTAGGTTGTCCTGACAACTTAACAGCTGCCTCTAAACTCCTTAACCTCACATCTTCACTTGGTCTCTCCCAGTGGACCTCCTCACCCTCCCATGTGAATGGGAGCTCACTGGATCTGGTCTTCACTCACCGTTGTGATATTTCTGATTTCTCCAACTCCCCATTTCCCCTCTCTGACCACACCTGTTCTCATTTAACTTGTCTATCTCTGCTTCCCCATCTTTACCTCCTAAGGCTACCATCACTAAGCGTAACATTGAGGCTGCTGACACCACATTCCTATCCTCCCTGTTTGACTCACTTCTCTCTCCTATTCTCTCTCTCTCATGCCCTGAACAAGCCACTTCCCTATACAATACATCCCTTACTTTGGATCTTGACTCTGTCGCTTCACCAGCCACTATTCACCCTCGCAAATTAACACCTCAACCCTGGCACACCAAATGCACCAGATATCTGCAAAAATGCTCACGTACTGCTGAGCGACACTGGAGGAAATCACGCTCTAAGGCAGACTTCCTCCATTTCAAACTTATGTTCTCGTCCTTCAGTGCTGCCCTTTCTCTTGCTAAACAGTCATACTTCAAGAACCTCATCTCCTCCCAGTCTTCCAACCCCCGGCGCCTCTTTACCACTCTCAACTCACTCCTCTGCCCACCTCCACCTCGTCTCCCTTCCTCACTCTCTGCTCTTGACTTTGCCACCTACTTCACATCCAAAATTGACTCCATACGTCAGGACATCATATCAGACCATTAGCAACCAGCCACCTCCTATCTCTTACCACCCCTCCCCATCCCTCTCACCAACTCTGACATCTTTCTCCCATGTATTTGGTGAGGAAGTCATGGCCCTCATCTGTTCCCCCCCCCCCACCACCACCACTTCCCCACTTGACCCTATCCTCTCCTGCCTCCCCTGCTACCTCTCTCCTTCTGCCTGTTCCCATCTTTCCCACCTTCTCAATCTCTCCTTCTCATCAGGCACTCTCCCCTCTGCCTTCAAACATGCACTCATCTCTTCTATACTTAGCAAACCTACCCTGCATCCAAACACTCTCTCCAGCTACCGACACATCTCTCGCCTCCCTTTTGCCTCCAAACTCCTTGTCTACAACCGCCTTACAGTACTTCCTTTCTTTCCTCACACTCACTGCTTGACCCATTCCAGTCTGGTTTCCTTCCTCTTAACTCCACTGAAATGCCCTCACAAAAGTCTGCAATGACCTCCTTGCTTCCAAATCTAAGGGCCACTACTCTCTGCTTATTCTTCTTGACCTCTCTGCTGCTTTTGACACTGTGGACCACCCTCTCCTTCTACAAATCTTTCACTCCATTGGTCTGCATGATACTGCCCTCTCTTGGCTGTCTTCCTACCTCTCTGACGTTCTCTGTCTCCTCTCATGACTCCCACCCCCTCACTTCAACTAATTGAAGGTGTTCCCCAATGTTTTGTTTTTGGTCTTCTTCTTTTCTCTTTCTATGCGTCCTCTTTAAGTGAACTCATTAGTTCTTTTGACTTCCAATATCATCTCTATGCTGATGATACTCAAATCTACCTTTCCTCCCCACACCACTTCCCCGCTGTCCTCACTCGTATCTCCAACTGTCTCTCTGCTATCTCTTCTTGGATGTCCCAGCGCTTTCTTAAACTTAACATGTCTAACACTGAGCTGATCGTCTTCCCACCCTTCCGCAGAACCTCACCTCCCACAATTTCATTATCTATTGATGGCACAACTATCTCCTATAGCCCCCAAGTGTGATGGAGTAATCCTTGACTCCTCCCTCTCCTTCAAACCACACATTCAGCACCTCTCACAAACCTGCCGTTTTCATCTAAAAAAAAATCTAGGATCAGACCCTTTCTGGTCCAGGATGTTCTAAGACCCTTATCCACTCACTGGTCATCTCCAGACTAGACTACTGTAATGTTCACTTATCTGGAATCCCTGACAAATGCCTCTTTCCACTCCAATCTATCCTCAATGCTGCAGCCCGGCTCATCTTCCTCACCAAACGCACTACGCCCACCTCTCTTCTCCTACAAGCACTTCACTGGCTTCCCTCCAGTTAAAGCTTCTCAAACTCGCCTACAAAGCACTCACCCGCTCCTCTCCCATTTACATCTCTGACCTTATCTCCCTTTACACTCCCACCTGTCCTCTTCACTCTTCTAATGCACGCCGACTCTCCTGTCTTCCGATTACTTCCTCCCACTCCTACCTCCAAGATTTTGCACGTGCTGCTCCATTTCTCTGGAATTCTTTACCTCTCCCCCTCAGACTCTCCACCTCTCTACAAAACTTCAAACGGGCTCTCAAGACACACTTCTTTACCAAAACCAGCCAAATCTCATCCTAACCCTCTGTTCTATGCTCTCTATGTACCCCATCTGTGTCACCCCTGTCTGTCTACCCCTCCCCTTAGAATGTATGCTCTCATGAGTAGGGCCCACTTTCCTCATGTGATTATTTTACTGTTACTTTAATAGTCGTTAACTGCAGCAAATCCCGTGGTTTTCTGCCACCTGATACTTATGTCAGTGTCGTCTGCAGATGCAGCCATGTTTATTTACCCTGTACTTGTCCTATATTGTCTTCAACTGTAAGTCAATGTTTTCCTGGTTTTATTATTTGTTTATGTACTCTGTAATTGGGCGATGCGGAACCCTTGTGGCGCCATATAAATAAAGGATAATAATAATAATATTAACGGCATCCCCACACATAAATATACACATCTAACAAAAATGCGAAATGAAATATACTGAAGAGTAATTAGTGAAATGATGTGTAAGTAGACTGGTCAGGTGTGATCAATAGGATAGAGATGATAAAGGCTGATCAGATCCTGATGTGGACTGAGATGCTGTAACTGGTGCCGTGCTGAGGGCCTGTCACAGAAACTCTTCTTGTATAACTGCATGAAGGACTATATAGCACCCAGGAGAGCAATCTTTGTTTCCTAATGATATTCCACCCTAATTCTGAAAGCTTTATCTCTCTGCTCCATATTGATAATAAAGGGTTAAGGGTTCACAGCTGTGTATAGAGAAACTGCAGATAACCCGGATGACTTCTGCAAATAGTACATTTAATGAAGTTCAATTGCTCCCAATGATCTTTTTTTTACCTGTTTGTCTTTTATGCTTATTGGGTGGTAATTCTGAGTTGATCGCAGCAGGAACTTTGGCCCTCATTCCGAGTTGTTCGCTCGCAAGCTGCTTTTAGCAGCATTGCACACGCTAAGCCGCCGCCTACTGGGAGTGAATCTTAGCTTAGCAAAATTGCGAACGAAAGATTCTCAAAATTGCTAATAGAAATTTCTAAGCAGTTTCTGAGTAGCTCGACACTTACTCTGCCACTGCGATCAGTTCAGTCCGTTTCGTTCCTGGTTTGACGTCACAAACACACCCAGCGTTCGCCCAGACACTCCCCAGTTTCTCCAGCCACTCCCGCGTTTCTCCCAGAAACGGCAGCGTTTTTTCACACACTCCCATAAAACGGCCAGTTTCCGCCCAGAAACACCCACTTCCTGTCAATCACATTACGATCACCAGAACGAAGAAAAAACCTCGTAATACCGTGAGTAAAATACCAAACTTCTTAGCAAATTTACTTGGCGCAGTCGCAGTGCGAACGCTGGCGAACGCTGGGTGTGTTTGTGACGCCAAACCAGGAACGAAACTGACTGAACTGATCGCAGTGGCAGAGTAAGTCCCGAGCTACTCAGAAACTGCTTAGAAATTTCTATTTGCAATTTTGAGAATCTTTCGTTCGCAATTTTGCTAAGCTAAGATTCACTCCCAGTAGGCGGCGGCTTAGCGTGTGCACTGCTGCTAAAAGCAGCTTGCGAGCGAACAACTCGGAATGAGGGCCCATGTCAGATTGTCCAGTCTCCATTCCCTTGTATACATGTCCTTATCATTAAGAAGCTGGGTCATTAGAAACCTTGCACTTATCACTCTAAGAATGCCGGCAGAGATAACTGAGCACATAATGCAGAGAAGCTTTTCAGGCGTATTCTGCATAATATAAGCTTATGGACAGGGTACTGTATAATACTACATTGTTGGTGTTGGGTCTACATAGAAATTTGTCATCAAATAGAGAATTTCATTGTGAAAAAGTGTCAGTTGAATAGCTGAGGACACTAGAAGTACCGACTGCCGGTTACCAACATTTGTACAGTATACAGGCATGGGGCACTATTACTGTACTATTCATATTATTAGTTTCTTTTATGTCTAAGGCGCCGCTGCAGCCACCAGGAGAAGGATAGTCACAGTTGGGCCACTAGGGATTATATGTCAACATTCCATCACTATCTACATGGTGAATGTCGATACTTGATTGTCGACATATCATACTTATCTCTACATACATGGCTATAGTATACATAACTGGACACTACTGTACATCCCCATCATGACCCGGACAGGGTCATACAATTCTATTGCACTCTATACATACACAGACTACTAGACCTCTCTTAATTAGAAAATATCCCGGTGTGCCCACCACAAAAAGGATTGGGTAGAAGATCCCAGCATCCCGATGATGAACATCCCGACAGGGGAGAGTAATGTATTCTAACTCAGCCCCTTAACCCTAACCCTCCCTGACCACAGTCTAAAGGGCCCTACACACTTGGAGATATTGATGGACGATATGAACGATATCATTCAAAAATGAATGATAAATCGATCATATCTTCAGTGTGGATGCATCAACGATGAACGATGCGTGTCCCCGCAGTTGTTCATCGTTGGCCGATCATCGTAATTCATGCAAGCCAATTTGGACGATATCAATGTAATGTAATGTAATGACATATCGTCCAAAAATCGTTCAGTGTGTATGTAAAAAAGCATTGAAGAAAAATCGTCCAACGATTATTGTTCGTCGTCAAAATCGCCAAGTGTGTAGGGCCCTTAACCCTTACCTCCTGACTTAGTTCCTATCCTCCCAGGTAAGTGCCTCCCGGTTGTGCTTAACCCTAACCCCCCTGGCCGCAGCCTAACCCTAACCTCCCTACCCTTGCATCCTACCCCTAACCCCCCCACCCCACCCCCCGGGTGACATTTAAAGTCCTGCCTCCCTTCCATCCCCTCTGCCTAAACCTAAAGTCCCATGTATACTTACCTTCAGGATCCCGTTTTTTCCGGCGTTGGGATCCTGATGTTTTCTGGATTCCTGCGTCGGTGTTCTGACAGGTGTCGGGATTCCGGTGTCGGGATTTTAGCTTTCGTGATCCCGGCAGCCAGGATATTGAACGTAACACGCACAAGAGCAGTATTGAAAATTGGGATGTACACGCAGGGGCCATGGTATTAGTCACGCCTTTCTAATGACAGACTAGAGAATATAAAAAGAAGTCCATTTCATTGTACATTCATGTAATATTATTTTGTACCTTGAATCGCTTCCATGCACCCCCACTCATCTCAATTAATAGTGCTTTGTGAGGGACAAGAACATCTAAGAAACAATCTTCATAACCCGCCATTTCAAAATTCAAATAAGGGCTGTTGGTAAGTACTGAGCAGGAAATAACTAATACATATATTTAAGTAATAGGTGCCAGTTGGCATTCCGAATGTCAACAATAAAAATGATGGCATGTTCTGAATGTCGACAAATGTTTACAGATCACACATCAACATCCACAATATAGATGTCCACACATGTCGACAAATTATTGCAAATTAGGATTAGACTGCAGTTAGGGTTAGTTTTAAACCAAAATAGCACTGTCGACATTCCAACCATGGACGTTCACAATGTGGTCAGTCCAAAATTGTTGACATTATAGGTTTAAGACAATGAACGAGCTACCGCACGTGTGAAGAGCGAGTTGCCGTTGCGATGGTGTGTAAACGCCGCCATCAGATCTCGCCCCCTCGTGACTTCCACTTGCGCCAGATCCACACATTTTTCCTCACAGCCCTGTGGGGCTGCAAACAAAGATCTCCCAGTCCAGAGATACTATACCGCGAGTACGGAATATAGGCACTCATTCCGAGTTGATCGCTCGCTAGCTATTTTTTGCAGCTGTGCAAACGCATAGTCGCCGCCCACGGGGGAGTGTATTTTCGCTTTGCAAGTGTGCGATCGCATGTGCAGCCGAGCAGGACAAAAAAGTTTTTTGCAGATCCAGAGTAGGTCTGAACTTACTCAACCCTTGCGATCACTTCAGCCTGTCCTGTCCCAGAATGAACGTCAGACACCCGCCCTGCAAACGCATGGACACGCCTGCATTTTCCCTACCACTCCCAGAAAACGGTCAGTTGACACCCATAAATGCCCTCTTCCTTTCAATCTCCTTGCGATCGGCTGTGCGAATGGATTCGTCGCTAGAAGCATTGCACAGCAACAATGCTGTTTGTACCCATACGACGCGCTTGCGCATTGCGGTGCATGCGCAGTAGTAACCTGATCGCTGCGCTGTGTAAAATGGCAGCGACCGATCAACTCGGAATGAGGGCCATAGTAGCATGTACTGTACTTGATGGTCACATAGGGGTTGATAATGCTGATTTATCAACAGGAATGAAAAGCCATACCTTATACACACTTTAAATACACTTTACCATGGAGCCGCTGCGGCCACTAAACTTAATACACACTCTACGCACCTTTTACGCTGTTAGCGTACAGAGTCCCGTACCGTGTATGGACTTTGCGTACAAATGCCGCGCTGACGGTACAAAGTACACACAGCGCGTACACACCCAATGAATACACTTTAAACCTTATACAGCAATGTAATGCGATACTAATACACTTTAAACCTTAGCAGGGAAAGGAAGACACGACACCAGTCTGTAGTTAAACCACTGGGTTCCGACACCACAGCGTATTATTGCTGAAAGGGGGTTACAATACAAACAATACAATACAACAGAATAATGGCTACAATCAATGGTACATACGTGAGTGGATTTGCCGCGCTACCCAGATCTGGTCCCCGGTCATCTGATAGATAACTATGTGAGTCTTGTGTCAGACCAGGCCTGCAGCAGGCTCTCTTTATACAATTCTTCCAAAACTTAACACAATGGATACTGTAATCTCTTTGTCCATTGGACACAGGGATGGTCATTTACAGTACAGTAGAGGTCATAGGTCGGTTTGAATAGGTGGGCGATGTCTGTTCCAACTGCTCTTGTGGGTGGTCTCCTCTGGATTCCCGCCGCATACATAATGTACAGTAAATACAGTTTATATCTATATTCTGCTCCTGCACATAACTATCCGCAGGAACATGCGATCTTCCTCAAACCAACACCGGAATATTACCCTTAAAATACCCTACAGCTGGATACCAAACACCACCTTATAACCTTGTTCTGTCCCCTCCTGTGGTGCAGGGAGGCTATGTGTAAAATGTGCACTATTTGGATTAAATATGTAATGTGTTCTGATGGCTTTTCCATGCATTCACAAACTCTACCGTAAAAATACTCATACCACGCGCTAATACGCAGGTCCGCGGGAGCGACCATACGCAAATTGCGAATATGCGCACGCACGGCAGAGCAAGTACGCGCACGGAGGCCATCTGTGTGCAGTTTGTACGTAATGTATGTACTGCAATATTTTTCGACTTTGAAAGGGTATATTCAATTAGGGTCGAAAACTGCCGTCTGTTGAAAAGACGGTAGTTTCCGACTTTTTAAGGTCGAATAGTGATTCGACCTATTCAATCCCATCAGTTTTTATTCGACAAGTCGTGGAATTCGACTTGTCGAATAGGACGTGAATCGGCGGTATAGCTGCCGATTCACGTAGTTTGAGTGAAACGGGGCTACCACTTAGTCTGCCTGTCACAAAATCAAGGCTGTTTATGAAAGAAACATCCTTGTTGTACTTCATACAAGTGGTGGCTGTGGAACTTACAGTATACTGTAAGTCACACTTTCATCTGAAGGTCTGAGAAGTGGGTGTTGGGTGTTGTTGGGGGCAGTAGGCTGACGTTTTGCCTAGGGTGCCGAGAAACCTTTCACCGACCCTGCCGCCCTGCATTCTCAAAGCCAAATTTGTAAAAGTTTAAAATGTTTATTTGATGCATCTCTTGTAGTTATTTGTCTGATTCATTCCCATTAAAATGATTCCAGCATGAAATAAATAATTATACCGTCATGGAAGATCTGATCACGTAAAGAGTTTATTCTGTAATCAGCACTGAACTTTTCACTATGAAACTGCGAGGGAGAAGCAGTCAGCACAATTTAATGCATTTTAGCATAATTAAAAGGACAAACTTTTTTTTAATAATAGCTGAAAAGAAAACATACATTTGCAATGAGTTTTGTACTAAATAAATAGTCAGCACTTTTTCACAAATAAATAGATATTTTTCTACAAACACAAGGAAACGGTCACTAGCAGGGTGACCAATGTTTCACTATGGGGGTCATTCCGAGTTGATCGTAGCTGTGCAAAATTTTGCACAGCTACGATCTACTTTCCTGACATGCGGGGGGACGCCCAGCACGGGGCTAGTCTGCCCCGCATGCCAGTCCGGCCCCCCCTTGCAGAAGTGCAAAGGCATCACACAGCGGCGATGCCTTTGCACTTCAAGAGTAGCTCCCGCTCAGTAGCACCCGCCCCCCGTTCGGTCCGGCCACGCCTGCATTGGCCGGACCGTGCCTACGAAACGGCGGCCAAACGCCGCCGTTTCGCCCCCTCCCGCCCATAGATCGCCTCTGCCTGACCTACCACGGCCGTCGGCCGTGCCGCATGCGCAGGTGCACAAAGGCGTCGGCGCATGCGCAGCAGGGACCCGTTTGCTCTGTTGCGTGAAAACGGGTCAGAATGACCCCCTATATCAGGCTTTTGCAATAAGGGGGAATGTAAAAACATGACTTGGGGATGTGTCAGCGGGTACTGAGCTTACGGCAGGATGCCGGTAGCGCTGACCGGATCAGCTTTAGGAAAAATCTAAGTAAAGATCTGCATTCATGTAGACTTCTCAGTGTGAAGCCATGGTGGATGCTGGCCGGAGTCCGTTACTCTGAAGCTGGTGCCATCCCAAATATGGCTCACATACAGTCCTATTATTTTGGAGAGGAGAGATCATTGCCATGCCATTGTAATTAAAGATGTGCACTTGAAATTTTTCGGGTTTTGTGTTTTGGTTTTGGGTTCGGTTCCGCGGCCGTGTTTTGGGTTCGACCGCGTTTTGGCAAAACCTCACCGAATTTTTTTTGTCGGATTCGGATGTGTTTTGGATTCGGGTGTTTTTTTTTAAAAACACTAAAAAACAGCTTAAATCATAGAATTTGGGGGTCATTTTGATCCCAAAGTATTATTAACCTCAAAAACCATAATTTACACTCATTTTCAGTCTATTCTGAATACCTCACACCTCACAATATTATTTTTAGTCCTAAAATTTGCACCTAGGTCGCTGGATGACTAAGCTAAGCGACCCTAGTGGCCGACACAAACACCGGGCCCATCTAGGAGTGGCACTGCAGTGTCACGCAGGATGTCCCTTCCAAAAAACCCTCCCCAAACAGCACATGACGCAAAGAAAAAAAGAGGCGCAATGAGGTAGCTGTGTGAGTAAGATAAGCGACCCTAGTGGCCGACACAAACACCGGGCCCATCTAGGAGTAGCACTGCAGTGTCACGCAGGATGTCCCTTCCAAAAAACCCTCCCCAAACAGCACATGACGCAAAGAAAAAAAGAGGCGCAATGAGGTAGCTGTGTGAGTAAGATAAGCGACCCTAGTGGCCGACACAAACACCGGGCCCATCTAGGAGTGGCACTGCAGTGTCACGCAGGATGTCCCTTCCAAAAAACCCTCCCCAAACAGCACATGACGCAAAGAAAAAAAGAGGCGCAATGAGGTAGCTGTGTGAGTAAGATAAGCGACCCTAGTGGCCGACACAAACACCGGGCCCATCTAGGAGTGGCACTGCAGTGTCACGCAGGATGTCCCTTCCAAAAAACCCTCCCCAGACAGCACATGACGCAAAGAAAAAAAGAGGCGCAATGAGGTAGCTGTGTGAGTAAGATAAGCGACCCTAGTGGCCGACACAAACACCGGGCCCATCTAGGAGTGGCACTGCAGTGTCACGCAGGATGTCCCTTCCAAAAAACCCTCCCCAAACAGCACATGACGCAAAGAAAAAAAGAGGCGCAATGAGGTAGCTGTGTGAGTATGTGAGTAAGATAAGCGACCCTAGTGGCCGACACAAACACCGGGCCCATCTAGGAGTGGCACTGCAGTGTCACGCAGGATGTCCCTTCCAAAAAACCCTCCCCAAACAGCACATGACGCAAAGAAAAAAAGAGGCGCAATGAGGTAGCTGTGTGAGTAAGATAAGCGACCCTAGTGGCCGACACAAACACCGGGCCCATCTAGGAGTAGCACTGTAGTGTCACGCAGGATGTCCCTTCCAAAAAACCCTCCCCAAACAGCACATGACGCAAAGAAAAAAAGAGGCGCAATGAGGTAGCTGTGTGAGTAAGATAAGCGACCCTAGTGGCCGACACAAACACCGGGCCCATCTAGGAGTGGCACTGCAGTGTCACGCAGGATGTCCCTTCCAAAAAACCCTCCCCAAACAGCACATGACGCAAAGAAAAAAAGAGGCGCAATGAGGTAGCTGTGTGAGTAAGATAAGCGACCCTAGTGGCCGACACAAACACCGGGCCCATCTAGGAGTGGCACTGCAGTGTCACGCAGGATGTCCCTTCCAAAAAACCCTCCCCAAACAGCACATGACGCAAAGAAAAAAAGAGGCGCAATGAGGTAGCTGTGTGAGTAAGATAAGCGACCCTAGTGGCCGACACAAACACCGGGCCCATCTAGGAGTGGCACTGCAGTGTCACGCAGGATGGTCCTTCCAAAAAACCCTCCCCAAACAGCACATGACGCAAAGAAAAAAAGAGGCGCAATGAGGTAGCTGTGTGAGTAAGATAAGCGACCCTAGTGGCCGACACAAACACCGGGCCCATCTAGGAGTGGCACTGCAGTGTCACGCAGGATGTCCCTTCCAAAAAACCCTCCCCAAACAGCACATGACGCAAAGAAAAAAAGAGGCGCAATGAGGTAGCTGTGTGAGTAAGATAAGCGACCCTAGTGGCCGACACAAACACCGGGCCCATCTAGGAGTGGCACTGCAGTGTCACGCAGGATGTCCCTTCCAAAAAACCCTCCCCAAACAGCACATGACGCAAAGAAAAAAAGAGGCGCAATGAGGTAGCTGTGTGAGTAAGATAAGCGACCCTAGTGGCCGACACAAACACCGGGCCCATCTAGGAGTGGCACTGCAGTGTCACGCAGGATGGCCCTTCCAAAAAACCCTCCCCAAACAGCACATGACGCAAAGAAAAAAAGAGGTGCAATGAGGTAGCTGTGTGAGTAAGATAAGCGACCCTAGTGGCCGACACAAACACCGGGCCCATCTAGGAGTGGCACTGCAGTGTCACGCAGGATGGCCCTTCCAAAAAACCCTCCCCAAACAGCACATGACGCAAAGAAAAAAAGAGGCGCAATGAGGTAGCTGTGTGAGTAAGATAAGCGACCCTAGTGGCCGACACAAACACCGGGCCCATCTAGGAGTGGCACTGCAGTGTCACGCAGGATGGCCCTTCCAAAAAACATTCCACAAACAGCACATGACGCAAAGAAAAATTAAAGAAAAAAGAGGTGCAAGATGGAATTGTCCTTGGGCCCTCCCACCCACCCTTATGTTGTATAAACAGGACATGCACACTTTAACCAACCCATCATTTCAGTGACAGGGTCTGCCACACGACTGTGACTGAAATGACGGGTTGGTTTGGACCCCCACCAAAAAAGAAGCAATTAATCTCTCCTTGCACAAACTGGCTCTACAGAGGCAAGATGTCCACCTCATCATCATCCTCCGATATATCACAGTGTACATCCCCCTCCTCACAGATTATCAATTCGTCCCCACTGGAATCCACCATCTCAGCTCCCTGTGTACTTTGTGGAGGCAATTGCTGCTGGTCAATGTTTCCACGGAGGAATTGATTATAATTCATTTTAATGAACATCATCTTCTCCACATTTTCTGGATGTAACCTCGTACGCCGATTGCTGACAAGGTGAGCGGCGGCACTAAACACTCTTTCGGAGTACACACTTGTGGGAGGGCAACTTAGGTAGAATAAAGCCAGTTTGTGCAAGGGCCTCCAAATTGCCTCTTTTTCCTGCCAGTATAAGTACGGACTGTGTGACGTGCCTACTTGGATGCGGTCACTCATATAATCCTCCACCATTCTTTCAATGTTGAGAGAATCATATGCAGTGACAGTAGACGACATGTCCGTAATCGTTGTCAGGTCCTTCAGTCCGGACCAGATGTCAGCATCAGCAGTCGCTCCAGACTGCCCTGCATCACCGCCAGCGGGTGGGCTCGGAATTCTGAGCCTTTTCTTCGCACCCCCAGTTGCGGGAGAATGTGAAGGAGGAGATGTTGACAGGTCGCGTTCCGCTTGACTTGACAATTTTCTCACCAGCAGGTCTTTCAACCCCAGCAGACTTGTGTGTGCCGGAAAGAGAGATCCAAGGTAGGCTTTAAATCTAGGATCGAGCACGGTGGCCAAAATGTAGTGCTCTGATTTCAACAGATTGACCACCCGTGAATCCTTGTTAAGCGAATTAAGGGCTCCATCCACAAGTCCCACATGCCTAGCGGAATCGCTCCGTGTTAGCTCCTCCTTCAATGTCTCCAGCTTCTTCTGCAAAAGCCTGATGAGGGGAATGACCTGACTCAGGCTGGCAGTGTCTGAACTGACTTCACGTGTGGCAAGTTCAAAGGGCATCAGAACCTTGCACAACGTTGAAATCATTCTCCACTGCGCTTGAGACAGGTGCATTCCAGCTCCTATATCGTGCTCAATTGTATAGGCTTGAATGGCCTTTTGCTGCTCCTCCAACCTCTGAAGCATATAGAGGGTTGAATTCCACCTCGTTACCACTTCTTGCTTCAGATGATGGCAGGGCAGGTTCAGTAGTTTTTGGTGGTGCTCCAGTCTTCTGTACGTGGTGCCTGTACGCCGAAAGTGTCCCGCAATTCTTCTGGCCACCGACAGCATCTCTTGCACGCCCCTGTCGTTTTTTAAATAATTCTGCACCACCAAATTCAAGGTATGTGCAAAACATGGGACGTGCTGGAAATTGCCCATATTTAATGCACACACAATATTGCTGGCGTTGTCCGATGCCACAAATCCACAGGAGAGTCCAATTGGGGTAAGCCATTCCGCGATGATCTTCCTCAGTTGCCGTAAGAGGTTTTCAGCTGTGTGCGTATTCTGGAAACCGGTGATACAAAGCGTAGCCTGCCTAGGAAAGAGTTGGCGTTTGCGAGATGCTGCTACTGGTGCCGCCGCTGCTGTTCTTGCGGCGGGAGTCCATACATCTACCCAGTGGGCTGTCACAGTCATATAGTCCTGACCCTGCTCTGCTCCACTTGTCCACATGTCCGTGGTTAAGTGGACATTGGGTAGGGCTGCATTTTTTAGGACACTGGTGACTCTTTTTCTGAGGTCTGTGTACATTTTCGGTATCGCCTGCCTAGAGAAATGGAACCTAGATGGTATTTGGTACCGGGGACACAGTACCTCCAACAAGTCTCTAGTTGGCTCTGCAGTAATGATGGAAACCGGAACCACGTTTCTCACCACCCAGGATGCCAAGGCATCAGTTATCCGCTTTGCAGTAGGATGACTGCTGTGATATTTCATCTTCCTCGCAAAGGACTGTTGGACAGTCAATTGCTTGGTGGAAGTAGTAAAAGTGGTCTTACGACTTCCCCTCTGGGATGACCATCGACTCCCAGCAGCAACAACAGCAGCGCCAGCAGCAGTAGGCGTTACACGCAAGGATGCATCGGAGGAATCCCAGGCAGGAGAGGAATCGTCAGAATTGCCAGTGACATGGCCTGCAGGACTATTGGCATTCCTGGGGAAGGAGGAAATTGACACTGAGGGAGTTGGTGGGGTGGTTTGCGTGAGCTTGGTTACAAGAGGAAGGTATTTACTGGTCAGTGGACTGCTTCCGCTGTCACCCAAAGTTTTTGAACTTGTCACTGACTTATTATGAATGCGCTGCAGGTGACGTATAAGGGAGGATGTTCCGAGGTGGTTAACGTCCTTACCCCTACTTATTACAGCTTGACAAAGGCAACACACGGCTTGACACCTGTTGTCCGCATTTCTGTTGAAATACTTCCACACCGAAGAGCTGATTTTTTTGGTATTTTCACCAGGCATGTCAGTGGCCATATTCCTCCCACGGACAACAGGTGTCTCCCCGGGTGCCTGACTTAAACAAACCACCTCACCATCAGAATCCTCCTGGTCAATTTCCTCCCCAGCGCCAGCAACACCCATATCCTCCTCATCCTGGTGTACTTCAACACTGACATCTTCAATCTGACTATCAGGAACTGGACTGCGGGTGCTCTTTCCAGCACTTGCAGGGGGCGTGCAAATGGTGGAAGGCGCATGCTCTTCACGTCCAGTGTTGGGAAGGTCAGGCATCGCAACCGACACAATTGGAGTCGGACTCTCCTTGTGGATTTGGGATTTCGAAGAACGCACAGTTCTTTGCGGTGCTACTGCTTTTGCCAGCTTGAGTCTTTTCATTTTTCTAGCGAGAGGCTGAGTGCTTCCATCCTCATGTGAAGCTGAACCACTAGCATGAACATAGGCCAGGGCCTCAGCCGTTCCTTGCCACTCCGTGTGGTAAATGGCATATTGGCAAGTTTACGCTTCTCCTCCGACAATTTTATTTTAGGTTTTGGAGTCCTTTTTTTACTGATATTTGGTGTTTTGGATTTGACATGCTCTGTACTATGACATTGGGCATCGGCCTTGGCAGACGACGTTGCTGGCATTTCATCGTCTCGGCCATGACTAGTGGCAGCAGCTTCAGCACGAGGTGGAAGTGGATCTTGATCTTTCCCTAATTTTGGAACCTCAACATTTTTGTTCTCCATATTTTAATAGGCACAACTAAAAGGCACCTCAGGTAAACAATGGAGATGGATGGATACTAGTATACTTATGGATGGACTGCCGAGTGCCGACACAGAGGTAGCTACAGCCGTGGACTACCGTACTGTGTCTGCTGCTAATATAGACTGGATGATAATGATATGAAATCAATATATATATGTATGTATATATAATATCACTAGTACTGCAGCCGGACAGGTAGATAATATATTTATTAGGTAATGATGACTGATGACGGACCTGCTGGACACTGTCAGCTCAGCAGCACCGCAGACTGCTACAGTAAGCTACTATACTATAGTAGTATGTACAAAGAAGAAAGAAAAAAAAAACCACGGGTAGGTGGTATACAATTATGGATGGACTGCCGAGTGCCGACACAGAGGTAGCTACAGCCGTGGACTAACGTACTGTGTCTGCTGCTAATATAGACTGGATGATAATGATATGAAATCAATATATATATGTATGTATATATAATATCACTAGTACTGCAGCCGGACAGGTAGATAATATATTTATTAGGTAATGATGACTGATGACGGACCTGCTGGACACTGTCAGCTCAGCAGCACCGCAGACTGCTACAGTAAGCTACTATACTATAGTAGTATGTACAAAGAAGAAAGAAGAAAAAAAAACACGGGTAGGTGGTATACAATTATGGATGGACTGCCGAGTGCCGACACAGAGGTAGCTACAGCCGTGGACTACCGTACTGTGTCTGCTGCTAATATAGACTGGATGATAATGATATGAAATCAATATATATATGTATGTATATATAATATCACTAGTACTGCAGCCGGACAGGTAGATAATATATTTATTAGGTAATGATGACTGATGACGGACCTGCTGGACACTGTCAGCTCAGCAGCACCGCAGACTGCTACAGTAAGCTACTATACTATAGTAGTATGTACAAAGAAGAAAGAAAAAAAAAAAAACACGGGTAGGTGGTATACAATTATGGATGGACTGCCGAGTGCCGACACAGAGGTAGCTACAGCCGTGGACTAACGTACTGTGTCTGCTGCTAATATAGACTGGATGATAATGATATGAAATCAATATATATATGTATGTATATATAATATCACTAGTACTGCAGCCGGACAGGTAGATAATATATTTATTAGGTAATGATGACTGATGACGGACCTGCTGGACACTGTCAGCTCAGCTGCACCGCAGACTGCTACAGTAAGCTACTATACTATAGTAGTATGTACAAAGAAGAAAGAAGAAAAAAACCACGGGTAGGTGGTATACAATTATGGATGGACTGCCGAGTGCCGACACAGAGGTAGCTACAGCCGTGGACTAACGTACTGTGTCTGCTGCTAATATAGACTGGATGATAATGATATGAAATCAATATATATATGTATGTATATATAATATCACTAGTACTGCAGCCGGACAGGTAGATAATATATTTATTAGGTAATGATGACTGATGACGGACCTGCTGGACACTGTCAGCTCAGCAGCACCGCAGACTGCTACAGTAAGCTACTATACTATAGTAGTATGTACAAAGAAGAAAGAAAAAAAAAAAACACGGGTAGGTGGTATACAATTATGGATGGACTGCCGAGTGCCGACACAGAGGTAGCTACAGCCGTGGACTACCGTACTGTGTCTGCTGCTAATATAGACTGGATGATAATGATATGAAATCAATATATATATGTATGTATATATAATATCACTAGTACTGCAGCCGGACAGGTAGATAATATATTTATTAGGTAATGATGACTGATGACGGACCTGCTGGACACTGTCAGCTCAGCAGCACCGCAGACTGCTACAGTAAGCTACTATACTATAGTAGTATGTACAAAGAAGAAAGAAAAAAAAAACCACGGGTAGGTGGTATACAATTATGGATGGACTGCCGAGTGCCGACACAGAGGTAGCTACAGCCGTGGACTAACGTACTGTGTCTGCTGCTAATATAGAGTCTAGACTGGATGATAAATTATTGATAATGAGATGAAATCAATATAATATCACTAGTACTGCAGCCGGACAGGTACTATATATATTTATTATGTAATGACTGATGACGGACCTGCTGGACACTGTCAGGTCAGCAGCACCGCAGACTGCTACAGTAAGCTACTATAGTAGTATGTATAAAGAAGAATGAAAAAAAAAAAAACCACGGGTAGGTGGTATACAATATTATATATATATATATATATATATATATATATATATATATATATATATATACAATTATATATATATATATATATATATATATATATATATTAAACTGGTGGTGATTGATTATTAAACTGGTGGTCAGGTCACTCACGTTGCAACTTGCAACTAGTACTCCGAGGCCTAAGCAGACAATCACAAAATATATTATTATACTGGTGGTCAGTGTGGTCACAACAATGGCAGTGTGGCACTGACTCTGGCAGCAAAAGTGTGCACTGTACGTTATATGTACTCCTGAGTCCTGCTCTCAGACTCTAACTGCTCCCCACTGTCAGTGTCTCCCCCACAAGTCAGATAATACAATACACTTACAGTCACACTATCTAATCTATATCACTTCAGCAAGTAGTATAGTAGTATAGTAGTACTCCTCCTAATAATGCTCCCCAAAATTACTACTACTGTGTCTCTCTCGTCTCTACTGTGTCTCTCTCTTCTCTAAACGGAGAGGACGCCAGCCACGTCCTCTCCCTATGACTCTCAATGCACGTGTGAAAATGGCGGCGACGCGCGGCTCCTTATATAGAATCCGAGTCTCGCGATAGAATCCGAGCCTCGCGAGAATCCGACAGCGGGATGATGACGTTCGGGCGCGCTCGGGTTAACCGAGCAAGGCGGGAAGATCCGAGTCGCTCGGACCCGTGGAAAAAAACATGAAGTTCGGGCGGGTTCGGATTCAGAGGAACCGAACCCGCTCATCTCTAATTGTAATAGCTTGTAACTGCACTTGTTCTAATTGTTAATGGTGACAGCGGACCTGTCACTTGTACACACACACAGTAGAGACTGCTGTTTGGTGGATCAAAATCATTGAGAACGCAGCACATCAGTTCATTAGGAACCAATTGGTGTTCGGATGATAAGTGGATAGTGAATGGGTCAACACCATGTGGTCGATAGTGCTTAAGGTCAACAGCTACAAACAGTCGACACAAGTTTTTTTTAAAGTTTTCTCAAGTTTTGCTTGATTCACTATTCATGTACAATTGGGAATAGTAACCTGTGGCAAAGGTACATGTTTCCAGGGGCGGATTGGCCATAGGGCTCACCGTGAAGAATCCTGGTAGGCTGATGTGTCTGTGGGGCCTGTTTTGTGTGTTGTGATGTGGCCCCGCCCCCACATTACAGGCAGCCCACCACACTCAGTGCACTGCATGGTCCCCACTCATTCTGCTATTCCATCTCTGCAGTACAGCAACTCTGCCATCCAGTGATACTGCCATGGCTACATGGTACTGTATGTTATACTGTACCTCTTGCGCTGCCCATGTCGGGCCACTTCTACAAAATAGTACAGGGCCACTTTTAGTTACCAATCCGTCCCTGGTCTCAGACACAGCGGCAGCAAAGACGTAAGGAAAGCCACATTTGCATACAATCAGGCCCTATAGGAGGGATCCCGCCCCACCTCAACAGACCCCACCCCCTCATCAGACCACACCTCCATTAGGGCTGCTTCCATAAATTTCCCAGGCTGGTTTTCCATCCCAATCCGCCCCGCACGTTTCCACAGATTTTTCTCACATATGATGACACACAAAATGGCACTCAAAAAACCTAAAAAAACTTATGTCCGCCTTTTCACCCTGTCAACTTTTTGTGCCTGTCGCCTTGACAGTCTACCCTTTACCTGTTGACATTTGGACCCTGTCAACCTAATTCATGTTGACTATATGGGGTTGACTTAATGACTTTCTACCTAGACACTAGAGATTTTCTATACCACACACGAACCAGTCACATCAGTAAGGAATGAGCACTTTGAGCTGTCTGTTCTTGGTCACTGTACTACAGTACTTACATATCAGGTTTCATTATTGCAGATTCTGCTGAATACAGTAATCACTATATTATGTCTGAGTACATTTACATATATTGATGGGAATTCAGCTTGGGCTCATTCTCAGCTGGGAGTAAAGCAAAACAGCAAGTAATTTAGCATCTGGACACACCACGCTGTAATGCAAGGGGGGCAAATAAATTTGTTGTTTTTGCGTGCAGGGTAAATACTGGCTGCTTTTGCATGTAGCCCACAAGTGCTGGGCAGATTTACGCGGCAATTTAGACTTGAGTTTGGTCACGCCCCTCTCTCTATAGAATAGATTATTATAACCAGCAGTGGCGTGCCTCATGTGCCCAATACTGTAACTAGCGATGTTGCTGTATAAAGCCACAGAAATGTATCAATCAGTATTTTATCGCGATTCACCCTGATTCACGAGATCCCACAGTCCTCTCTGACGTGAGTCACAGCGACACGCCACCACTCCACAATTCCACCACGCCACCTTATCCAAGAGGTCCTGGGTAAAAACTTGCCAAGTGTGCCACAATTGGCATGGTGCTTGAGAGTTAAAGGGGGTCTTGTGCCATTTGTACACAATTGTTCCTAAAGGTTCATACACATTAGACGATGTCACTCTACGACAGTCCAGTCCAGATCCTGCATGCATGCACTGCCTACAGCGATGATCGTTGCCGACCCGCGGGGCTGCCCATCGGTCGTCGCTTGCGGCATATACGCAGCCACTGTGACCCTCATAGCGACAAGTAGCTCCTGCCAGCATGCTGGAGCTGCGCTGGCAGGGAGCTACTCTTCCAGTACAAAAGCATCGCCGCTGTGCGATGCTTTTGTACTTGTGCGACGGGGCAGGGCCTGACATGCGGGGCGGACTAGCCCTGTGCTGGGCGTCCTCCCGCATGTCAGTGTGCCTGATCGTAGATGTGCTAAATTTAGCACATCTACGATCAGGTCTAAATTAAGCCTATAGTCATTTCAGCTCCCAGGATTTGTTATCACCACTGTTTGGACCTGTCGTATTGTCCTGCACAGGTGTGACTCTATAATGACAGTTCTGCGCCAGCAGCATCTGATAAAGCGGGTGACAGAATATCACAAGTTTCCTAATTAGGTGGGCTGTCATGTTGGGCTTGTAGCTACAAATGCACTGCTGTGACTTTTGGTACTTTCCCCCCCTCTTTGCACAGAGTAGTACTGTAGATTAGAGATGTGCGGCGGACACTTTTCGTGTTTTATGTTTTGGTTCTAATTCCCCGCTCGTGTTGGTTTTGGATTGGTTTTGCCAAAACCACCCTTTTGTGTTTTGGTTTTGGATCTTGATGATTTAAAAAAAAAACATAAAAACGGCTAAAAGCACAGAATTTAGGGAGTAATTTTGATCCTACGCTATTATTAACCTCAATATCATTAATTTCCACTCATTTCCAGTCTATTCTGCACACCTCACAATATTGTTTTTAGGCCAAAAGGTTGCACAGAGGTGGCTGTATGGCTTATAGTGATGTGCACCGGAAATTTTTCGGGTTTTGTGTTTTGGTTTTGGGTTCGGTTCCGCGGCCGTGTTTTGGGTTCGGACGCGTTTTGGCAAAACCTCACCGGAAATTTTTTGTCGGATTCGGGTGTGTTTTGGATTTGGGTGTTTTTTTCAAAAAACACTAAAAAACAGCTTAAATCATAGAATTTGGGGGTCATTTTGATCCCATAGTATTATTAACCTCAATAACCATAATTTCCACTCATTTTCAGTCTATTCTGAACACCTCACAATATTATTTTTAGTCCTAAAATTTGCACCGAGGTCGCTGGATGGCTAAGCTAAGCGACACAAGTGGCCGACACAAACACCTGGCCCATCTAGGAGTGGCACTGCAGTGTCAGGCAGGATGGCACTTGAAAAAAATAGTCCCCAAACAGCACATGATGCAAAGAAAAAAAGAGGCGCAATGAGGTAGCTGTGTGACTAAGCTAAGCGACCCTAGTGGCCGACACAAACACCTGGCCCATCTAGGAGTGGCACTGCAGTGTCAGACAGGATGGCACTTGAAAAAAATAGTCCCCAAACAGCATATGATGCAAAGAAAAAAGAGGCGCAATGAGGTAGCTGTGTGACTAAGCTAAGCGACCCAAGTGGCCGACACAAACACCTGGCCCATCTAGGAGTGGCACTGCAGTGTCAGACAGGATGGCACTTGAAAAAAATAGTCCCCAAACAGCACATGATGCAAAGAAAAAAAGAGGCGCAATGAGGTAGCTGTGTGACTAAGCTAAGCGACCCAAGTGGCCGACACAAACACCTGGCCCATCTAGGAGTGACACTGCAGTGTCAGGCAGGATGGCCCTTCAAAAAAATACTCCACAAACAGCACATGATGCAAAGAAAAATGAAAGAAAAAAGAGGTGCAAGATGGAATTGTCCTTGGGCCCTCCCACCCACCCTTATGTTGTATAAACAGGACATGCACACTTTAACGAACCCATCATTTCAGCGACAGGGTCTGCCACACGACTGTGACTGAAATGACTGGTTGGTTTAGGCCCCCACCAAAAAAGAAGCAATCAATCTCTCCTTGCACAAACTGGCTCTACAGAGGCAAGATGTCCACCTCATCATCATCGTCCGATTCATCACCCCTTTCACTGTGTACATCCCCCTCCTCACAGATTATTAATTCGTCCCCACTGGAATCCACCATCTCAGGTCCCCGTGTACTTTCTGGAGGCAATTGCTGCTGGTGAATGTCTCCACGGAGGAATTGATTATAATTCATTTTAATGAACATCATCTTCTCCACATTTTCTGGAAGTAACCTCGTACGCCGATTGCTGACAAGGTGAGCGGCTTCACTAAACACTCTTTCGGAGTACACACTGGAGGGAGGGCAACTTAGGTAGAATAAAGCCAGTTTCTGCAAGGGCCTCCAAATTGCCTCTTTTTCCTCTTTGTCTGACGTGCCTACTTGGATGCGGTCACTCATATAATCCTCCACCATTCTTTCAATGGTGAGAGAATCATATGCAGTGACAGTAGACGACATGTCCGTAATCGTTGGCAGGTCCTTCAGTCCGGACCAGATGTCAGCACTCGCTCCAGACTGCCCTGCATCACCGCCAGCGGGTGGGCTCGGAATTCTTAGCCTTTTCCTCGCACCCCCAGTTGCGGGAGAATGTGAAGGAGGAGCTGTTGACGGGTCACGTTCCGCTTGACTTGACAATTTTCTCACCAGCAGGTCTTTGAACCCCTGCAGACTTGTGTCTGCCGGAAAGAGAGATACAACGTAGGTTTTAAATCTAGGATCGAGCACGGTGGCCAAAATGTAGTGCTCTAATTTCAACAGATTGACCACCCGTGAATCCTGGTTAAGCGAATGAAGGGCTCCATCCACAAGTCCCACATGCCTAGCGGAATCGCTCTGTTTTAGCTCCTCCTTCAATGTCTCCAGCTTCTTCTGCAAAAGCCTGATGAGGGGAATGACCTGACTCAGGCTGGCAGTGTCTGAACTGACTTC
Organism: Pseudophryne corroboree; assembly: GCF_028390025.1. Classification (NCBI taxonomy): domain Eukaryota; kingdom Metazoa; phylum Chordata; class Amphibia; order Anura; family Myobatrachidae; genus Pseudophryne; species Pseudophryne corroboree. Next base: position 990,082,776 of record NC_086445.1, read on the forward strand.
ACGTGTGGCAAGTTCAAAGGGTTGCAGAACCTTGCACAACGTTGAAATCATTCTCCACTGCGCTTGAGATAGGTGCATTCCACCTCCTTTGCCTATATCGTGGCCAGATGTATAGGCTTGAATGGCCTTTTGCTGCTCCTCCATCCTCTGAAGCATATAGAGGGTTGAATTCCACCTCGTTACCACCTCTTGCTTCAGATGATGGCAGGGCAGGTTCAGGTATTTTTGGTGGTGCTCCAGTCTTCTGTACGCGGTGCCTGAACGCCGAAAGTGGCCCGCAATGCTTCGGGCCACCGACAGCATCTCTTGCACGCCCCTGTCGTTTTTTAAATAATTCTGCACCACCAAATTCAAGGTATGTGCAAAACATGGGACGTGCTGG